>NW_024070185.1:34861069-35461069 GCF_014754425.2 Oryx dammah
TGCTGCTGCTGCTGCTGCTGCTGCTGCTGCTGCTGCTGCTGCTGCTGCTAAGTCGTTTCCATCGTGTCCGATTCTTTGCGACCCCATAGAAGGCAGCCCACCAGGCTCCCCTGTCCCTGGGATTCCCCAGGCAAGAACACTGGCATGGGTTGCCATTGCCTTCTCCAATGCATGACAGTGAAATCAATTATATGAGAGATGTCATTTAATCTAGAAAATATTGGAGTGTTCATTTTGTAAGCTCCCTTGGTCAAGATCTTTACCACAAGACCCAAAAAAGTGTATATGAAGAGAAGGAATCTGTGCTTTTTCTACTTCAAATGACTATTAAAGGGGTGATTTTCACCACAGTACTTGTTCACACCCAGCATACTAACATACTCTTTCAATAAGTGAGTCCTCTAGTCTTGACGTTACTGTTTTACTTAAGAGATAATGTCAAAGGAATTGAATGTTGTGACTGGATAATGGTCTCTTGCTTCAAGATAAATGCTCAGACATTTATTGAAAATAAATGTTGGAATGAAGCCAAGACATTTAGTTTTAAAGTAGAAAACTATTTTCCAGTCACAACTTTCAATCCCAGAAACATTATAGCTCTCTTGCCAAATGATTTTTTAAGTAAATTGAGATCACACAAAGAGAGCAACAGAATACCTAATTTGTTCTCACCTGTATAACAGGTAACATTCTGGTTTCTTTTCTATGGATACCAAATCAAATTCAAATATGCTGTTTGTTTGGGGAACATTGCAAGAGTGCATTAACAATACATTCAATCAGCTCTCCAGCTTGATTGTACAGACTTGGATTTTGCTTGTTAAAACCAAGTAGATTTGAATATCCATGCTGAAACAGAAGTATAAAATTTTGAGGTACATTATTGAAAAATGTTTTGCCACTTTTTAGGCAGGAATAGTTACTGATATCCTTATGATGTTTAAAAGGCACATAAGCAGTAATTCAGGGAGATTTGAGCAGCAGTGCTAATGAACTAGGATCCAAGGTAATGATGATTTTGATTCAAGTCACTATGGAGTACCTTCATAGAGTCAGAGGATGATAAGTAAATTTCAACAAGTGCTACTCATGTTGTACTCAGTGTTAAAATCCAAAAGAATACTGCTGTAACCTACCCAGTTATTAACAGAATTTAGATATATCATGAATCACATCCTCACCCTCTTCCCTAATACCTCATGCTGTATATTTAACTTTTTGTTATAGTCTAATCATATAAAGTAACTCAATAGATAGTGCCTGGTTTTTTTTTCTTTCTCTGTTACAGCTAAAGAAAAATGAAAATTTATAACTTAAATGGGCTTAACAGAAACACACCCTCCTGGGAATTCCCTGGTGGTTCAGTGGTTAGGACTTGGTGCCTTCACTGCCGAGGGTCCAGGTTTGATCCTTAATTGGGGAACTAAGATCTTGCAAGTCATGAAGCATGGCCAGACGAATAAATGAAGAAAACACGACCCCTGCATCAGTATAAACAATAAGGGCCACTTGACAAATGTTTTTACCCTGAGGGATAGAAAAAAAAATAAAAACACCATTTAATATAATGTTGAAGCAGCACAGTTATTCTGCATTTTGAAGACTGTGTTATGAGAATGCCATCTAAGATAAATACACATACATGTGCAACATGAATATATGTAAAACATATATATAAAGAGAGATTAAATTCCACTGAAGTATACAAAGTGTAAAGTTTACAGAGAGACAGATAGATGCATAATCTATGTTATGAGAGTTCATTTGTAAAATAAAATCACAACCATGTTTTGACCCATCATGAAGGATATTCACATTAAGATTAAAGGGTGATAACACAAATCGCAACATGTAAATGAAGAAATAAAGAGACACAGAAAGCATAGAATTCTTTGTATACATATATATTTAACAACTAGAGGATTACACCCTTAAACTGTGCATTTTAACTGACTTTGAAAAGTCTTCCATCTTTTCAAATTTTAGAAATAAGCATCACTACATATTAATATTTATAATTATATTATAGACTTTTTTAATGATGTTAGTAATTATTTTTTGTAATTATTATGGTAATGACTTTGTGTGGTTTTTATACCTCTTTCTAATTAATTCTCAGTTCCTTTTCTTTAAATTACTTCTCAAGATCGAACTGTATTATACATGTCATATGACTACTGACTCTCCTGTATTGCCATTTTATTATAAGCTTATGTCTGCTGTGTAATACCCTTCCTTGAATATGTGAAGGAATCTTTTCTTTTATAAAAATGTCATATATGTGTGTGTGTGTGTGTATATATATATATATCTGAAACACTTTACTGTACACCTAACACTAACAACATTATAAATCAACTATACTTCAATTTTTAAAAAAGCATAGTCATCATGGTTACTAGAATATTGAATGCCTTTAGTCATCTGAGGAGATTATAGCTAAGGAGATAGAGTCTATATTTCAGATTCATTTTTAAGAAATTTATTTTCTACCTTTACTGTGGGTAGTTAGAGTATCCCGTGTCAATACACAAAGTAACTTCCAGAACATAGTCCCTATTCTAGCCTTTTCAAGACCAGAACTTTCTTTGCATGCTGAAACTTTCACCTAAAATTATATTAATACTTCAAGAAAGTGTTTCATTGGTAATAGTATGGATGGATTAATGAATAAAGAAATATACAGAAATATTATAAAGCCTCTATTTAGAAAAATAGTAGAAAATACTTATGTAATGTTTTGTGTACCAGATACTTTATGTTTATTAACTAAACCTAAAACTTACAAGAACTTTCAGAGGTTAGTATGATTACTGTTACCATTCTAGAAGAGAAAACAGAAGAGAGAGTGTGTTTAAGTAACCTACTAAGATCCTTCAACTGAGAAGTATTGATTTGGCCAAAACATACATTCAGATTTTTCTATAAGTTACATTTTTGTCCAACCCAACATCAGGATTGGGATTGCATCTGGATGTGAGAGTTGGACTGTGTAGAAAGCTGAGTGCTGAAGAATAGCACTGTGGTGTTGGAGAAGACCCTTGAGAGTCCCTTGGACTGCAAGGAAATCCAACCAGTCCATTCTAAAGGAGATCAGTCCTGGGTGTTCTTCGGAAGGAATGATGCTGAAGCCGAAACTCCAGTACTTTGGCCACCTCATGCAAAGAGTTGACTCATTGGAAAAGACTCTGATGCTGGGAGGGATTGGGGGCAGGAGGAAAAGGGGACAACAGAGGATGAGACAGCTGGATGGCATCACCGACTCGATGGACCTGAGTCTGAGTGAACTCCAGGAGTTGGTGATGGACAGGGAGGCCTGGCTTGCTGCAATTCATGGGGTCGCAAAGAGTCGGACACGACTGAGCAACTGAACTGAACTGAACTGAATGTGCCTCCAGAACCTATAATTATTTTAGCCTCAGTACTAATCTAGGATGGAATAACCTGGGGATGATAAGTAACAGTGCAAATTCCAAAGTAGAGTTGCAGCTTCTAAATGAAGCATTTTTAAAAATCATATAATGAAAGTATTCAAATTAAATTTTGTGAGGAAATTTGAAAGTCAGCATTGCAGTACATGGTACAATGCTGGTGAATGACCTCCTGGCCATGATTTGGACTTTAGCATTTACCTCCATGCCATTCTGCCCAGACTCATACTGCTCAGCTTCACAAAGAACTAGAACAACCCTTACTGAGGGGATATGACCTAAGGAGGGAGACTGAACTCAGGAAGGTTGCTTTGGTTTAGGTGATATGTGAAAGTGAAAGTCTCTCAGTGGTGTCTGACTCTTTGCAATCCCATGGACTGTAGCCCGCCAGGCTCCTCTGTTCACGGAATTCTCCAGGCCAGAATTCTGGAGTGGGTAGTCATTTTCTTCTCTAGGGAATCTTCCCAACCCAGGGATTGAACCCAGATCTCTCACATTGCAGGTGGATTCTTTATTCTCTGAGCCACCAAGGAAGCCCTAGGATGATATATTCTTACTGAAATAACTTAATTCACTATTTAAATGTTTAAGAAAAAAATGTATGTCTAAAGACAAGGTGTTATCATTGCTGAAAAATATCCATTTGTTAGGCTACACAATTGACCTGAAATTAGCTATTGTAAAATTCCACTTTGTAAGTCAAAGTCTCAGAAGACTCTCTTGATGAACCACTTTCCTCTCTGGGAAATCAGTAGATACTTGTAATTCCTAGTGGGTGGCTGCTTAATTTACCAACTTCAAATATATGAGTCCTAGAATATAATTATATCCCTTATCATGTATTCCCCATCAGTACCCCAAGTATGTTATTAGTAATAAAGTAGTTTTAACAGGATACCCACTGGCTTTTTTGATAATTCTTACAAAGATTTTTCTCATTGATAAAATTAACAAATATATTCATTATACCTTATAAATAATAATATTATGTGTACCTTATTTTTTGCTAGTTAAGGTGTGTTTTAAATTTTTTGTTAAATAATATTTTCCTTCTTGAATAAAAGGTAAAATTTTATCAGTTTAGAAGATATTGGATATGTTCAGATCATTAGCCCTATTTTGCATCGTGTCTACCATATGAAATGTTTAACTTCATTTTTTAAAAGGCAAGCTGGTTTTCAGGATGTAAAAACCATTAGATATCTTCTTTACTCTACTTTTATGAATCTTAGGTATAGGGATGAATCCAAGTGGAACACAAGCATCATTCTCTCCATCTCTCTCTCTCTCTCTCTCTCTCTCTATATATATATATATATATATATATATACACACATAGATATGTGTATGTATGTATGTATATGCATGCTAAGTTGCTTCAGTTGTGTCTTGCTCATTGAGACCCAGTGGACTGTAGCCCACCAGTCTCCTCTGTCCACAGAGGGCAAGAAGACTGGAGTGGGTTGCTGTGTCCTCCTACAGGGGAATCTTCCCAACCCAGGGATCGAACACATGATTCTTACATCTCCTGCAATAGTAGGTGGGTTCTTTACCGCTAGTGCCACCTGGGAAGCCCATGTATATGTGTACACACACACACACACACACACACACACACACACTCACATCAGCAAGTGACTGTGCCAGAAAACTAATGAATAAAGTTTGTGTGTATGTGTATGTACACGTGTATATATACACAAATATTTATACATATTATATATGCAATTAAATGCATATACATATTTTGTTTCTTAAAGTGAGTTAACTTTCTTCATGCAAGTTGTTCAAATCTGTTGTCAATGTAATAAAATATTCTTCATAAAATTAATGCATTTGCTTACTGAAAGGTGGGCATTTTCCTGCTTGGTTATCTAAAAGTTATTTATAACCCATTAAGATACATATCACTGATGTACTTAAACTCAATTAGAAAGAAAGGTAAGAAGTTTAACTTCCAAGAGAAAGTTGGGATACTCTCCCAGGAATTTAGATAACCTGTCTCTTCTCATTGGTACTGGGCTATAAATAACACAGGAAATAAGAATTTGCTGGAAATTTGAAGAAAAAAGGAGCATCCCCCCTTTTAATTTCATCTCTGTTTTTAAAGGGAGCATATTTATTTCACTTAATGTCACTGTGGGAGTTGACTTATAATCCTCAAAGGACCCCCCCTGCCAAAAAAAATGTTTCCTGTCCTGTCCACTGAGTTTTTTTTTTTTTCCTAACATTACTTGTTTAAGATACAGTTTTATTGTGATGTTGCCAACTCTGGAAAAAATAGATTCTTCATTACATTGAACTTTGATATTTGAAATTATTTATTTTGTTAGATTGTGTTAGACTCAAACATCACTTGGAGAAAAGTCAGAAACAAGCAATTTGTGAGAGCTACTTTATTGGATATTAAGGTTCCCAAAATTTGTTTCATAATAAATACTACATCAAGATTCCTGAAGTGTCCATAAGGACTCTGTTTTTCCTAAAAGCAGTGCCTCTTCCTTGACCAACACAGTTAATATTTCCTTCTGGATACATGTAATGAATAACACAACTTCCATTTCTTTGACCAAATTAGAAAGCACAGAGCCAAACTATGCACCAAACTCCTCTGGGATGGAATTTATCTATTGATATTACTCCTGTTTGCAGTTTTCTCCCTGCTTTTGCTTTCAACCAATTTAGTCATCTTTTTAAAAAGTATGCAAACTTGTTTTCACTATCTTCTTCCTATCTTTCTAAATTTCAAGTAAAGTAGCATAATATACATAGAAGTAGACTACAATAAACCAAGTGTCAGTTCTAAAAGTCAGTGTTGTACTCCTTGACTACCTCTTGACCATGATATCTTTCAATTGTTTCATTATTAACCAGAATATAAGGACTGCCTTTCTTAAATTTTTTAATGTTTCCTTGAGAATTCTGAGAGTATAATAATAATAATAATAATAATAAATTGCTATTATTATCATTTTATAAAAGCAAGAAGCTATCCCTTTATCCAGAATGGGGTATAGCTAATGATCATTCTAAAAATCAATTGTGAAGCCAGTTCAGCCCAAAGTCACCTTGGGCACAAGCACTATTATCCAAGGTTTAAACTCAAAGTGTAAAACCAGAATGTCAATTCAAGTGGGTCAGCAGAGCGGCAAACCTCTGAAATTGACAAATGCCCATCTGACATCAGCAGACCAAGTACCAGAAAACCAGTCTGCTACTGGCTGTTCTGAAACATAGATGCTGAACGGAAATGCAGTCATTGGGAATTGGATTTAACAAGGGAGATGGGATACTAGCTGATGCCTGCGCCCTGGAGAGAGACTGAGGTCACAGTGGAGCAGCAACTGAGTCAAGGGTTTCTGACAAATGACCTCTTTCAGAGCTCATCTGCCTAAAGCAACACTCATCTCAGGTCCTTGGGTCAAGCCAAACACCCAGAGGAGGTTAAATGGAACAGCTGCAAGCGTGAAATATCTGTGGGGCCAGGAAGAAAGCCAGAAACACCATCATTTCCTGAAATGGCTACAGCCTACAACTGTAATATATGTTTTGTGATAGATTTATTTACTATAATTGTATTCTCCCTTTCTTCTTTTAAAAAATAAGAAACAAAACATGTTTATATACTTCTATCAATAGGAAAATATTTCATAGATGTGCCTTATTTTTTATTGAACATAAGAAAACTTCTAAACTTTGTTTCTAGAAGAATTGAATGCATTTAGCCTCATAATTTGCTCCTAATATCACCATTTGTATCACTAGTATTTACTGATGATTAATTAAGTAAGGGAACTGCTTTTGCTTCCCCAGAAATCTACTAGCGCAAGAAAAAGCATTTACTAAAGAAATTGATGTTTATATTTATTATTTCCTTTCTACTTTGAATTCTGTTGGTATTAATTCATGTTAGTAAGGAAATATAATTGTTTTCCCATGATATGTCTAGCGTCTTTCGAGCTGAGATCAACCTGCTTTAATTCACAGCTCTTTGGTCCTAACAGGTTTTGAATTCTATACTATATATTCACTCGCAGTGTGATCAGACACCCACCAAGTTTCTAACAGTAATTAATAGATTACAAGAGGATAGATCCTATTAACTGAACAACTTTGAATAATGTATTTCAGGTTAACTACTACTTGCAGCATCAAGTGGCATCCCTGCTTTTGAATCATTTGTCTGTGATGCATAATGGGTATAAAGAGTGTAATTGAAAGGTTAAAGAGAGTTATACAGTCACAAACTAATATCACACCCGTAGCAATCCTCAGTATTCTGAGAAAATAGTTTCTTCTTATGTTTTTTGATGTTCCATTCTTCATCTTAGTTAAGTGTTGTATCATAGGCTCTCTGCTCTAATATATGTTTCCTCTCTTGAATGGGAGGCTGTGGATTATTGATTATTGGCTGTTAATTCTTCTTCAACTTGATCAATCATCCCATTTGGTCAGGATGACTTTACTATCTTTAGTGATTTTTCAGTGTTTTAGCTCAAATGAAATCTGTAGCTCTTTCCTCCTTCCTAAGTGCTTTTTATCTATCTTTCTTACTGAGTCTTTGTGTCATTAATGACTTCTCACAGATACGTTCATTTTAAAATAAATTTGCATAGTTCACTCAATTAATGTATGTTAAGTGGTAAATGATAAGGTGCTTTCAAAATAGATTAGCAATTTTTTAAATGTTCATGCTTGTGAAATATATATAGAGATATAAACTGACCTAAAACAAGTGATGCTATATATTCACTATACTTCATTTTGATACTGAAAGCTTCCATGCAGATATTCCATTGATAGTGCCTCAAAGGATTAACATTTTTCATTCTAAAATAATTAATTGGGATAACAAGCAATGATCTTAAGATTTGAGGGAACCAACCATGTAATTACTAAAATAAGCAAATATTAAGTGTCTGAAGTACTTCCTACAAATCCAGTTGATATAAATAATTGAGTAAAACTGCTAGACTCTTTATACATATGATTTATTCAATAGACATGCATTAAGCAATAACTGTGTGCCAGGACTATACTGGGCATTTACTGTAGGATGTAGAAATGTGTAAGACACAGTGATATTCCTCAAGTTAATTCCAGCTTAGTAAAGGAAAAGCATGTGTTCAAAAGAAGAATCTGGAGGAGAATTGTGGTGGTGGTGGATAATTTATTACTTCTTTTCTTAGCTATACATGAAAAATACACTTTAGTTCTGCCAGTTCACCAGTGCCATAGGTACTTTTCCATAGGCAGAAATACATGACAACCTGCAGCTGAAAATAAAATAAAAAGTAGGTGTTTTACTAATGCAGGCAACATGTCAAGAGCTAGATATCAATGGCCAAATGTACATATCTCAAAAGAAGAGGTATCAGTACAGTTCAGTTCAGTTCAGTCGCTCAGTTGTGTCCGAATCCCTGCAAACCCATGAACCGCAGGACGCCAGGCCTCCCTGTCCATCACCAACTCCCGGAGTTTACCCAAACCCATGTCCATTGAGCCAGTGATGCCATCCAGCCATCTCATCCTCTGTCATCCCCTTCTCCTGCCCTCAATCTTTCCCAGCATCAGAGTCTTTTCAAATGAGTTAGCTCCTTGTATCAGGTGGCCAAAGTATTGGAGTTTCAGCTTCAATATCAGTCCTACCAATGAACACCCAGGACTGATCTCCTTTAGAATGGACTGGTTGGATCTCCTTGCAGTCCAAGGGACTCTCAAGAGTCATCTCCAACACCACAGTTCAGAAGCATCAATTCTTGAGTGCTCAGCTTTCTTCACAGTCCAGCTCTAACATCCATACATGACCACTGGAAAAACCATAGCCTTGACTAGACGGACCTTTGTTGCCAAAGTAATATCTCTGCTTTTCAATATGCTATCTAGGTTGGTCATAACTTTCCTTCCAAGGAGTAAGTGTCTTTTAATTTCATGGCTGCAATCACCATCTGCACTGAATTTGGAGCCCCCAAAAATAAAGTCTGACACTGTTTCCTCTGTTTCCCCACCTATTTGCCATGAAGTGATGGGACCAGATGCCATGATCTTCGTTTTCTGAATGTTGAGCTTTAAGCCAACTTTTTCACTCTCCTCTTTCACTTTCATCAAGAGGCTCTTTACTTCTTCACTTTCTGCCATATAGGGTGGTATCATCTGCATGTCTGAGGTTATTGATATTTCTCGCAGCAATCTTGATTCCAGCTTGTGCTTCCTCCAGCCCAGCGTTTCTCATGATGTACTCTGCATAGAAGTTAAATAAGCAGGGTGACAATATACAGCCTTGATGTACTCCTTTTCCTATTTGGAACCAGTCTGTTGTTCCATGTCCAGTTCTAACTGTTGCTTGCTGACCTGCATACAGGTTTCTGAAGAGGCAGGTCAGGTGGTCTGGTATTCCCATCTCTTTCAGAATTTTCCACAGTTTATTGTGATCCACACAATCAAAGGTTTTGGCATAGTCAACAAAGCAGAAATAGATGTTTTTCTGGAACTCTCTTGCTTTTTCAATGATCCAGAGGATGTTGGCAATTTGATCTCTGGTTCCTCTGCCTTTTCTAAAACCAGCTTGAACATCTGGAAGTTCATGGTTCACGTATTGCTGAAGCCTGGCTTGGAGAATTTTGAGCATTACTTTACTAGCTTGTGAGATGAGTGTAATTGTGTAGTCGTTTGAGCATTCTTTGGCATATCCTTTCTTTGGGATTGGAATGAAAACTGACCTTTTCCAGTCCTGTGGCCACTGCAAAGAAGAGTTGATCATCTGTAGTTAACGTTTTCATCACAATTTGTATCTCTCTTTTTTTTTTTTTTTTTGGAAGTATGAAACTGAAAATGTTAGTCACTCAGTCGTGTCTGATTCTTTGTGACCTCATGGAAGGTAGCCTGCCAGGCTCCTCTGTCCATATAATTCTCCAGGTAAGAATACTGGAGTAGGTTGCCATTCCCCTCTCCAGGGGATCTTCCCCACCCAGGGATTGAACCAGGGTGTCCTGCATTGCCAACAGATTCTTTTCCATCTGAGCCAACAGAAAGGCCATTTTTTGAGGTATAGTTGACTTAAAATGTCATTAGTTTCAGGTATATGATATTATAATTCAATATATTTATAGATTATGTTCTGTATAAAGTCATTACAAAATTTTAACTATATTGCCTGTGTCATACATTCCATCCTTGTAACCTACTTATTTTATAACTGGTATCTTGTACCTCTTAATTCACTTCATGCATTTTGCCCATCCCCTCCATCTGTCTCCCCCATGGTAACCACTAATTTATTCTCTGTGTCTTTGAGTCTGTTTCTGTTTTGTTAATTTGATCATTTGTTTCGGGGGAGTCCACATATGAAAAAAAAATTTTTTTTCAAATTTAAGATCTTTAACAGCACCTTTGAATAGGAAGCTTTGAAAACAAGTATTCAAATAATGAGGAAATTTCATAAAACTTGGAAATTTAACTTTATACCAACAGTTTTGCTGGGAGTCTTTGGATAATTTCCTTTTTCCTATATGTTCTATAAAGTTTGTGTCAAAGGGAAAATATCTTGCAAAATTGTGTGAAAAAACTGAAGCATTTTCTTAAAATAGTTTTATATTAATATTTGGACATTAATATGCAAATTTAGTCAGTGTCTATTTTAAAAATACGTCTTCTACAATCTGAGTTAGAACATAGTGCCAGAGAGACAACTATCCTTTAGCATGGAATTCTTTAATGAAAAATGAAGGGAAAAAAAAAAGAATGGAATTCTTAATGAAGAATAATACAATGAAGACTACATATGCTATTGAACTTTGCCTTCTGAATATGATGCAACAAGAAATATAAGACTAATTCATTATGCTAATTTGGAACATTACTCCAGAAGTTTTGATGAATACTGAATAGACAGGAAATTAGCAGCCGTTATTTAATGACTCTTTGTCATTGTATAAGGTATTATACTTATGTACTTTTTTACTTGAACAATTTGTGTGAAACAAGTCTTCTGAATAAATGCACAGGATGTTGTTTTGATCAAAGTTATTTGCTCTTAATGCATCCATTTCTGTGGCAAGGAAAATAACATGAAGAAAAAAAAATCCTGCATTTTTAGAATTTCTTATGGTTACATTTTATTACATCAAAACAATTTCTAGCTATCCACTCAGTGCTTGTTAGGGGCAGAGACACAAATTATGAGGCAGTCTCTGTATTTGATGCAAAAGCTTACAATGTAAGATGATAGCTTAGACGAAACAATTTGAATGGAAAGGAACATCATGCAGGGAGTTGGCTTGTGCTTAAAACCAGATATCTGCCGAGAGAGTTTCTCATAAAATGCCATTATTTAGCTTTACTTTTTGACAGTCACCCTAGGGCAAGTCCTGACCCTTAAATTTTCAGGTTCAGATATTTATTTCTCAGGTTGTTCATCAGTTATGGGTAGGTTCATATTAAGCAAATTCACAGACTGGTATCTAAAACTAATATTTTGTTAATTTAAAATGAGAGATATAACTGTAAGTAAACCATCCCTGCCTATCTGATAAGAAAAATATAATGTGAATTAGATGTTCTAATGGCTCCTCTTGATGAAAGTGAAGGAGGAGAGTGAAAAAGTTGGCTTAAAGCTCAACATTCAGAAAACAAAGATCATGGCATCCGGTCCCATCACTTCATGGGAAATAGATGGGGAAACAGTGGAAACAGTGTCAAACTTTATTTTGGGGGGCTCCAAAATCACTGCAGATGGTGACTGCAGCCATGAAATTAAAAGATGCTTACTCCTTGGAAGAAAAGTTATGACCAACCTAGATAGCATATTCAAAAGCAGAGATATTACTTTGCCGACTAAGGTCCATCTAGTCAAGGCTATGGTTTTTCCTGTGGTCATGTATGGATGTGAGAGTTGGACTGTGAAGAAGGCTGAGTGCCGAAGAATTGATGCTTTTGAACTGTGGTGTTGGAGAAGACTCTTGAGAGTCCCTTGAACTGCAAGGAGATCCAACCAGTCCATTCTGAAGGAGATCAGCCCTGGGATTTCTTTGGAAGGACTGATGCTAAAGCTGAAACTCCAGTACTTTGGCCACCTCATGCAAAGAGTTGACTCATTGGAAAAGACTTTGATGCTGGGAGGGATTGGGGGCAGGAGGAGAAGGGGACGACCCAGGATGAGATGGCTGGATGGCATCACGGATTCAATGGACGTGAGTCTGAGTGAACTCCAGGAGTTGGTGATGGACAGGGAGGCCTGGCGTGCTGCGTTTCATGGGGTCGCAAAGAGTCGGACATGACTGAGCGACTGAACTGAACTGAACTGAATGGCTCCTGTTATTGTTCTATAACACTCTTTCTGAAGACAGGCCTGGGGCTAAGCACCATCTACCTTCAGGAGGAGAAAACGCATTATTACCACCTGCCTCAGACTCCCTTTTCTCAGCTTGCACTGCTGACTAAACTTTGACAGACACACTATTTATCTAAGTATGTTGGTTGGGAATAATGGCATTATTCTCAATGGTGGTATCACATATTTCTGTCCCAGTCTCTTACTTATTTATTTCATAGATTCATTCTCACAAAGCATTTCCCTTTCCCTGTGTCCCTGTTTGGGAAAACCCAAGGGTAAACACTAGTGACTCTCAGGACTGCCTATTATATTCCATTTGCTAGATATTTTTGCCAATGTATTTTGTTAAAACTATACTAAAATGACTCATAGATAGATCTTGCCATCAAAGAGCTATTAGTTTATGTAAATATATTTCAAAATTTTTGAGTGTAGCTCTTATAATGTATTCTAAATGTCAACAAAATATAATAATAGCTATAGTAGTCAACAGTAGGGAGCTGTTACTGAAAAAATGTTTCACTAAAATAAATAATAAATAAAATGAGGCTCATACTTAAGTAATATAATCATAATTTATGACATACTAGTTATTCACATGTACATTTCAGGGTCACTTTGAAAAAGAGCTTATTTTTGGAGTTAGCAGGCATATATAAGGTAAAGCAATTATTATAGTATAGGCTATCTTATAGGTATTTGGGCTTCCCCGGTGGAGCTAGTAGTAATGTACATGCCTGGCAATGCAGGAGACAGAAGATATGTGACTTCAGTCCCTGGGTCCGGAAGATCCCTGGAGGAGGGATGACAACCCACTCCACTATTCTTTCCTGGAGAATCCTCATGGATAGAGGAGCCTGTCAGGCTACAGTCCATGGGGTCACACAGAGTCAGAGACGACTGAAGTTACTTCGTATGGATAGCATGAGTAGGTATTTATTATTTGTAAAATATTGTCATAATTCTATCTGAATCATATATGCTTTCTGCGTATCAACACGATTTTCCACTAGCAGGTGTTAACTGCCTGAGACTGTATAGTGGAGGTTGTTTAATACAGGCTAAAGTGGTGATCTTTATCCTGTAGAACTACAGGAAAAGCATAGAAATTGGTACTGAAGTAAAAGCTATGCTAGCAGTCTATCCACCATCGTCATCTGATTGGACACCAAGCCCAGTGTGCAACTCAGACCACATTCCCATGAAAATTTTATTATTCAAAGTTTCCTGTTAGAGTTCAAACATTTCTAGAGTAACGTCCTTCTCTGAATACAAGAGCACATTCATAAAGGATCCTACCCTTGGCACCCGACTCCAGCACTCTTGCCTGGAAAATCCCATGGACGGAGGAGCCTGGAAGGCTGCAGTCCATGGGGTCGCTGAGGGTCGGACACGACTGAGCGACTTCACTTTCGCTTTTCGCTTTCATACGTTGGAGAAGGAAATGGCAACCCACTCCAGCGTTCTTGCCTGGAGAATCCCAGGGACGGGACAGCCTGGTGGGCTGCCGTCTATGGTGTCACACAGAGTCGGACATGACTGAAAATAAATATATGTATGTTATTTTCATATCCGTATAACCAACATCCTCACATTCTTTCCAAAAAAACATCAAAGACAAATGTTTGTATATCTCCCTAGAGGGTATAGTTTTAGAAAGATGTATCAAAATTCTGACTTAGTTTTTCCTAAAATGAGGAAAGTTTAATTTCTCAGAAGATGTATATATGTATGTGTTAGTGCTTATTCATGTTTTTATATATGCATTCTCTTACTAAAAATCTATTTTTGAAGTATTGATATGCAATCTTATGTAAGTTACAGGTGTATGATATAGTGATTCACAATTTTTAAAGGTTATATTCCTTGTATATTTATTTTTAAATATTGGCTACATTTCCTGTGTTGTGTAATATATCCATGTTGCTTATTTGTTTAATACATAATAACTGGTATATCTTAAACCTGAACTCCTGTATTTTCTCTCTCCCCATCCCCACTGGTAACCACTGGTTTGTTCTCTATATCTGTGAGCCTGTTTATTTTTTTATATTCACTTGTTATATATATACATTTAGATTCCATATATAAGTGATACCCTGCAGTATTTGTCTTTCTCTGTCTACCTTATTTCACTTAGCATAATATCCTCATGGTCCATCCATGTTGCTGCAAAAGGCAAATTTTAATTATTTTTAATGGATGAGTAATATTCCATTGTGTGTGTATATATACAGTTCAGTCACTCAGTCATGTCCAACTCTTCGCGACCCCATGAACCGCAGCACATCAGACCTCCCTGTCCATCACCAACTCCCAGAGTCCACCCAAACCCATGTCCAATGAGTCAATGATGCCATCCAACCATCTCATCCTCTGTCAACCCCTTCTCCTCCTGCCCTCAATCTTTCCCAGCATCAGGGTCTTTTCAACTGAGTCAGCTCTTTGCATCAGGTGGCCAAAGTATTGGAGTTTCAACTTCAACATCAGTCCTTCCAATGAACATCCAGGACTGATTTCCTTTAGGATGCACTGGTTGGATCTCCTTGCAGTCCAAAGGACTCCCAAAATTCTTCTCCAACACCACAGTTCAAAAGCATCAATTCTTTGGTGCTCAGCTTTCTTTACAGCCAACTCTCACATCCATACATGACCACTGGGAAAACCATAGCCTTAACTAGACAGACCTTTGTTGACAAAGTAATATCTCTGCTTTTCAATATGCTATCTAGGTTGGTCATAACTTTCCTTCCAAGGAGTAAGTGTCTTTTAATTTCATGGCTGCAGTCACCATCTGCAGTGATTTTGGAGCCCAGAAAAATAGTCTGCCACGGTTTCCACTGTTTCTCCACCTATTTGCCATGAAGTGATGGGACGGGAGGCCATGATCTTAGTTTTCTGAACGTTGAGCTTTAAGCCAACTTTTTCACTTTCCTCTTTCACTTTCATCAAGAGGCTCTTTAGTTCTTCTTCATGTTCTGCCATGAGGATGGTTTCATCTGCATATCTGAGGTTATTGATATTTCTTGCAGCAATCTTGATTCCAGCTTGTGCCTCTTCCAGCCCAGCATTTCTCACAATGTACTCTGCATGTAAGTTAAATAAGCAGAGTGATAATATACAGCATTGATGTACTCCTTTTCCTATTTGGAACCAGTCTGTTGTTCCATGTCCAGTTCTAACTGTTGCTTGCTGACCTGCATACAGGTTTCTCAAGAGGCAGGTCAGGTGGTCTGGTATTCCCATCTCTTTCAGAATTTTCCACAGTTTATTGTGATCCACACAGTCAAAGGCTTAGGCATAGTCAATAAAGCAGAAATAGATGTTTTTCTGGAACTCTCTTGCTTTTTCGATGATCCAGAGGATGTTGGCAATTTGATCTCTGGTTTCTATGCCTTTTCTAAAACCAGCTTGAACATCTGGAAGTTCATAGTTCACATATTGCTGAAGCCTGGCTTGGAGAATTTTAAGCATTACTTTACTAGCTTGTGAGATGAGTGGACTTGTGTGGTAGTTTGAGCATTCTTTGGCATTGCCTTTCTTTAGGATTGGAATGAAAACTGACCTTTTCCAGTCCTGTGGCCACTGCTGAGTTTTCCAAATTTGGAGACATATTGAGAGCAGCACTTTTACAGCGTCGTCTTTCAAGATTTGAAATAGCTCAACTGGAATTCCATGACCTCCACTAGCTTTTTTCATAGTGATGCTTCCTAAGTCCCACTTGACTTCACATTCCAGGATGTCTGGCTCTAGGTGAGTGATCACACCATCGTGATTATCTGGGTCATGAATATCTTTTTTGTACAGTTCTTCTGTTTATTCTTGCCACCTCTTCTTAATATCTTCTGCTTTTGTTAGGTCCATACTATTTCTGTACTTTATTGAGCCCGTCTTTGCATGAAATGTTCCCTTGGTATCTCTAATTTTCTTGAAGAGATCTCTAGTCTTTCCCATTCTGTTCTTTTCCTCTATTTCTTTGCATTGATCACTGAAGAAGGCTTTCTTATCTCTCCTTGCTGTTCTTTGGAACTCTGTGTATGGATATATCGCCTTTCCTTTATCCATTCATCCATTGACGGACTCTTAGGTTGTTTCCATATCTTGGTAATTGTACGTAACATGCTATAGACATTGGGGTGCATGTATTTTTCAAATAAGTTTTTATATTTTTTCAACTATACACCCAGGAATGCAATTGCTGAGTCATTAGTATTTCTATTTTAGTTTTATGGAAACCTTTTCTTCACATCCTCATCATTTGTTCTTTGTGTTCTTTTTGATTACACCTATTTTGACACTAAAAATTTAGAAGATAAAATTACTGTAGCATTTATACCTTTTCTGGAATTCATTTTAGACTTTGAAGTTTCTATCTGGATTCCAGTTAGAGTTAAGTTTCTGTGAGTTCTCTCTTTAATACAAATTTTTGAGTTTGTGCATTTTTCCACCAAATTTCCAAATTGTTTGATTTCTCATTCTTTTTTATGAAAAGAATTTTGCCTAAGTTTATAGACTCCCCTAGTATTGCAATCAAATATTATGTTATCATGCTCTTTTCAATATGGATTCAGAAATACTAGATTTTATTGGATGCTGAGATTTAGCTTTTGTAACGAATGTCCAAGCCTTCACATTTAAGGGTATTATTTATGTGTCTGAGGCCTTGTTTGTGAGAAGAGAGGATTGAATTAAGTTGTCTCCAAGGTCCAATTCATATCCATGCTTCTTGGCCAAAAAATGAAACAGGAAGGGCTAAGAAAGTCAAACAAACAAACAAAAACACTGAATACATGATTTGAAGTATAACATTTGCTCAAAATTATTGTTTTTTTACTTTAAATTCCTAGGGTATCTTTATTGACAATTTAATTTAAACTAAATGATACATTCACAAGAATATTCAGGAAAGCTAATTCAAGAAGACTGTAGGAAAATGTCTTAACTGAATATAATAAATGAAAAGATGGATTTGTTTGTATCTATTATAGATTGTTTGCCCATGAAAAATACATACTCAGGGATAATTTCTATGACTATAATGCTGAAAACCCTGATGATGAGTTCCAAATTTGCCTTCCACCGTGTTCTTTGTTCTAAATCTAATTTTCTGGTATTAATATTCAGAGTTTATCCTTTACCAAAAGAGTCTAATTATGGAAAGATGATCAAATTGGTGATGAGCAATTCAACTAGGGATGAAATTCTACAGGTAATGTAAAATGAACTGTGATCCGGAATGACAATGACTTTTTAAGGCTTTTTTCCAAACTACCTATTTGAGTCTGAAATAGCAAAGTTAACACAGAATACCAGGCAGAAACCACATTTTCAGTAGATGAAATTTTGTCATTTGGGCAATATAAATATTAGTCTAGGAACTGCAGTTGACTACAAGATGAGTATATATGAAAATCATACAGACTAGTGGAGTCACAGTATTTGAAATCAATGTTTTTTACTCATATGTCAGCTGAAACGTAAGATTACACTTCCAATTACTCTGCCTTTACAAAGGTTTTTTTTTTTTTAATTATTATTATTATCTTTTGACTCAAATGCCTACACTGCTGCTTCTGCTGCTAAGTTGCTTCAGTCGTGTCCGACTCTGTGCGACCCCATAGATGGCAGCCCACCAGGCTCCCCGTCCCTGGGATTCTCCAGGCAAGAACACTGGAGTGGGTTTAGCAGGCCTTTAATACTGATTTATCACTTAGTAATCATTTATCAATCCTAAAGACATCTCAGAGAATCTGTATTCTCTCTGGTTCTGAAAAAAGCAATGTGGTTGGGATGATGGTGATAGTGATGAGGATGATGGACCACAATGATGATAAAACCTGTTATGTTTTGAATGCTCTCTGTGTGCCAGACAGAATTCTCTGAGGTTTGCATATTTTATCTCTGACATTTACCCATAAAGAAGGTACTATGATTATAGACTGAGTAAATAGAGGTTCTGAGAGATAAACATATCCAGTAGGTTGGGGCAACCAATATGGTGCCATAGGGGGCTCCTGGACTCCCCTCCTCACAGAGACACATTGAATGTATAGCTGTACACAGAGCAATTCCTTCTGAAAGAAATCTGGAAACTAGCTGAGCTACTCCTCATCAGATGAATGAGAAAATACCTACGTCAGAAGGGGTAGGAAAGACAAAAACACAATCTTGCCATGTTATTGTTATTGCTGTTTAGTCACTTAGTCATGTCCAGCTCTGTGACCTCATCAACTGCAGCATGCCAGGCTTCCCTCTCCTTCACTGCTTCCCAGAGTTTGCTCAAACTCAAGTCCATTGAGTCAATAATACCCTCCAACTTTATTCTCTGTCACCTTTTGCCCTCAATCTTTCCCAGTATCAGGGTCTTTTCCAATGAGTTGACTCTTCAGGTGGCCAAAATATTGGAGATTCAGCTTCTTGAAATCAGTCCTTTCAATGAGTATTCAGGATTAATTTCCTTTAGGATTGACTGGTTTAATCTCCTTGCTCTCTAAAAGACTCTCCAACACTACCATTTGAAAGTATCAATTCGGTGGTGCTCAACCTTTTTTATGGTCCCTCATATCTATCATATCTATGGAAAAATCATAGCTTTTACTATGCAGAACTTTGTTAGCAAAGTGATGTCTCTGTTTTTTAATATGCTATCTAGGTTTTTCATAGCTTTCCTTCCAAGAAGCAAACTTCTTTTTCCTTTTTAAGATTTTTTTTTTTTGATGTGGACCATTTTTAAAGTCTTTATTGAAATGTGGTATAATAGTGCTCTGTTTTATGTTTGATTTCTTTTTTTTTTTTTTTTTTGGACATGTGGGATCTTAGCTCCCCAACCAGGGACTGAACTTGCATATCCTATATAGGAAAGCAAAGTCTTAACCCCTGGGCTGCCAGGGAAGTCCTGCATCTTTTAATTTTATGGCCGCAGTCACTGTCTGCAGTAACTTTGGAACCAAAGAAAATAAAATCAGTCAATTTCCACCTTGTTTCCCTTCTATTTGCCATGAAGTGATGAGACCAGATGCCATAATCTTAGTTTTTTGAATGCTGAATTTTAAGCCAGCTTTTTCACTCTCCTCTTTCACCCTTGTCAAAAGCCTTTTAATTCCTCTTCACTTTCTGCCATTAGAGTGGTATCATCTGCATATCTGAGGTTGTTGATATTTCTCCTGGCAAGCCATAAACCTTACCATTAGCTCTGCCAAACAGTTGGAAGTGTATTCCCAACTCCCATCACCTCCCAAAGGAAGAAAGGATTTGAATCCTTATTAAATGTAGGTATTTATCACTCCAAATTTTTAGACTCCAAAACACAGGATGAACCCCCAAAGTATCTTGTTCTGAAAGCCAGTACAGCTAACAGGCACATAAATACTCAGTGCAGCTATATCTACCTCCCACCCCAATCCCCAAGGGCTAAGTGCTGGATTATCACTTTCACCTAACAGACACTTGTTTCATTGGTTGCATCAGTGTTCTTTTTGTTTCTTGGTTAATTTATATATTTATTATTATTATTTATTTTTAAAATTTTGGTTGCTCAGTTGCATCTGACTCTTTGGGACCCCACAGACTGCAGTCCACCAGGCTTCTCTGTCCATGAAAATTTTCCAGGCCATTTCTTACTCGAGGGAATCTTCTCTACCCAGGGATCGAACCCAAGTCTCTTGTATCTCCTGTATTAGGAGGAGGATCCTTTAACACTGAGCCACTAGTTGTATATGAGCTATCTTAATTGCAGGTTTCTGAAGTACAGGTACAGCTGAGATTATATCTGTTTTATTTTTAACTTTTATTGAATGATCATCTTGAGGTGAGCATTTAAAAATAAATTAAGAAAAAAAATTTTTATCAAACCTAATTAAAGTATACATTATGGGCATGGACATTCAAACATATTCATGTCAGCACTTAACCAAGTTAAGCACTTTCTATGCACCAGTTACTATGAGGAGGCTAGATTACATTGGTCCCAGTTGCTCTCTTTTACGGAGATTCTGGTAGAAAGAACAGCTTGGAGAATTGAAGGATTTTGAAATATTCTAGTTCATCTGTGCTTCCTCCCCTTCATCAATAGATGCTCAATTTATTAACTATGTACTGTTTCTCTTAAAAGATTCAGTGAGCAAATGCATTACAATTTCCTAGTTATCTTATTTATTGTAATTATTTTCTAACCACATAAAAATTAGTTTTTCTTAAGTATAAGTATATAAATGTTTAAAAATTACTTTTTTAAAATATAAATTTATTTATTTTAATTGGAGGCTAGTTACTTTACAATATTGTATTGGTTTTGCGATATATCAACATGAATCCGCCATGGGTACTTTATTGTTTGTGACATCAGGTGAACATATAATAAAATAGTTGTAACTATTATAGTGAGAAGTTTCCATGAACTGTGTATAAGCTAAGTAACAGGAATTCCCTGTCTGTCCAGTGATTAGAATTCAAAACTTTCACTGCTATTGTCCAGGTTTGCTCCCTGGTAAGGGAACTAAGGTCCCATAAGTTGTGTGACACAACCAAAAATAAAACTACCTAGTGACATGTTCAAGATTATATATGTCAATCAGATAGCTGAAATCAAGTGCCAAGTTTTCTTCATATTTCTAGAGGTTTCAATTGTGTGCCAGATACAGTTCTCTTTCTACCACCTATGATTGCATTACAGAAGATTATACATATTTCCTCCTTTTCAAGTGGACCATATAGAACCAAAGCTCTCTTTGTAGCTTTCTCCAAACACAATCCGAAGGAATACTTCATTTTCAGGAGGATTAGACTTACTCTCACCTAAATGACGCGTGTGTTCCTGGTCTGTACTCCATTTCTCTCCACTTGCCACACCCCTATTCAGTCAGTTCAGTTGCTCAGTCATGTCCGACTCTTTGCGACCCCATGAACCATAGCACATTAGGCCTCCCAGTCCATCACCGACTCCCGGACTCTACCCAAACTCATGTCCATTGAGTAGGTGATGCCATCCAACCATCCCATCCTCTGTTGTCCCCTTCTCCTCCTGCCTTCAATCCTTCCCAACATCAGGGTCTTTTCCTATGAGTCAGCTCTTCGCATCAGGTGGCCAAAATATTGGAGTTTCAGCCTCAGCATCAGTCCTTCCAATGAACACCCAGGACTGATTTCCTTTAGGATGCACTGGTTGGATCTCCTTGCACTCCAAGGGACTCTCAAGAGTCTTCTCCTACACCACAGTTCAAAAGCATCAGTTCTTTGGTGCTCAGCTTTCTTTACAGTCCAGCTCTCATATCCATACAAGACTACTGGAAAAACCATAGCCTTGACTAAATGGACCTTTGTGACAAAGTAATGTCTCTGCTTTTGAATATGCTATCTAGGTTGGTCATAACTTTCCTTCCAAGGAGTAAGCATCTTTTAATTTCATGGCTGCAATCACCATCTGCAGTGATTTTGGAGCCCAGAAAAATAGTCTGCCACTGTTTCCCCATCTATTTGCCATGAAGTGATGGGACCAGATGCCATGATCTTCATTTTCTGAATGTTGGGCTTTAAGCCAACTTTTTCACTCTCCTCTTTCACTTTCAAGAGGCTCTTTACTTCTTCTTCATTTTCTGCCATAAGGGTGGTGTCATCTGCATATCTGAGGTTATTGATATTTCTCGCAGCAATCTTGATTCCAGCTTGTGCTTCCTCCAGCCCAGCGTTTCTCATGATGTACTCTGCATAGAAGTTAAATAAGCAGGGTGACAATATACAGCCTTGACATACTCCTTTTCCTATTTGGAACCAGTCTGTTTTTCCATGTCCAGTTCTAACTATTGCTTGCTGACCTGCGTACAGGTTTCTGAAGAGGCAGGTCAGGTGGTCTGGTATTCCCATCTCTTTCAGAATTTTCCACAGTTTATTGTTCATATGCTCCCTAAAATGCCTGCCTTTGTGTTACTTTATATTCACCACTTCAAGCCCTTGCATACAAAGCCTTTTCTTGTTATTCAAGCCTCTAGTGATCTTTCTCTTTTGATTATCTGCATTTTAAATATAATTCCCCTTTCAGATGTGCTAATCTTGCCTTCCCAAGTATATTTCAAGTACCTTTGGAGACAGAAATTTGATCTTTATTTCTTTTGTGTCCTGCTTCAAGCATTCACACATTTAGTGAGTTCTTGAGGGTTACCATATTGTACTGATAGAGTGTCCTCTCATGCTTTTGATACAAAAATGTCTAAAATTTACTTTAGGTCACTTTTGTTTCCTTAACACTAAACTTTTGAATAACATTAAGAATTCTTTTTAGATATCATAGCACATGCATCCACCCAAAGAAAGTATCAGGAATTGAATTTCCACATGTAATTTATTTTACTTACAGCAGTTTGGGTTTAATTTGACAACTCTCTCATTACAACTACCAAAAAAAAAGAATCCTTCTTCTGTACAAAATGTATTTCCATATTTCCATCTCAGTATAAGCACAGCTGTGAACCAATTACTTCAAAGTTCAAGAGCTGGTTGTTTCTATCCTTAGCTTTGCTAGAAAATGTTGAGCGCCATCCTAGGGAGAGACTCCCAGGCTCAGTACAAAGAATTTTTTTTCTTGTTTCACATTTTGTTTCCATATCAAGCACAGATGAGACACACTTTCTTTCCCCTACTATAGCTTTTATTTTCTATATTTGGTACAGAGTGATAATAGGAATCTGTTTTGCATACTCATTTGAATATATGATGTGGTTGTTTTTTAGTTACTGATAGCAACTAGATAAAAGGACACACACTCTGTGGCATATAGATCCACCTGTTCGTCTAAGGAATAAATACTTCCTCAAGCCATCTGCATTGTGAGTGTATGTGTATGAATGTGAAAAACAAACACACATGCTTTGCCTGCCCTTTCTGGCATTAATTACACTCTGACCTCCCCACTTGCCCCATTGGTTTTCACCATCTCAGAGAGAGAAAATCAAACAAATGATGGGTAAACATTTATGTGAGATACCATTTGGTGTTTTTAGCAGGAATTTATCCTCTGCATCTTGCTCTCTGTCATTTTCCTTAATAGAGCTCCTGATCGCTTCATGTGAACAGACTAGCTGTCAGGCAGACTCCTTAGAGAGGGAACAAATATGTAATTAGCATAGCCTTTTATCCCCTCCACTGACAGGAAAAAAGAAAAAAAAAGGAAGAAGGGGAGCTATTCTCTAAGCAACAACTAAAGGTCATATTAATTTTCCCTGAAGTCCCCCTCTGGTTTCCCCAGGAGAATTTGCTATGATGTTGGGCATATCAAAATGAACTAATTACTATGCATGTCCAACCTGCTGGGCAATTTCCCAAACCCAGCACAGCACCTGTTGTGTTTGCTCTTCTTCTACTGTGTCACTGCACCTACTTATTTGAGATAGTTTGAGTCAGTGGCTGACAGTAAGTGTGAAAGGTGGGAGGTAAGGAACAAGAAGAGAATTTTATTTAGTGGATGTTATTTTCTGTTTGATAGTCATGGGTATTTGGTTCAGTTTAAGAATCTGAATAAGACAGTGTTATCTGGTTTATGATTTGTAAAGCATACCCTTTTTATTGATCAGAGATCAATCCACAGTTACTTGCTCCCTGAGAGATGTCACACTGTGCATTCTGACAACACCCCTTTTTAAGGGAAATCTAACAAAACCTGTGCTCTGCTCCTCTAGTCTCAACTGATAGGTTAGATGAGCATCTAATCCAAGGAAATCAATCTGTACATAGTTCTGCCAATGATGAACCACCTGAGAAAAAAATGAGTAGGCAATAAAATTACTATTTAGAAGGATTTTAATTGGAAAATAGACAACTTAGTTGAAGACAGGAGAAGAGGTCAGGATACATTAAGATTGCTGTAAGATAAAGAGTCCAAGGGATAGTAGTAAGTCTAAGCCTTGTGCAGACTACATAAGGGAGTAGCAACTATATGGAAGCTAGTTTTGGAGAGACATGAACGTAATACTTGGGAAGAAATATATGGCCTATGGAAGAGATGAAAAGAGTGGTTTGTCCCTGGATCTACTCATGCATGATTGTATTCCAGCCTAACTGCTGGTCTTCATGTTTTGTTGGACTGTTATCTTAGGTTGGCCAGGTAATCTATCCCATGCAACCAAATGACCCAGGATATTCCATTAATTAGCACCTATTTAGCACCTGGTATAGTCAAAGCTTTCTTCTACTTGCCACAAAGAAATCAAAGATGTTTTTAAAGTGCTTGCCTCCAAAAATGTTCCTATATGAGATTTTCTATAAATCAGTATTACTAGAAATTGCCATGTTTCCTTCTTTCTAGAAAAATATTAATATTTTCAAAATTCATGTTATGGACAATTATACTTTTCCCCTAAGCAAAAACTTAATGACATTTCCCTTCCCAGAAATCAATACCATATAAGAGTTTGGTTCCATTTAAAGGTATTGATTTATACTAGGACAAAATTAATTCCTTGTCAAAATTTAATAAAAATGGATCAATATGTATTATTAATATATATACATCACACATTTATACAATTAAAGATGTACTGACTAGATTTTTAATAACATTATATTCTACTTATTATTTGATTATTAGTTCTCATATTGAATGCATGTTTCCTCCTTAATATGACCATACATTAAAATTGCTTGTTGAAAAGTCATAAATCCAATGATATATATAGAATAGAAATCACTACAGGTTACTATACTTGATTTCATTAAAGAAAAACTTTAAAAAAAATCTCTGCAGTGGATGAAAAGATACATTTTATGTATAATACATATATAAAGCTACCAGGCTTCCCTGCTAGCTCAGATGGTAAAGAATCTGCCTGTAGTTCAGAAGACCCAGGTTTGATCCCTGGGTCAGGAAGATCCCCTGGGGAGGGGAATGACAACCCACTCTAATATTCTTGCCTGGAGAATTCCATGGACAGGCCATGGGTCCACAAAGAATCGGACATGATTGAGCAATTAACACTTTCAACACTTTCACTAAGGGCTGCCCACAATGGAGTCATTACCTCACAATCAGAACAGACCCTTGTGTTGTGTAAACAATGGTTGTTGGTTGTTGTTGTTGTTGTTGTTGTTATGTGTATGTGTGTATATATATATACTTTTTAAATAGCTACTATCAACTGTTCCTCTTAGAACTCTTTTTTTTTTTTTAAGGGAAATATTTTGGGAATAGAAAATAGACCTGAGCAAATGATTTGGAAGGAAACAGTAAGAAAACTTATCTACAGATTGAATGTATATTTTGAATGTGAGGTGTTCAAGAAAGAAAGGAAGTAAAGAAGTAAGTCAGGCAACATGACCGAATATGGAGCTTGAGGCAAAAGATGGTCCTTGAGTAATCCCAGTAGCATAATGGCTAACGGGTTTTAGTGACAAGGAAATCTGATGTTCACTTGTAAGTTCTTTGCTTCTGTGATATAGACCCACTCCATTGTCCTAAACTTTCAGTAAAATCCACTTAGTATACCAAAGCTCTTTATGAGAACTGGTAGCAAAAAAATAAAGGAAAAGCCATCTTTCCATTACCCACAACAAGAATTAATAGCTAAAACTGACTTGGAAATGTAAACCCTAGGGATTCTCAGTGAAGGGATTATATGGAACATGGATTAATAGGTTTTCAAAAGTGGTGTTTAAGTCTCAGAGGCCAAAGAAAAATTAGCGGTTAACCCATTTCTATCAAAATACAGCTTTCATCTTAAATAAGCCATTTCTGAAAATGAAATTAACAGCTACCAAGCACTGAGTCTCTAAACCATAGTGGGATACTAAATATTTACCTAGTTTATTAAGATGGTATCATTCTGCAACACTCCCTCTAACTCAGTTCTTGATCTGGTTCTAACAAAATAGAAAAATGGAAGCATTCTTTTCAAAGTTTGATAACAGGCCATGGAATGGGGCTAAGGGATGTTGCCTTTAATTATCACTGTTTGTTGGCTTGTATATATCCAGTCCAAGAATAGCAACAAATGCAACTGAATTAAACCTAGATAAAACTCAGTGTCATCATCCAAAGTGTTTTGTAAGGTAAAAATCTATTAATACAGTCTACTGTTAGGATATAGGATCTATATTCTTCTAACATTAGTAAAGTAAAAACCAAAACAAACAAAACCAGCTCATATTTGTGAAAAGATGAAATGAGAAAATACAGACTGCCATCAATGAATGATGTTTTCCTTTGGGAAATAAAAATTGTTCACATTTTTTTTTTGGCATGAACTTATAAACAGTAAGTAGCCAACTCTATGATCTGGCCTCCATGCTTCTTACAGGGAGAAGTTTTCCTGTTGTTACCAGGTTTACTGAGAGATTTTTCTTACACAATTCAGAGAGATTTGAAGAAGAGGATAATTGGTGTTTCCCGAGTTGCAATTTATTATCACCTGAGGGATGGTATCAAAAAAACAAAAAGAGAAAAGAAAAAAAGTGTCTACTCATAGTGTTAACATTTACTGTATTTTCAATCCCCACTCTCATCACTTTAACCAAAGTGATAGAAAAGAAAATTTAAGCAAGTTTTGTCCACAATTTCCCTGATATTTTAATATGAATACATACCCTAAACTGATATTTACCTTAAAGAGCTGATGAAAAGCAGCAGTCACACAATACATCTAAGAATGAATCATGTAAGTAGAATATTTTCCTGTTCCCTCTCTTCGTAAAGAAAACTTCATATGTATGAGCCTATATCCTGTCTTTTGATAACATCCTTCCTTTTTCAGGATTTTACCATTCAACCTATTTATAATTAGCCTTAGTAAACAATTTAAAAAATAAAGTTTTAAAAACTCAACTACTTTTTCTAATTTCTTCATTTTAATGTTGGAATCACATTCACTAAATCTAAATTCACACACTGTTGAGTAACGTTAAATGGGATCACCATAAATAGCATTATTTGATTCAACATAAACTACAAGCACCATGTGCATACTAACCTAAATTCTATGCTGCACATAGATTTGACTGAAATATATTATCTGGGTTGAAAAATAAGAGTACTCTTGAACTATATTCTTGAACTACCAAGCCACATAAATGTCTATTTTTATTATTACTACCACCCAAGTTTCTCATTTTCTGCCTTGTTTTAAGGTAAGCCTCTTGGAGTGGAAACTAAATTAAAATAAATACAAAGTATTATAACTATCTCTCATGCATATGGCTACTTGAAAGTGTTTTCTTTCATATTCTAAGCTTTGTTACATATGTTTTCATATAATTCTTCCAAATTTCTGTGAAAATTTTCACAGGCTTACCATATATTATCTTGAGTTGTCACTACAACTGTAACATTTTTAATGAGAAAAACAAGATGGAAGAAAATTACTGAAGCAAAAGTCAAATAACTGTTTCCTTTTTGATAACTTTAGATTCTATGGCAAGCATGTTTAATACTTTGATTGCTTATCAAGAAAATTGACCAGAAGAGGGAATATTCCAAAAGCAGCAGCAGCACTGGAGGCTTGGCTAGACGCAGATTTAATTGACATTTTTTTCATTTGTATGTAGGAATGTTTTTAGTCTTTTTATGTATAGTCAATATAAATGAGTATGGTTAGCACAATATAAATGTGCAAGTGTTTAATAATTTACCATGAATTTTAGTAAATGATAGCATTTTCTGCCAAGGAATCTGTGTAAGACTTCTTGGTAAACTGTAGAACAGCTTCATTTTTTAAATTCAGTAAACACAGGCCTACCTCCTTTTACTCTGTCCATTTAGTTTTGTGACTTATTCTTGAAGCCATGGACCCCTCCCAGCTTAGTAGTGACTAAGCCACTAATACTTAGTGATGAGACTTGATGCAAAAGTAAAGACCTTCTTGGACAAGAGAGGTAGGCTGCTTGTTCATGGGTATTAACTACTAAACCAAAAGCTGAATGCCTTTATGTTTGTTTTTTTTTAATCATGAAAGTTTGAGTAAGTCATTTATGTAAAAGTAATTTTGTTCTTTCTTCTACCTTTTGGGATATCTGTATATTTCTCTCTTAGGTCTCCCTACTTTCTTCCCCTGACATTTATTTTCCTATTCAGTTTGTTTTAGAGTTGATTTTGTCTTTACCTTATTTTCTCATTTTTTTAATACTTCTAATTCTTTCCTAGTTTTCTTTTTTATTCAAAATTTGTTTCTACAATAATATATGTATTTTTAATTGTTTTTCTTGACTTTATACTTAAAAGATAAAAGGTCCAAATATCTGATTTCTACTCTTGAATTTTCCCTACTTATTAGCTCTGCAATATTAGGAAAATCACTCAACCTCCCTGAATCTCAGCTTCTTAATTAATAAAATGAGCATAAATGTAGAGCTATATGCATGACAAATTATATTATTTTGAAGATTTTGTTATATTTTAAGTTTTTAAAAATTTAGCTCCATCTCAGAAACATGTTCTGTCAGTGCATATTAATTTTGGAAATATATGACCTTGCCCACTCTGTTATCCTTAAGAATTATTAGATATTACCATTGTCCATAGAGATGCCTTAAGTGGAAAGATCACATTCAGTTCAGTTCAGTTCAGTTCATTCGCTCAGTCGTGTCTGACTCTTTGCGACCCCATGAATCGCAGCACGCCAGGCCTCCCTGTCCATCACCAACTCCCAGAGTTCACTCACACTCACGTCCATCGAGCCAGTGATGCCATCCAGCCATCTCATCCTCATCTAAAGCTAAAAGATAAGTCTCCCTGAATAGATTCCTCTCTTTCCCTTCATGAGGACATACTCTCTGTGCTTAATTTTCCTCAGCCCTAATAGTAATATTAATTATTGTGGGTTAACTTAATAAAGTACTTGTGAAATTGCCAAAGAGAAAGCAGATGCCTCCATGGTCAACATTAGTGACATAATTAGTACTAGAGAAGTGGATTGGGGGGAATAAGAGTTGTACATTGTTTTTTTTCTTTTTAATTGGTTTCATGTATGAAAACTGGTTAAGCATTTTAAAATGATTTTTAGTAGGGTATATTGACAAAATGGAGCACAGAAATTGGGGTTAGATGACCTATCTGAATCAGATTTAATATATTACCATTGGGCATGTTACTTAACTCCGCTGAGTCTCAATCATTCCACCTTTAAAGTTAGAAAATTGATAACATTACCTACCTACCATTATTGTTTCAAGAATGAATATAAGTGATAAAGGAAAGATATCTGGGTAAATTGTCTCAGTATAATTTGTAAGCATTATTTTATTATTGATTTAACTCACCATATAAGATTTCCGCTTCCTCTTTTTTTCATAAAATGATTTTTTTTCAATTTGTTAATGTACAGAGTAACAATTTGAATGGTGTAATTAAGAAAATCATATTCAAATCTTGTTCTAAAATATAACAAGAGTTTCTCAAGAATGAATCAATCCTGGTATATTCAAAATATCTTAATTATTTTTTGAAATACAGGAAAGAGTAAATAAAAAATTCACCAATTCTTTAGACCAGCACTAGTGATTTTTCTTGGAAGAGTAATTTTTCTGTGAAAAAATAGCATAGTAGAAATAGCTAAAATAATCACTTGATCCAAATAACTGTACAGAAATACTGTATAATAGTATGTCAACATGTAGATGTTGTTTTAGCTCTATCTCTACACTTTTAAAATGTCTCACTTTTACATAACAGAGTGGCAATACATATTTAAATTTCTACCTCAACAAAATATAAGTTATTAGACTCCATAGACTCTTTTAATAAATTAATTGATTTATTTTAATTAGAGGCTAATTACTTTACAGTATTGTGGTGGTTTTTACCATACATTGGCATGAATCAGCCATGGGTGTACATGTGTCCCCCATTCCCAAAACCCCTTCCCACTCCCTCCACATCTTATCCATCTGGTTGTCCCAGTGCACCAGCTTTGAGTGCCCTGTTTTATGCATTGAACTTGAACTTGCCATCACATATGGCAATATACATGTTTCAGTGATATTCTCTCAAATCATCCCACACTCGCCTTTACCCACAGAGACCAAAAGTCTGTTCTTCATATCTGTGTCTCTTTTGCTGTCTCGTGTATAGGGTCATCATCACCATCTTCTATAAATTCCATATATATGTGTTAATATACTATATTAGTGTTTTTCTTTCTGACTTACTTCATTCTGTATAATAGGCTCCAGTTTCATCCATCTCATTAGAACTGATTTAAATCAGTTCTCTTTAATAGCTGAGTAATATTCCATTGTACAAAAAACTATCTTCTAATCCCAGACAGTAACAATGGTGTGATCACTCACCTAGAGCAAGACATCCTGGAATGTGAAGAAGTGGACCTTAGGAAGCATTACTATGAACAAAGCTAGTGGAGGTGATGGAGTTCCAGGTGAGCTATTTCAAATCCTGAAAGATGATGCTGTGAAAGTGCTGCACTCAATACGCCAGCAAATTAGGAACCTTGAGCAGTGGCCACAGGACTGGAAAATGTCAGTTTTCATTCCAATCCCAAAGAAAGGCAATGCCAAAGAATGCTCAAACTTCTGCACAATTGCACTCATCTCACACCCTAGTAAAGTAATGCTCAAAATTCTCCAAGCCAGGCTTCAATAATACGTGAAATGTGAACTTCCAGATGTTCAAGCTGGTTTTAGAATAGGCAGAGGAACTAGAGATCGAATTGCCAACAACTGCTGGATCATTGAAAAAGCACAAGATTTCCAGAAAAACATCTATTTCTGCTTTATGACTATGCCAAAGCCTTTGACTGTGTGGATCACAATAAACTGTGGAAAATTCTGAAAGAGATGGGAATACCAGACCACCTGACCTACCTCTTGAGAAACCTGTATGCAGCTCAGCAAGCAACAGCAGAATTGGACATGGTTGCAAACAGGAAAAGGAGTACATCAAGGCTGTATGTTGTCACCCTGCTTATTTAACTTCTATGCAGAGTACATCATGAGAAACGCTGGGCTGGAGGAAGCACAAGCTAGAATCAAGATTGCCGGGAGAAATATCAATAACCTCAGATACGCAGATGGCACCACCCTTATGGTAGAAAGTGAAGAAGAAGTAAAGAGCCTCTTGATGAAAGTGAAAGAGGAGAGTGAAAAAGTTGGCTTAAAACTCAACATTCAGAAAACGAAGATCATGGCATCCGGTCCCATCACTTCATGGCAAACAGATGGAAAAACAGTAGAAACAGGCAGACTTTATTTTTCTGGGCTCCAAAATCACTGTAAATGGTGGTTGCAGCCATGAAATTAAAAGACGCCTACTCCTTGGAAGAAAAGTTATGACCAACCAAGACAGCATATTAAAAAGCAGAGATATTACTTTGCAAACAAAAGCTCCGTCTAGTCAAGGCTACAGTTTTTCCAGTGGTCATGTATGGATGTGAGAGTTGGACTATAAAGAAAGCTGAGTGCCGAAGAATTGATGCTTTTGAATTGTGGTGTTGGAGAAGACTCTTGAGAGTCCCTTGGACTGCAAGGAGATCCAACCAGTGCATCCTAAAGGAAATCAGTCCTGGGTGTTCATTGGAAGGACTGATGCTGAAGCTGAAACTCCAATACTTTGGCCACCTGATGCAAAGAGCTGATTCATTTGAAAAGACCCTGATGTTGGGAAAGATTGAGGGCAGGAGAAGGGGACAACAGAGGATGAAATGGTTGAATGTCATCATTGACTTAATGGACATGAGTTTGAATAATCTACAGGAGTTGGTGATGGACAGGGAGGCCTGACGTGCTGCAGTCCATGGGGTTGCAAAGATTTGGACATGTCTGACTGACTGAACTGAACTGAACTGAATATTCCATCCTGTATACACAACTTTCTTATCCATTTGTCTGCTTATAGACATGTAGGTTGCTTCCATGTCCTAGCTCTTGTAAACAGTGCTGCAATGATCATTGGGGTGCACGTGTCTCTTTCAATTCTGGTTTCCTCGGCGTGTATGCCCAGCATGGGATTGCTGTGTAGTATGGCAGTTCTATTTCCAGTTTTTTAAGGAATCTCCACACTGTTCTCCATAGTAGCTGTTCAGTTCAGTTCAGTCGCTCAGTCGTGTCCGACTCTTTGCGACCCCATGAATCGCAGCACGCCTGGCCTCCCTGTTCATCACCATCTCCTGGAGTTCACTCAGACTCATGTCCATTGAGTCCGTGATGCCATCCAGCCATCTCATCCTCGGTCGTCCCTTTCTCCTCCTGCCCCCAATCCCTCCCAGCATCAGAGTTTTTCCCAATGAGTCAACTCTTCGCATGAGGTGGCCAAAGTACTGGAGTTTCAGCTTTAGCATCATTCCTTCCAAAGAAATCCCAGGGTTGATCTCCTTCAGAATGGACTGGTGAGATGAGTAGCTGTACTAGTTTGCATTCCCACCAACAGTTTAAGAGGGTTCCCTTTTCTCCACACCCTCTCTAGCCTTTATTGCTTGTACCCTTTTTGATAGCAGCCATTCTGACCTCTGTGAGATTGTACCTCATTGTCATTTCAATTTGCATTTCTCTGATAATGAGTGATGTTGAGCATCTTTTCATGTGCTTGTTAGCCATTTGTGTGTCTTCTTTGGAGAAATGTCTGTTTAGTTCTTTGGCTCATTTTTTGATTTGGTCATTTATTTTTCTGGTATGGAGCTCCATGGGCTCTTTGTATATCTTTGAGGTTAATTCTTTTTCAGTTGCTTCATTTTCTATTATTTTCTCCCGTTCTGAAGCCTGTCTTTTCACCTTGCTTATAGTTTCCTTCATTGTGCAAAAGCTTTTAATTTTAATTAGGTCCCATTTGTTTATTTTTGGTTTTATTTCCATTAGTCTGGGAGGTGGGTCATAGACGATCTTGCTGTGATTTATGTCAGAGTGTTTTGCCTCAGTTTTCCTCTAGGAGTTTTTTTGTTTCTGGTCTTACATTTAGATCTTTAATCCATTTTGTAGACTCCATAGACTCTTGAAACCTCTGCAAAAAGTTAAAACTGTACCTGCCAAATTCTCTAACACCAAAGATGTGTAATGTAATTTAGTCCTGCATTGATTTACTCATTAATAAAACAATGTAGTGATCCACAGTGCAGTAATCCAGGTCACATGACTGAGGTCCTGCCACCCACTTGTGTTACTCAGAGACCTTTGCTGCTTTATACATATGCCAGTTGTGGAAGATGGCACCAAAATGACTTCTTAAAGAAGGAATAGGTATTTGTGAGGTAGCATGGTATAGTGACTAGTCTAATATATACTCCGATCAAATTCCAGCTTTTGCCATTAGTTGTGTGACTTCAAATCTTATTGTTTAAATTCCCTGGTCTTTTGCTTTCTTAATTATAAAATGACTAGTATACTCTTCTCATAGGACAGTTGTGAATTAAATGCAGCCATGTACATAAAACATTAATATAATCCCTGCCCCCAAAGTAAACACTTAATGGCTGGTAGCTTTTATTATTTCAAAATGCAGACTAGTATGAAGGCAATGTATTTCACTGATGAAAGTCATAGAACTCTTTACTGGTATGAAATCTTTTAAAAGATCTTTAAGCTGTAGTATCTTTCATACCATTTTGTTGACTGTCAACAAAAGCATGTCCATTTTCCAGGTCATGAATTTGCCTGTACACTTGGAGCTTTGCATAATTTGAATAACTGCTTAACTATTCAGACCTTGAGAAGTCAAAATTTCCTATGATTTGGTAATTATTTATAGCAAATACTTTTAAGACTGTAATGCTTACCAGTGTGCCTTACCAATAAATATTAAATGATGGATTAGTGTATATTTTAATGAGGGCAATAAAGTACCTCAAAGTCAAGTTTATGAGCTATTACCATAAAGTTAATAAAAGAGTAAAACAATATTTGTTGTGTGCAAAACACATGAATTATCTCATTTAATCCTCAACAACCATATGAGATAGACCATAGTATTATTCTTATTGTACAGATGCATAGCTTAGAATGAGAGAAAATAAATCATTTTGCTTATATCATGTGCTGCTGTTATTCTTGGTTAGTTGCTAAGTCATTTCTGACTCTTTTATTACCCCATGGTCTGTAGCCTACCAGGCTCCTCTGTCCATGGGATTTACCAGGTAAGAATACTGGAGTGAGTTGCCATTTCCATCTCCAGGGGATCTTACTGACCCAGGGAGCAAACCTGCATCTTCTGCACTGCAGGCGGATTCTTTACCACTGAGCCACCAAGTAGCTACTACTATAGGAAAATTAGAATGTAAATGCAAGTGACCGGTCACTGGAATTAAAGATTTTAACCATTGTAGTTTATTTCTGATTTTATAGCAGAGTCGGATACTCATAAACTGTACTTTTAAAATAATTTTTATTAGAGTATAGTTGGTTACAGTTTTATGTTTCAGGTGCACAGCAAAGTGAATCGGGTATATATAGAGATATATGAATGAATATATATATCCGTTCTTTTTTAGATTCTTTTCCCATTAGGTTATTATGGAGTATTGAGTATAGTCCCCTGTGCTGTAGAGTAGGTCCCTATTATTTATCTGTTTTATGTTTAGTAGTGTATATATATTGGAGAAGGAAATGGCAACCCACTCCAGTGTTCTTGCCTAGAGAATCCCAGGGATGGGGGAGCCTGGTGGGCTGCTGTCTATGGGATCACACAGACTTGGACACGACTGAAGTGACTTAGCAGCAGCAGCAGCAGTGTATATATATCAAACCCAATATCCCAATTTATCCTTTTCCTGCCCCCTAGTAACCATGTTTGTTTTCTACATCTCTGACTCTATTTTTGTTTTTTAAATAGGTTCATCTGTATCATTGTTTTAGATTCCACACAATAAGCAATAGCATGGCATTTGATAGACTGCATTTTAATACAAAGAGGATCTTTGTTTCAACGAATTCTGGGATTTAAAGATGTTTTAAATTTCTTTAGGGTCCAAACAGTGTTTGTGTCACATATAGTGAGAATCATGAGAAAAGTCAAATAAGAAAATATAGTTTGAATTTTATACTTTCATACCATGTGTAGTTTTTACAAGAAGATAGCTAATGCATGAAGTGAAGCCAACTTGTAACTTAATGTTGGTCTTTTGGGAATTTTCATTGTATGCTTTTCACTGACACTATAATCATTGGCTTGAATTTCTTGACTATTCATTACTCATATTGTTTACTAACAGGTGTTGAAGTTAGGCAGTGTCTCTTCACTTTCTTGATTAAAGGTAAAGTCTGTTTAGGTAATTTAGATGAAACCAAAGTCTCATTTAGAATATTGCTTTTGAACAAAATAGAACTGCTCAGTCTAATTTTAAAATGGGTAGTTGATTAGAAACAGGGGCCTTCTCAATGCCTTCCCATTTAATATGATGTGAAGGTAACATAAGAGTAGATAATCTTAGAAGTAAATGAGGTAGTCTCTCACGTAAAATGTTTACCTGAGATACTTACTGGACTAGAAGATTAATAATAAAGTATGAGAAGTTTAGGTCTCTATGCTTTGGCTGTTTTTGTTACGGTCACCCTATGACATAAACTCTTTCTTCAAAGGCCTTAATGTAAACTCTTTGTGGAATATCTTCAAATTATGAATTGTGTGAATATATATGAACATTCCCTCTCCTACACTTTGAAAATCAGGTCAACAAAATTTTTGCACTATGAGTTTACTTAAAAAAACTTTTTCTTAATAACCACTATATATCTACCACTCTACTGCAACATGAATATACAGTGGTCTTGTATGGTCTTGAATTAGACTTGTTCACTGGCTTCCTGAAGGTCTACCCAATCCAGGTAGTGTAATAAAACCAGGAAAGTCATTCATGAAGGGTGATAACAGTGGCATCCCTCAGAAAGTCAATCAAGACCAGTGTGTATTTGAAATGTCACTCAAATTTAGCCAGGGGCTAGGAAGACTAAACATTCATAGTGATGTTTGATTTTCTGTCCTGCTTTCCTCCTTATTCTAATTACAAGATGAATGATATATTTTAATGGGGATACTTATAAATAGATATAACTGTAAATATAAGTTCTATCCTCACTGGACTGGGCTCTCAGCAAGTATAGGTTTTTAATAAAAACAGAATACTCAGTGACACTTCCTTTCTCACATTGTCTCTGGATGCTGACATGTAGGTGAACAAAAGTAGGTAAGCAAGAACTGGGTTTTATATTATGACTGGGAAAAAAATGAAAATAAAAGAAATAAAGGAGAAAATATGGTTTCTTTAAATTCAGCATAAATAAATGTTTTTAAAATTGAAATCTTATTAATTTGAGTCAACTTCTGTTCTATTTTCTTTCAAATAAAACTATTGTTTGGACAAAATAATAGGGTTATTTCTCAAAAGTTTTCAAAAGTTAAAGCTATCAGTTCAGTTCAGTTCAGTTCAGTTCAGTTGCTCAGTCGCATCCAACTCTTTGCGACCCCATGAATCGCAGTACACCAGGCCTCCCTGTCCATCACCAACCCCTGGAGTTCACTCAGACTCACGTCCATCGAGTCAGTGATGCCATCCAGCCATCTCATCCTGGGTCGTCCCCTTCTCCTCCTGCCCCCAGTCCCTCCCAGCATCAGAGTCTTTTCCAGTGAGTCATCTCTTCACATGAGGTGGCCAAAGTACTGGAGCTTCAGCTTTAGCATCATTCCCTCCAAAGAAATCCCAGGGCTGGTCTCCTTCAGAATGGACTGGTTGGATCTCCTTGCAGTCTAAGCGACTCTCAAGAGACTTCTCCAACACCACACTTCAAAAGCATCAATTCTTTGGCACTCAGCCTTCTTCACAGTCCAACTCTCACATCCATACATGACCACAGGAAAAACCATAGCCTTGACTAGATGGACCTTAGTCGGCAAAGTAATGTCTCTGCTTTTGAATATGCTGTCTAGGTTGGTCATAACTTTTCTTCCAAGGAGTAAGCGTCTTTTAATTTCATGGCTGCAATCACCATCTGCAGTGATTTTGGAGCCCCCAAAAACAAAGATTGACACTGTTTCCACTGTTTCTACTGTTTCTCCAGCTATACTTCTTATCTAATATATTTTAGGTGGTTTTCTCTTTAGTATCAGTGATATAGTTGAAGTAAAATGCCACTACAATATTTTAAGGACTTTACAAAAGCATACTTACTTCAAAGTGTTTTAAAAAATAATTGTTACTGAGAATTTGTCAAAAAAATGTAAACTACTACAAAATGTTCGTTGTTGTTGTTCAGTCACTCAATCATGTCCAACGCTTTGTGATCCCAGGTACTCCCAGGGACTGCAGCATGCCAGGATTCCCTGTCCCTCACCATCTCTCAGAGCTTGCTCAACTCATGTGCATTGAGTCGGTGATGCCATCAAACTATCTCATCCTCTGTCATCTCCTTCTCTTCCTGCTTTCAAACCACCTCGTCCTCTGTCGTCTCCTTCTCTTCCTGCTTTCAATGTCTTCCAATGTCAGGGTTTTTCCAATGAGTTGGTTCTTTGCATCAGGTGTCCAAAATATTGTAGCTTCAGCTTCAGCATCAGTCCTTCCAATGAATATACAGGATTAACTTCCTTTAGGATTGACTGGTTTGCTCTCCTTGCAGTCCAAGGGACTCTAAAGAGTCTTCTCCAATACCACAATTCAAAAGAATCAATTCTTTGGTGCTCAGCCTTCTTTATGGTCTAACTCTCATATCCATACATGACTACTGGAGAAACCATAGCTTTGACTATATGGATCTTTGTCTGCAAAATAATGTGTCTGCTTTTTAATACACTGTCTAGGCTGGTCATAGCTTTTCTTCCAAGAAGCAAGCATCTTTTAATTTCATGGCTGCAGTCACCAACTGCAGTGATTTTGGAGCTCAAGAAAATAAAGTCTGTCACTCTACCCATCGTTTCCCCATCTATTTGCCATGAAGTGATGGGACCAGATGTCATAGTCTTCGTTTTTTGAGTGTTGAGTTTTAAGCCAGCTTTTTCACTCTCCTCTTTCACCTTCATCAAGAGGCTCTTTAGTTCCTCTTCGTTTTCTGCCATAAGGGTGTTGTCATCTTCATATCTGAGGTTATTGATATTTCTCCAGACCATCTTAATTTCAACTTGTGCTTCATCCAGCCTCGCCTTTCTCATAGTGTATTCAGCATATAAGCTAAATAAGCAGGGTGACCATATAAAGCCTTGATGTACTCCTTTCCCAATTTTGAACCAGTCTGTTGTTCCATGTCCAGTTTTAACTGTTGCTTCTTGACATGCATACAGGTTTCTCAGGAGGCAGGTAAGATGATCTGGTATTCCTATCTCTTTATCAAACCTAAAATTTGTAATGGATTCTTTTGAGTTTTCTTCTCTTATCAGTAATGCTTGAATTTTTTTAAGAAACATTTGGCAATTATAAGGCTGATGTGCCTTCTTTGGAATTCTCAAGTATTTATGACAGTTTCTGAACCAAATAAACATTTCTCATAAGAAGTATTTAGTTCAGTTCAGTCGCTCAGTCGTGTCCGACTCTTTGCGACCCCATGAATTGCAGCACACCAGGCCTCCTGTATTAAGGGATGGTTAAAGAAGGCAACATAGAAAGAGCCTAAACTTATGTCCCATGGACACAACAAATATAAAACTACATTTGAATTAATTCCCTCTGGAAAAAAAAAAAAAAACTGAGAACTAGCTAAACACTTGTTCTACAACAAAGGATTAAAAGGATCACATCAAGATGGCAGGAGAGGCAGAGAAATGATCTCTCCAAGAACTGTCGGTGGTGCATAATGAGATTCTTCCAGAAGAGCACGGTGTTGGTACCCCTACTCAGGCTTCTGACCCTGGGATCTACACCTTAGAAACAAGCCCCATAAGTTTTTGTCTTAGAAAAATAATTGGACTAAAAGTTAAAACTGAGTCTCCCCTTTTAAAGGGCCTCTGTATGGCCTCACTCACCTCACCCTGAGATCCAGTGAAAGCAACAACAGTTTGAAGAGTTGTGAAGGAGAGATGTTTATAAATCTAAATGCCTTGGCTGGAAGGGCATGAAGCAACAGACATGCGCCCTCAAGATGCAGGCACTGGCAGGCACTCGACTAACCTGCTAGCACAAGGGTGAACTTGAATTTGGCAACATGTGATTGTGCATATCAGATATAGGCAAATGATATATCTGATAAAGGATCAATATCCAAAATATATAAAGAACTTATACAACTTATCATCAGAAAACACACAACCCAATTAAAAAATGTACAGAGGATCTGAAAAGACATGTTTCTACAAAGATGTACAGATAACTAACATATATAAAAAGATGCTCAACATCTGAAATCTTCAGTTCAGTCTCTCAGTCATGTCCAACACTTTGTGACTCCATGGACTGCAGCATACCAGGCCTCCCTGTCCATCACCAACTCCTGGAGCTTGCTCAAACTCACGTCCATTGAGTCAGTGATGCCATCCAACCATCTCATCCTCTGTCATCCCCTTCTCCTCCTGCCTTCAATCTTTCCCAGCATCAGTGTCTTTTCTAATGAGTCAGCTCTTTGCAGGTAGCCAAAGTATTGGAGTTTCAGCTTTAGCATCAGTCCTTCCAATGATTATTCAGGATTGATTTCCTTTAGGATTGACTGGTTTGATCTCCTTGCAGTCCGAGGGACTCTCAGGAGTCTTCTCCAACACCACGGTTCAAAGCATCAATTCTTTGGTGCTCATCTTTCTTTATAGAAAAAAGTCCTTAGGGAATGCAAATAAAACCCACAATGGGATATAACCTCACACCTGTTAGAATGACTATTATCTGAAAGACATGAAATAATAAATGTTGCCAAGAGTGTGGAGAAAAGGGAAGCCTCATACACTGTTGGTAGAAATGTAAGTTGGTATAGCAACTATGGAGAACAGTATGGAGATGCTTCAAAAAAAGTAAATTGGTATAGCCCATATGGAAAACAGTATAGAGGTTATTAAAAATTATAACTACCATGTGATACAGCAGTTTTACTTCTGGGTATTTATCCTAAGAAAATGAAAACACTAACTCTAAAAGATATATGCACCTGTTTCTTCATTGCAATGTTATTTACAGTAGCCAAGACATGAAAAGAACATTGATAGATGAACTGATAAAGAAAATGTGGTGTGTATATATATAGATATATATAATATATTATGTATGTATAATAGGATATTGTTCAGCCATTAAAAAAGAGTGAAAACTTGCCATTTGCAACATGATTAGACCCACTGTGTATTAGGCTAAGTGAAATAAATCAGAGAAAAACATGTGATTTCATTTACATGTGAAATCTAGAAAAGAAAATAAAACAGCAGTAGACTCACACAGGAAATGGCAACCCACTCCAGTGTTCTTGCCTGGAGAATCCCAGGGATGGGGGAGCCTGGTGGGCTGCCGTCTCTGGGGTCGCACAGAACTGGACACGACTGAAGTGACTTAGCAGCAGCAGAAGGAAAGGGCATTGGGAATGGGTGAAACAGGTAAAGTGAATTTATGGGATACAAACTTGAAGTTATAGAATATGTCAGCCATGGGGATACAGCATATAGTTCAGGGAACATAGTAACATTGTAATAACTTTGTATGTTGACCATTTCAAAATACATACAAATACTGAAATTAATAGGATGCTGTATGTATTTCAGTTTTATTCCTTGGTAGGCTTAATTTGGTTAACCTCCTGTTATTTAAATTTCCATAATTTCTACAATTTTTGAACCTAGCAAACACTGTGTGTCACTTTGGTACAATGTTCTCCACATCCTTAGGTGATGGCTGTATCCTATGTGTTTTAAACTTTTATTCTGTTTTGAACAGCTAAAGAGCGTTTCAGTTTTAACCTTTTTATTACACAAAAAAGAGAACAACAGTGTTGAAATAACAGTCATAGTTGATTAACATTTAATCCCTGACTTGATTTATGGAGAAACCAAGCTGAAACCTTATGCATTCCCAAGCATTGGATTTTAGAAAGTAATCCAAGCAAAGAAACAGAACAATGCAATCTGGGTGTATTAAAGAAGGGAAGAAAGGCAGCATTAGTTCATTTTGCTTTCAAGGGTGAGTCATTCACCCTGTGCCACTGCTGAAGAGAAACATTTTTATTGATTTGCAGATTAAAGATCTATTTAAAAAGTGATAAATCAATCATTCTCGTCAAGCCTCCAACAGCATGTTCAGGAACTTGAAAGCAATCACTGCTGTTTGAGGAAAGCTTAGCTTACTTAACTTGTGTTTCTTCTAATGATAGTGAAAACTATAGCTTATAATGAAAGCACCGTGTATTGAACATCTTGATGAAAAGTCAGAAGATTGAGCTGGCATAAATCAACACATGAATCCAAGAACCTGCAGGTGGGATGAAGAGCTGAGAGTTTAACCACTTCAATTATCATCACATTTGAAAGTCAACGAGGATCTCGATCATGAACCTCTACTCATACCTACCTGTTGTTCATGATTTTATATTATGATAAAGAAGTAGATGAGATTAAAGTAAAATTATTTTAATACTATCGATGTTGCCTTAAAACAGTAGACTGTAACCAGAGATCAAAGTATTTTTATTAAATCTTTAATTTTAAGTCTCTGTTTATAAAGGGAAAGATGGTTCTACTTCATGTCCTTAATATTTGTCTGCCAACAAAAAACATCAAAGTCAAAATGCAGTGTTTTTCAAGACAGATCTGAAATATTTATATGATAGTATTATTACATTTCTATAATGCCTTGATCTCTGCACAAATTAGTGCTTGGAAATGAGAAGATACAAAATGACCTTACTTCACTAAACTATGATTACTTCTTAGGATTTTAGAATTTTACTTCTCAACTTTATTGGAGTTTAGTGAATATCATGTTAAATTCAATATTACAATGAAGTCTACTACTCCCTAGCCTCTAAATGGCACATTGGAAAGCTGTTTCATATTTGTATACTTTGTTGCAAGCCTCTTCTAACAAGCATTAGTGCAAAATCACTTTTTTAAAAAACCCTAACTTTAGATCACCTCAGATATAACATGCAACTGATCAAGATTAGTGAGCTTAATAATGTTTTCTTACCTGAAAGATGATTGCTATGAAAATGACCAGAGTTTGTTTCAGTAAATGCAAGGTATGTTTTAGAAAAAATAAAGATGCCATAAAGTGCCTTCACATAATTAAATATAAATGTTTGTATGATGTTGTGTATCAATGTCATAAACTTTGAAAAATAACCTTCTAGAATCAGTCAACCTTCCGGCTCAGAGATGCTTGTTATCAGCCTTCTATAGTGGATCAAACCATAGTTATCAGGATCCATCTAAGTCTTTTAATACTTGATCAGCAATCTTATTCAAGGGAGTTAGACTATGGTAATGACATAGAAAAAGAAACAAATCACGTTCCCTCAGCTATTAATCATGGTTTTCTGTCACTGTGAATAGTTAGAAATGAAATGTCAGATAATAAGAAAATGAGCAAATGGTGCTCTGTTCTTTGAATATAATATTATACAGCTATTAAAATTATACTGACTGACATTGTAGAAAAATATGACATAACTAAACTGAAGCCTTCTAAATAACAGAGATTCCATTTTACTTGACTCATTTTTTCTCTTCTATTATCTAGGTTACTCTAGCTGTTGTAAAAAATATAACCTGCTGCAATGTTAGTGGTCTACCACAAGAGAGGTTTATGTCTCCCTCAATTAACAGTGCAATGTAGATGATTCCAGGCAGCTTTTCTTCATGCAGCGTATCAGGAATTCAGACTTACTTCATCTTATGTCTATGCCGTTCCTTAATAATTCATTATTCTCTGTATCTGGCCAACAGAAAGGGGAAAAGAAAGGGTATAAATAAGGCACTATGATCCTTGAATAACTTGAATCAAAAGTGACACAGACCAATTTAACTTCCAGTCCATTAGTAAGACCTATGGCATGATCAAAATAAATGCAAGATAATTTTCAAGCAATGACTCTATGATACGGAAGTGAAAGCATATATTTGGTAGCCAATTTGCTGTTTCTGCCACATTTTGTTCAGTATAATGCTTGCTTTTTGAATGTTGGTTGAATGTGTTTTTTTGCCAAGAATTGCTGGACAAATAGCCAGAAGATATGAAATATCTTGGTTCTTGGGGTTCTTCTACAAGTGATTCTTGAATAATGAGCTGGAGACTGCAGTGGAGGTCAGATTATATAGAGTCTTGTCTATCAGATGAATGTCTACAATTTATCTTATAGAAAATAAGGAGATATCAGAAGGTTTAAAAATTTAAAAAAGCAATCACAATTGCTATTTTCCAAATACAATATTAGCAGAAATGTGGAGCATAAACTCTCAGGAGTCAAGATTTAATGTAGAGAGACCAATTAGAAGACTAATTAGTGCAGATGATAAAGGAAATAGCTGTGGATTATGAGGGGAAAATAGATGTGAAGTTTAGAGTATGGGATGGACAGAACTTCATTATGGGAAGAAGGTTTAAAAAAAAAGAAAAGAAAAGACACATGGAGAATTACTTCTTTGCCTAAAGCTTAGGGGACTGCATATACTAGCATAAAGAATTCAGAAGCAAAAAGTGAGTTTTAGGGAAGAGCAATCCATTGTATATTGAGTTTGACATGTCTGTGAATCTTCTAAGAGAAAGGAGATATTCAGGGGGTAATTGACAAAGAAGGCTTCATCTCAAGCTCCTGGGTAGGAAGTTAAGGTATAGGGCAAAACATGGACGTGAATGGTGCCATCCTTTGAAAGTCAATAGTGTGAGCAGAGCACAGAAATTTAAATACTACCACTTTTGGAGAAGTGAGAAATTTTAGATACTAAAGAAAGAAGTAGACTATAAAGAGGATGACATTTAAATTAGGAAATAAACTTTGGACCAAGGTTCTAGATTAATATAGGTGAATGAGAAGGAACCAAGAGCAGTGGAAAGATTAGTGTTAAAAGAGAAAAGGGTGATATTTTGCCAACATTTTAGAGGAAGAGATTAAGGCAAATTCAGATGTCAATGAGTTGATAATTTAAGAAGCAGAGAGTTTCTTTTTGATGACTTCAGTATGCTCAGTAAAAATAGGAATATCTGTAGAATCATAGAGGTCACTCACCGGAGACTCATAAAAGGATTGTTACATGTTCCCTGCGAATTCTGGGGAAATCACTGAACAAAAAGTGGCTGTAATTGGTAAATGTATCTATAATTTATTTTGTTTAATGTAATTTTATGTAGAAACAATGCATACAGCTTTTCTCACTTAGTTCCATTCTGTATTTCTCTTCGGCAATATCTGGGATAATTGATTATTATTTTACTGTTAACATGTTCTTCCCCTACAAAAGAACATGGATGATTCATGAAAGGGTAAAAACTAATCTTGCATGTACCTGTTACAAAGAGTTGTTAATAACTGGCTAATAATGAACTCAGTTTTTCACTTGAGTCAAGAAGTATCTTGTTTAACTTATCTATTAATCATGTTAATCAAAGTCTTGATTTTAACCTGAAGATAATTTTATTTCAGAAGTTATACTTATGTTAAAAAAGATTTTCTAATAGCAGAGTTTCAAAGATTCCTAACCTGGAATCCAGTCAATTTGGGGAACTGTTTGCTTGTCAGATGTTATACTAGGGTGAAAACAGTGAGTGTCAGAGACAGAGAGGGAGAGAAAGAGAAGGAGGCAGAGAGGGAGAAAGAGAGAGGGAGAGAAAGTGTAAGAGCCAAATTTATTCATGTTAGAATCTCATAGACTGAAAATTTCATACAAAAATGTGCTTCATGACTGATATGATGTCTATTTCTAAGTAAACATATCCTAACTGTGAACATGTAAAGTTTTTTCAGGATGCTTACGGACTTAGGGGTGTGCATCAAATATCAAGTTTTGTGGTATAAACTGTATGCCGATGAGCTTATTTGTTTATGAGAATATCCATAAAGTTCACGTAGGCACATATACATAAATGTTAATTAATTAGAATTTTTATGGAACAAATTCACACACAAAAAAGCTCTCAGCATCTTAAGTTCTCTTTGTGTGTTTTGACTCTGTGACCTTGAGTACCTCACATGTGGCAAGCACAGGGTGACTATTAATATAATGCAGAAAATTATCTTAAAGAATATTCATGTTATTCATAATGTAAGGATTCCACCCCAGCCTCAGGTTACCCTTTGAGTTTTTCTCTTTCCCTTGTCTTTTAGACATTTAAGGACTAGTAAGCAATGTTCTACAGTAATAAATATGTTTATGACTACAAAAAAGTGGAAGAGAAATATATATGTAGTATTACCTATTAGTTAATATGTTTGGAGAATCGTAAGCATATGACAAAAGAATGGATTTCATCAGACTGGGTTTCCATTCAACCTTAGTTCAAAACTTTCAAGTTATTATATGGTGTTATAGAAAGAGGGCATCCCAGGTAGCACTAGTAAGCTGCCTGCCAGTGCAGGAAAGGTATGAGATACAGGTTGGATCTGTGGGTGGAAAGATCCCTAAGGACGGCATGGCAATCCGCTCCTGTATTAATGCCTGGAGGAGAGTCCCAAGGTCAGAGAAGCGTGATGGGCTAGGGGCCACAGGCTCACAAAGAGCCAGACAAGACTGAAGCAACTTACGACACATGCAGGGCAGAAAGAATACAGACTTTTGAACTGAATAAGAAAGCTCCTAAAATTTCATTTCTATTTTTTGCTTTATAATTTAGTGATTCTAGATAAGTATTTAACATAGTTTAAATTTCTAGAATAGTCATTTCTTCCTCACAGAGATATTGTGAAATATATGTGTAACCATTGTGATATAGTCACATTCAACAGATTCAATAAATTGTAGTTCCTATTCTAATTTAAGTGTTTGTCTCAAGCAGAAAATTCTGTGGGTAAAGGTACAAGAAGTTTTAGGAGCCTTATCTCAATAATTAGGCAAGCTTGGTGAAGTCCAACTTCTATGTCATTTACTACCAAAAAGCAATACAAAGGGGAAAAAAGGGAAAAAATCTTGTTTACTGTAGGGAAACTTGTTTAAGATCAACAGCTTTCTAAAAGTCAAGTTTATCTGGTTTTTCTATAATTTAAAAGTAAAGATAAATAAACTCTATATGGATTGTATTGCAAATATTTAGTGGTAAGATTGTATGTGGAGCTGAAATGAGCAAAAAGGAAAGATCAGGAAGTTGAAATTGACAAACTAAATTGCCATAATAAATACTATTGGTGTCTAGAGAACTAAAGAAACAAAACGGAAGACTGTCGTGGTCCTTTGTGATTACTGTATGTCATCAGTTATTTCAAACATATTTAAAAATAAATAAATAAAACACAGGAAATTGCCCTAGAGATATTTTAGATTCAGTTTGGTAAATTAGACAATGAAAATGCAATCCATTCATTTGACACTAGTTAAAAGAGTTTATGGACAAATTGTTCAGTCACATTGTAACTCAATCCCATTGCATCTTAAGTTATTTTGGGCTAATTGAACAGGCATTCATTATATTTCTACCACAAGCAAAACACCTCACAGGGCATGAGAGAAGTGAGGGAAAAATAAGAAGCCTTTTAAATCGCTCAAATGTTAGTTGCAGTTTTACATTCACTTGATAAAATTTTGTTGAGCTGGGATGTGTGCCATGAAATCATGAACTACCAAAAACAGAAGGAAAAAAAAAAAAAAGAACCACCTGCATTCTTTGATGGGGTATTTGCTATTAATTTATATTCATTTAAATTCCAGTCATGTGTTTGACACCACAAAACTGAATTTTTTATATACTACCTCATTACATGAGTGATGTAAGAACAGAACCTGTTTCTTTAACTCATTTAACATTCTAATGAACAGAATACAAATTTTGTTCCATTAAAAATAATGGAATATTCTAACTATCCTATAGCCATTTCAATGCTTTAAAATAGAACAGTCTTCTTTTTATTCCAGGAGACGTTTACAATAAATCTCATTATGAAAATTACCATATTCAGACTATCTTAATAATGCACATGCCAATATCTTCCCTACCTTCAAACAAACAAATAATGGTGAAAATTATGCTAGCAATGACAATAGCTAGGAAATATTATTGAGAAATAAACTGGTTTCCTCTTATTTCATAGAGTAAAATAACTTCTTTAAAAGATGTCTAGAGTTTGAACATCCGAAAATACTGAATATGTAGAAAACATCTATGGAGAGACACTGAGAGGTGCCCTGTTTACACACATGCATGTTTTGGGATACCTGCACACATAAAAACATGTCAACACATAAAATCTTAACAAAATTTGGATTAAATAGATAATCGTTCAAAAGCTGTCATAAACACCATTTGAAGTTAGTAAACAACTGAAATTCCATTGTTATTCTTCTCCATGCATTGACCCACCAGTTTGAGTGGATTTTTATTGAAGGACCTTTCAGACATAAGTAATCTAGAAGGAAATGGCAAACCACTCCAGTATCCGTGCCTGGAGAATTCCGTAACAGAGCAGCCTGGCCGGCTACAGTCCATGGAGTCGCAGAGTCAGACACAACTGAAGCGACCTAGCACAGCGCAGCACAGCAAACTTAAATTCCATTGTTATTCTTCTCCATGCATTGACCCACCAGTTTGAGTGGATTTTTATTGAAGGACCTTTCAGAGATAAGTAATCTAAATGCATCCTAGGCAAAACATTCATTTTGTGATTGGTACATCCCAAAAGTACTTACCATCACTACCCTTAAGAGAAATGAGAAGACTGCATTATACGTTAAGTAGCTGGATGTAGGATTCTCTCGAATACAACTTAAAGCAGAAGCAGCTAGAAGGCTAGATTGCAGACTGATCCTGCAGTCACTCCTCCTTTCAGAGGGAAAAATCAGAGGTCAGATTTCCTCTTCTGTACCTGTTCCATATACTAATGCTTTCTTTCCAAGTATAAGATCTGTTTTACAGGTACAATCAATTGTATAACCTCCCAGAAGAGTTTTCTTCTAAATTTGCTCCACCCTCACCCCCAAGTACTCAAACTGAGATTTCTATATACACTTCCATACATTGAAAGGACCTTCTTTCTTTTTTATTTTCTCATTTACAGTGTAAAAACCAACATCTGTGTTGAGTAAGCAACTTCTAAAAACCTCTCTAATTTGGAATTTTCTTGATCTAATTCACATTGATAGACCATAGTTTGGGAATTAGACTTGAGTTGCAACCTGAAATGCTCTAACTTTCTCGCTTGATTATTTACACAAAAGAACTCTCTTATCCTCAGTTTCTACAATTTTTAAATGGGTGTAGTAAAGCTGGTCCTTCATATTTTATTCAGCTTTTTTAAGGATAAAATTGAATCTTTTGATTCAAATGGAGTCAAATGTAATGCTTGTGACATAAGGTACTATTTAAACAAAATGAATGCTTAATTAGGAAACACATTTTCAGGGTGTCACATGTGTACTTCCTTTGTTGAGAAAAGATAGAGCTAGCAAATTAAAATTGCAATATATTTGACTACATTTATCTGCAATTCATAATTCCTCTTAAACTTATTGATACTGGGATAAAAGGTTAATGTGCAAGGTTAGGATTATTGTTTACTGATTATAGTTTAATTAATTACTTTACATATTCTATTTTTACCTACCAAGGATACAGGCAATGAACACAATTGCTTGCAAAGTACAGGTCAGTTGGTTTTAGTGATTTTTCAAATGGATAATGAGATTTTTGATTCCTTTATTCTATTTAAAACAATGATGGATCTCCATGCCTTAAATTTCTATAATGATTTCAGCTTAGATTAAGGAATGATTGGTTGTCAGAGATAGGAGTTTCTAATCTCATTTTCACAGCTAATTTTGAGATAAGTTTAGAAAATCACATGCAAGAAAGGAGCTTTTTTTCTTCTTAGGTAAAATGATAATAACCTTTACTTATTTTCTCTGCAATAGAGATTTTGGGGAGTATTTTGTTAATGTAATTCAGGATTAGAGAGTTACCCAAACTAGTAAATAGAAAGACACTGGAGCAATTGCCTTGTGTCTGAAGTTTTTTGGTGACCTTGTCCAGTTTAACTCTTATCAGTGTTTATTTTAGTTTGATCATAGCTGTATATAATATTAAGACCTCTCCTGAAGTTCTGAACATCTCTTGTTACATAATAACGTAGCCTGCCTATTAAGCATTTGATGCGGATTAAATGCCAATTCAACCACATTCTGACTTTGTGAATTCACACAAGTTATTTAATCTATGTGAACCTTTAGTTTCTCTTTGGAACTGGAAATGAACATATCTACTTCATAGTGCTTTTTTGAACAGTTTAATGAAAGTAACTAAAATATGGCATAAATACTGGTAATTACATACTGACATTTGCCTTTTCTTATTGTACCCTGTGCAAACTTTGACTCAAAGAGACAAGAGTTTGAATCCTGGTAGTAATGTTTGCCATGGTTACTAATTATTTCCTCCCTTGGAGTAAATAGTAATCAAAAGCATGTACATTTACATACCAAACATGGATCTACCACTCAATGATAAAAATGATACCATATGTGAAAGTGCTTTAATACATAGTAGGCATGCAAAAACTATTCATTAAATAGACTACAAATTAGAGCATTTTTTGTCTGCCTTTTTTGCTAAAAACATGGCTGTCAAATCAGGTGTGCTGATATCTTTCAGAGGAAGTTGGCCCACAGAGTATCAGTTACCTTCAGCACATTTCACTTGCAGATAATATAGGCCAGTGATAGGAGAAAGGTTAAGAAGCAAGGAGAGAAGCAACAGACAAGGCCTCATGCTGAGAGTGTGCGACTCAGTGATAGGACAGGTGTGGAAATGAGATAAGAACTCAGTACTGCAAGGTGTGCATCTGTGTGCAGGCAGGCTATTTTGCAAGCTGCCCTCTCTATGGCATGCCCCACCATGCTTGGTCATTAAATCCACAAATGCTTTCTGTCCTCCTACTCTTTCTCTAAGCACCACTACACAAACATCCGCAGAACCAAAACAGCAACCACCTATATGAGGTTGCTGCCTTGGCATATCCAGTTTGGAATAAATGAGACCCACAGGGAATCCTGAATGAGAGTTTCTTTTAAGGATAATATTTTATTTCCCCAACCAATTTACAGAATGTTGGGGTAGTAGAGAAAGTTTATAACATGATTCTAAATCCTAGGTGGGGGAAAAAAAAAATCTTCACGCCATTCTAAGGGGGAAACCCATGATCCACCTCAGGAAGACAGTAACCTATTTAAATTATTCTATATTCGAATTGAGCTGAATTAGGAATAGAAAATTCCATTTCCAGATAGAGAAAAAGAATAAGTTGGAATTTTCTACTTTTTACAAATAAACCACTGAAATCCTTTCGATCAATATTTTTGATCCCTCACTCTATAAGATAATGGCAGTACAGAGGAGAGAGTAGATGAACTGAATAAATCCGTGCCATGTTTTGTCTTCAAAGATTCTATGTAAAAAATTTATGAGACAGCATAGATAGTATAAAGTATCAAAGATTCTACTCTGTGGTGCAATAGTATTTTTTCAAAGACCCTCTTTGATGTGCTAAGGGAGAGTTTTCTGTAATTCTGTAGCCTCAGAGCAATGCGTCCTGGTTCTGTGAGACCAGGAAAGCGGAAATACTTGGTCTGAGGACTTGTTGAAGAGAAAAATTATTCATGATTCTTGTTAAAGACAGTGACTTTATTCAAGGGAGCTACTACATTGGGGTTTGTACTAGGGGAAAGAGAGGAAACTAAACTCCAACCCCAATGAGGACAAGTAGGGATTTATAATTAAGGAACAGGTGGAGGTCAGAGGATGAAAACTTACTAAGAGAAAATAGCAAGATAAGGGAGACTCTTGCTATGTATGCTCATTAGATTTGTTGTTGTAGACAGGCTAGGGTGAAAGACTTTGAGGGTGGGGGGTAAGGAATTCAAATTATTAATAGATATCTAAAATGGGCAAATACTAAGGGTAGGAAATGTTCACTAAGCTGACTCAAGTATTCTTGTGCAAACTGAATTCTTTAGGTACGGAGAGGGAAGCTCAAGTCAGACCTTGTCCAATTAGGGGCTCAGGAGAGCCATATTCAAGTTAGGTCAAGGAAGAAAGAGTCTTTGTCAGACCTAAAAGTAAGACTTTAGAGGCAAGGATATGGATGTGCCTATGAGGTAAGGTAAAATAGATAATTCTAGCAGCTGGATAGCTTTTACTTTATTTCTACCACCTAATATTGATTTGTGACATTTTCTTGAAAGCTGATATTCTGCTATAAGTTGTTTTGATCCATTTAAAGCACATTTTTAAGAGTTCATATACACCATTTAGGAAAATTAAATGTTTGTGTTGGGTTGGAGGTTGGAGGAAACAGAAAAAAAAAAAAAACGGCAGGGATACAGAATTATAGGTCAGACACAAGCACACGAGCTTGTCCTAGAGCTACATCTCCAAAGCAAGAACTTCATGTGAAAATAATAGTTTTCATTAAATAAAAGAACAAAGACTTTCAAATAAATTAATACTTGTTTCTCTTGACTTTTCTTTCTCAGCCTAAAGGCTGAGAAGTAAAATAAGTGACTTATTTCATGATTAGCTTAACTCATGTCTCTTATACCATGTAGCACTATTAAATATTTCTGGAAAATGTGCTACAACATGAATCACACCAAAATAGTTTGAAGAGTCTACTTTAAATAACATAAATAACATGTAATGATATTTTTGTTCTCTAATACTAATTAACCCAACATGTTTCACAGTGTTTGAGAATATTGCAGTTGAAATAAATTCATGTGATGAAAATTCAACACAAAAATATTATTTCTTCTGTAGAATAAATTATGTTTTAAATTGTATCAAAATATCCATTTTAATTACTCTTTACAAAAATAAGCATCTAATTATATATGTATTTTAATCATGTACAGTTAAATAGAAGATATAATTATTCTCATTTCACTATTTGGATTCTTTCTGCTGATAAAGCTAAGGCAGTAAATAACAACCCTAGTTAGCAAATACCAGTCCAAAGTAGATTGGCTCTATTCCTAGTAAGAACAGGTGAGGAATTACTAAAAGAAATTTGGCCACCTGATTCAAAGAACTGACTCGTTAGAGAAGACCCTGATAATACTGGGAAAGATTGAAAGCAGAAGAAGGGGATGGCAGAGGATAAGATGGTTGGATGGCATCACTGACTGGATGGACATGAGTTTGAGCAAGCTCCAGAAGTTGGTGACGGACAGGAAAGCCTGGCATGCTGCAGACCATGGAGTCACAGACAGCTGGACGTTACTGAGCAACTGAGCTGAAATACAAAAAGAAAATCTCACCACAAAGTCCACTTCTTGCTTCTCTTTCCAGGGATTTATTCTCAAGAAATAGTGCTTCAATAAGCAACATAACATCAGGTGGTGCTGAATCCTATTAGTATTCATATTTGGCTAGTATTAATCTTTGGATGCAAAGGTTATTGTAACAGGTATTAACATAGTCAAACAATATTTTTACCATTCACTTCATTTAGGATCTAGACCAATTTTAAGTATATATAAATCTATTCCTTTTAAAATATTGTCCTAGTATTGCATGATGAAATTGTAAATGCTCTAAAAATAAATAAGAGCACTGTACCATCAGTTAGTGGCAGTACTTTGTCACAATGTGATGCTTAGAGGAGTATGTGCCCAAATCACATAGCTAGAAAATGGTAGTTCCAGTGTTTGAACAAAGGATGACAGTGTTTCAGAGACCATGCACTTAAACTTTTTTCTTAGCTATTAACACTATGCATTAGCAATTGTGTTAAACATAGTCTAACACAAATTAGATCACATACAGTAAAATTTACTTAAAAATACTGTAATTGTGGGGCTTCCCCAGTGGTTCAGTTGGTAAAGAATCTATCTGCTATGTAGGAGACCCAAGTTTGATTCCTGGGTTGGGAAGGTCCCCTGAAGAAGGAAATGTTTACCCATTCCAGTATTCTTGCCTGGGAAATCCCATGGACAGAGGAGCCTGGTGGGCTACAGTCCATGAGGTCACAGAGATTCAGATACCACTGAGCAACCAAGCATACACCCACACCAGGCTTATCAATTCCCTAGTTTATTTGTTTCCAGGCTGAAAGTTAAAATATTAAGCTGGTTACCTGCCTATACAAAAACTTGATAAACCCACCAAGGAGATGGCATTTGAAAGGGGTTTTGTAAGATAATGTGTCCTTAGTTTACAGTAAATAATGAAGAGGGGTGTGTGTGTGTTTTGTTGCTTAATCCTGTCCAACTCTTTGCAACCCCCTGAACTGTGACCTGCCAGGCTCCTCTGTCCACAGGATTCTCCAGGCACGAATACTGGAGTGGGTTACCATTTGCTTCTCCAGGGGATCTTCCCCACCCAGGGATTGAACCCAGGTCTCTTGCATTGCAGGTGGATGCTTTACCGTCTGAGCTACTAAGATAATGTTATTAGTTTATGGTAAATAATGGAAAGGGGTAGTCACACTTTAAGAAGAGAATAGGGGCAAAGCCATGGTGAAGATGGACAGAATGTGCCCCCAAGGTTTTGATCTGATGGTTCAGTGCAACCAGAGCAACAGTGTGATGATGTCTTGGGAAGTGATGCTGAACTATTAACATGACAGATTATAAAGGGCTTTCTGTGCTAAGGTAAGGAGTGTGAATTTTATTCTGAAAGTTGCAGGGAGCATTGATGGATTTTAAGCAAGGCTTAACTTGACCAGATTTGTAATTCAGAATGACCACTCTTGCAATGGTGTAGAGAATTGTCTAGGAGAAACCACCCAGGAGACCACTGGGTAATTTACTCAAGAAGTAATGGGATCCTACCTAGAGCAGCAGTGGAGAGAATAGAGAAAAGGCAAACGCATGAGATTAGTGGTTTAAAAATTCAGCAACTGATTGGATCTTAGGGCTGAATAATAGCTTAGGAAGACTCAGTTTTCTATCTTGGCAATTGCATGCTTCAGTTTATCAATAAAGGGAATACAGGAGGAGGTATAGACCTGGAGGAAAGCTACAATTTACTTTTGGATGAGACTGTAGGATTTTAGAAGAAAATAAAGACTCTTCATTTTCTAAGCCTGGAAAAAAAAAAGAAAAAGCATCGCCAGTGCGTGTTTGGCCTTCAAAAGAGAAACAGAACCAAACTCTTTTATTATATATTGTCAGTTACTCAAGTGGAAATGTTTGATCTTACAAGTGATGAATGAAGTCTTTTTCCTCTCTATCCAAACAATTTTCAGATAACTGCCATGTGCTTGCAACCATAGCTTGTTTCTCCAGTTTAGCTTTTCTAAAGATATTGGTTAACTTTTAAAAATTAGATTGCACAGCTTACTGGAAATGTCTTAGGAGCATCAATTCTATAATAATGGGTTGGTTAGTTATATGCAATCACTGAACAAATGTTAGCAACTTAAATCTTACATCACTAGCACTTCTCATTTTTTACATATGTCTTTAGAATTTGTCAAACAAGATTTGTCTCTTTCTAGACTTCAAATTTTAAACATTCATCTCCACTTCCAAAGCTTCCAAATAATATGCCAAAAACTACTACTCTCGCTTCAGCTGAAATGATCTCAGAAAAAATTTGAATTATAATAATGAAATAGAATATTTATTTAAAAGTTACTTTCAATGTTAATGAAGTTAGAAAGCCATCCTAAATATAATGAAGGCATAGTGATTGATAGAAAAGAAATTCATGAGCCAAGAATGCCTTTTAATTGCGTTCAACTTTCTTTCAGAAGTAATGATTACATGATGTTAACTGTGTATGCTTTTATTTTCTCAAATACATTCAGAAGGTATTAGTGACTATTTTTGAGAAAAGATGTCATTTTAAAATGCAAATGAGTACATGTGGTAAATTTTTCATTTTAGCAATTATCACTGAAAAATCAGTCCTTAAATAATCAAGAGCTTATGCCATATAATTTAATAATGTCAAACTCATTTTCACGTTTAGAATTTCCACTTGACCAAAGGTAAATTCAGTATTTGTCTGCCCTATGTTATGTGTGGTGAGCCCAGGCTCTGTTTATATTCTCCTATTACCCTTTCTACTGGTGTTATGACATGTTTTAGTTTCCTAAAATTGCCATAATGAAATACCACAAACTGGGTGGCTTAAAATAATGGAAATGTATTCTCTCAAATTCTGAAAGCTAAAAATATGAAATCAGGGTCTCAGTAGGGCCTTGTCTCCTCTAGAGAAGACTCATTGCATGCTTCTTCCAGCTTGTGGTGGTGGCCCCAAGAGATCCTCATTTTGCAACTGCCTCTTCAGTCTCTGACTGTATCATGCATAGCCTCTCCCCAACCATGTCTCCTCTGTGTCTCTATATCCAAATGTCCCTCTCCTTTCTCTTTAGAGACACCAGTCATTGGATCCTAATCCACAAGAACCTCAACTTGATTTCAGTTGCAAAGACCCATTTCCAAATAAGGCTATGTTCTGGAGATCTTGGTGGACATGCGTTTTGGAGGACATTGTTCAATTCAGCATATGATATTTATCAATATGCTTTGAGTTAGAGTTGCATGAAATTATACCTTTCCCCTACAGAAACCTTTGGAACTTTGTAGCCCTAGAGTGAGTGAAGTGAAGTCTCTCAGTTGTGTCCGACTCTTTGCGACCCCATGGACTGTAGCCTTCCAGGCTCCTCTGTCAATGGGATTTTCCAGGCAATAGTACTGGAATGGATCGCCATTTCCTTCTCCAAACTGGTATATTCCCAATAACACCTTGCACAGCGCCTCCCCCTAAATAGAGTCCAGATAAATATTTAATTAAATTGTACTGACTTCTGGTTAAACATAGTCTTTAGACTTCATATAAGTTGCTTTCCCTCATGGTACTCTACCTATATTATTTTTAAAAAATAATTAAAATGTAAATATCTGTAATGACAGAATAGAAAATGAAGTTGCAACTTGACAAGATATAAACACAGTTTTGGAAGATGGAACTTAGTCTGAAATATAACTGAATTGGTGAAACAGAAAAAGGCAAAATGTGCAGAAAGAAAGGGTAAAGATGGAAGCAAGGTGATTTTCCAGCAGATTCCCAGAAAGACAGGAATTTAAGGACCAGGGAACTTGGAAGGTAAGAGTCAAGAATGGGCTTGAAAATAAGAAAACTAGTGGAGAGACCTATTGAGGTACACTTAGACTCAGGATATACAGTCCCCTCCCAGGTAGCCAGTGACCATCTTACCCAGATCTACAAGGGCTGGTAGATTGTCTCCTTCTCTCATGGAGAAATTATTGAGAAAATTCCTGAATGCAAAACCACCAGGATATTGAAGGATAAAGATTCTGTAATTGAATAGTAAGACCCTCCGCTCTATTCCTTCATCCATTTGAAAGCCAATAGCCATACTTATGTTCCAAGGCCAGAAACTATGCATATAGATAGTTTTTTGATTTTTTTTTTTTCCTCCAGTGAATCTGACCCACCCTACAGAAAATAAGTAAGATACTAATATTTGGGGCTTTCCAATAGAAATAATGATTTGCTGTTTTATCATCCTAAAATGAATTCTACCAATCAACAAGCTCTACCCATGTGACACAGAACATATAAAATGCTTTAAGTCCCTTACTATTAAATCCAAAAGAATCTTCAAGGATGAACAGATATTTCAGGAAAATCTAAAACAGGAAAAACAGAGAATAAAAGTGGCATAGAGTATAGGAACTCTAAGGAAATATCCATATGGCAACTCCCTCACCATCAACTCTTTGATCACATATCATATTCTTTGAAAGGTTACCCAAATCACTTTATTCAAAATTGTGCATGCCTTTTTCCTCCAGTACTCTCTACCCATCTTGCACTATTCTTTTTCTTTCCCATAGCAGTTATTTTCTATTGAACTATATGCATTACTGACTATAATCTACTAATTTATCAGATCTATTCTTTATGCCCCTCCCCTTTAAATTACAAGCTTCATGAGAGCAGATGTCTTCTTTGTTTGCTGATTTGTCCCAAGTGCCTAAAACAGAGCCTGGAAAATTAGAAACATTAACTATGTGTTGAATAATTGAATTGCATTAGTTTTAAGTTTTAAGACATGGAAATAGTAGATAAAAGAATTGAAAGGGGTTGGCTCTCTGAGCCCATCTGGGGAGTGGAAAAAAAATGGATCCAAATGTGATTTCTATAAGACCGTTTGTACTATCTGTTTTTTAAAATGTTTTTGCAAACATTTCTTATAGAAAAGTAAACTAAATCTTCAAGTAAAAAAAAAATTTGAATTTTCCATTTAGTAGATGATCTACAAACAAGGGCAATGAAGTAGTTAATGTTTGTTCCTTTTCTTGTGCTATCATTGACAACATTCTCACTTTCCGTCTGAGACCACATGAATGATTCTTACATCTGTGATTTACTTTGGATTTCTGCCAGGTACTCTGTGCTAAGTATGCATGAATATATACTTCCAGCGTTCCACTCTTCCATTGCCCTTGAAAATCTCAGTTCCAATCCATATGATAGACTATCTCATCTTTCTTTTTACTATTATTAATAGTATAAATTAATATATAGAAATAGGAAAATACAATCCTATTAATGAACTTTTCTGGTGTTCACACAAATTAGGGATTTAGGAAAGTTTAGGGGACATATCTCTTACAAATGAATGTAGTCTACTGGACCCATGACAACAGTTTCTTCATGATGCTTATAAGCCCATGACTAGCCTAATACAATCTTATAGCTAGATATAAATTGTATTTTTAGCAAACCTTATTTCTTAATGCGTTACAATTGAGACAAATTAATGTTCAATCAAATGAAAGATTTAATCAACGTAGTTTTCAAAGGAAAAATGATAAGCATAAGATTCAAAGTGAACAGTTTTGTAAATAAAGAACACAAACTACAGTGAATTGGTATAAATGATTAAGAGGACTTGCTACAGAGGACTCTCTGTAAAAGTAAAGTTATTATAGTCTAAAGTGATTATGAATTAGCAGTTCGATGCAGTCCCATAAAATTTCCAAAATAACAAAATGTATCCTTACCTCTGTATTTATCATTGATTAATTCTAGTTCAGTTTAGTTGTGTGCCATCTTTATAATGCATCTTGCTATTACAGAGTAACTAGGTTATGTTTTCTCACTAATCATCTTAATACTATAAGCAAATTGCCTTATGATTGTTTTAGACGGAGTACATCTCGACTAGTAGTCTCTGACTAAGAGTAGGCATGATTTGTGATTTGACAGCTTCTGATTATATCATCCAAATGCAAAAATTCCTTAAAAACTATATTTTGTGTTGCCTAAAGGAATTTTTTTACTATAGTTCTAAACATATTTGTAAAATTAGGCATAAAATAAGGTTAAAATTTCATTATTTATCCTGTATGCCAAAAAGTTAATTATTTAATCATAATAGACTTATATTGAGTCATTCTATGCTTATTGAGTGCCTGTTTTCCTAATTTTAAAGGAGCAAATTCATACAAAGTTTGTATGAGGAAATGACATCTAGACAGAGATCATAATGATTAAGAGAAGCTTGCTACACAGGACACTTGGTATATTCAACGTCTCTAAGGCAGGAAGAGCAAAGTTGGTGTCATCAGAACACACTGATCTCAGAAATAACTTGAGACACAAAACAGAGAACCAGGGACCAGATTATTAGAGGCCCTGTAAGTCATTTTAAGTATATCAAATTTTATCCTAAGTACAATGGTGATCACTAGAGTCTAAGTAATCATGACACAAAAAGTAGTCATGATTGAGTAGTTTTAAAAGCATTCTAAATATTTTGTGATCCATGGATTAAAGAAAGGCAAGAAAGACTAAGCAAAATAAGTCTAGTTGGGATGACATTACACATGGCTATAGAAGTGAAGAGAATTGAACAGAAACTTAAATAAATAAGTTTAAAAAGTGAATCGTGTATCAAAAAAAAAAGACACATAAAATCAGAATTTAATCTGTATGCAGAAAACATATGTAGGTTGATGTTTATTGTGGAGGAATATTTAGACCTATAGTTGTCAAATAAAATGAAAATGAATAAAAGTGTTCATATTTGAGCTTCCCAGTTAGGTTAATGAACAGTTGTTTCTCAAGGACATGAAGATATAGGTTGTCCTAACTACATCTGTATGTCTTTCCCAAACACCATACTATCCTGTTGTTGATATAAAATGCAGAAAATAATTATGTTATACTAATGGAAGTTCACTTTTGAGAAAAAATGTTTTAGATATCAAGTTACTATTGTCATCATTTTATTATCATTAAGACATATAAGATCGTCTTACTTGTGCGACTCTTACAAAGAGGAAGGGTTTTTTTGAGCATTATTATAGATAATCTGAAGTCCATGGTATTATATAAATGATCCCAAATAAGAAAAGTCTGAGGGCAAAAAACTATAAGAAATACATGCTGGAAATTAGGATTTTTCAATTTCAGCACTATTGAAATTTTGTACTGAATAATTCTTTTCTAGAGAAACTGACCTGTACATTATTACCCCTATTAGTTCTGGTAGCAACATTCATTCCCCAAATCATAACAATGATCAAAAATGTCTCCAGACATTTGGTCAAAATCACCTTGGTTGTTAAACAGTGCTGTAAATCTACCTTTATGCATATTTGCTTTTCTATCCATTAACTAACATTGAAAAAATAAAATCTTGGGTTGATTTTCAAAAGTAATATGTAATGTAGTTGATCAATATGCTATTCTAATTTGATTTACTGCATACCTCCTTGTATTTGCTGGAGACACAATTTGTTTTTCCCACTATCCATAATCTTTATCTGCCGATAGTCACAGTCTACATTATAATTATAGTAGAACCTGAAATGATTAGGGTAATAATAAAATTGGCATAGAAACTATGAAGCTTAGTCAAAGTATATTAATTAGCAAACACATTTAAGTCTTTTATATTAAGAAAAATAGACTCCTTTCTATTTCATGCTCATTGTAATGGAAACATTATTTTTAAGCCAGTATTGCTGGCAGGATTAATAGCTGCCTTCCTGTCTAATCATATTTTATAAGTTTTTATTATATACAAGTTTATAATGGACTTCTATTGAATAGCTAATGGTTTAGCTTCTAATTATTCAATATGTAAATAATTCAGGACAATTTGGAGAAAGAGAGGAATTAAATATAGACAGCTCATTGCTAAGGAATTTTCTCTTGCATGCTTATGTATTTCCTTCAATTATCTTTTCCCTCCTGCTTCAGCTTTTTTATTGCTCCTCTACTGATTTGGTTATCATAATCTCTGCAGAACTGCAAAACACTTCAAATTCCTTCTGCAACCTTCCAAAAAAGTCAATGAAAATGGCTATTAAACATATTATAATTAAATATTCCTTTAGCTTTTCTGTCCCATTTAAGCTGGTATCTTGCACTATTACAACTTTTGAATTTTTCTATCAATAGTCTAATACAAATTAAAATGTAAGATGAAATTAAATCTGATTTTAAAAAGAAAAGGTTTATAAAGAAAAAGATAGTTTCCAAGGATTAGAAAGAAACAGTCTCAGTAATCAGCATATATCCAAATCTCATCCATGAGCAATATTTAAATTTTATCAGATGCTATGGAGAAACAAAGGAATTAAGAGATAAAACTCTACTCCCATCTGTTTTTCTTAAAACTCTATTTCTGCACCCTTTATGTTTATAACTTGTTTAATAACAAATGTATCAATTTCTCAAGTTCAAACTTTTTTCTGTTGTTCTAATGGTAACCCCACTCCAGTACTCTTGCCTGGAAAATCCCATGGACTGAGGAGCCTGGTAGGCTGGAGTCCATGGGGTCGCAAAGAGTCGGGCACGACTGAGCAACTTCACTTTCACTTTTCACTTTCATGCATTGGAGAAGGAAATGGCAACCCACTCCAGTGTTCTTGTCCCTAGAGAATCCCAGGGACAGAGGAGCCTAGAGGGCTGCCGTTTATTGGGTCACACAGAGTCGGACATGACTGAAGCAACTTAGCAGTAACAGCAATGGTAACACTATTATTCTCCCAGTTCCCCTCTTACTCTTTCATTGCCTCTCACATTCTAAGTCACTAATTTACTTAGTGATTTCACTAAGCATCTACTATATGCAAGTACTGTGCTAGGATACATCCATGCCAACTTTAAAATAAGTCTTAAATTATTTGAAATAAAAGAGCACTTTTAGGGCCATGTTAGGTTTATATGACTTAACTGTCACTGATAGCAATTACCACTCTATCTCACTGCCAACACCCTAAGTTCACCCTAACGTCTAACCCTTGTATTAATCACTTATTCTCATCTCCCTACTTTGAATTTTCCAATGTTTCTTGCTATTCTACCTACTGATAAAGAGAAACTTTCTAAAATTCCCTACCCAACCATCAGTAGTGATGGTTTTATTTTATGATAATGAAATATTCTGATTATTCTTACTTAAAACTTCAATTATTAGGACTATTTTTAAATATTGCTGGGGAAACTAGTTGAAATAACTCTCTCTTCCAATCTATAAGCCTTTTGGTTAGATACACAATTAACTATAATAAATACAAATACTTAATTAGCTTTTGCTGTATGTATTTGGATTTTTGTACATCTGTTTTTTCTACCTTTTTAACTCATGCCGTGAATTGAAAAGTGCTCCTTCTGAAATAGTGGGAGAAGGCAAAATCTTGCTATTCTTTGGGTTTTTCATTCATCTCATTCTGCTTCTTCACTGAACTCATAACACCATATGCCTAGCTCTATTTTGTCTCATATAAAAATGGTAAAAAGATGGAAATTATTTTTTAAGTTATTTGTTTCTCACCACAAGCCTGTTTCCAGACTTGCAATTAACAGCGAATTTCTGAATCCCAGGTAAGAGACTAGGAAGTTCTAGAGATGAAAGGGTAATTTCTGGACAGATTTGGAGATACCGTGGCCACTGACTCTTATTTGTGTCTTTATAGTCTAAAGCCAGAAGGAGCTACTAAAACATGCAATGCAGTTTAATGCTACAGAGCTATTTCAGGAAAAAATCCATTCTCAGAGTCAGTATGCTTAATGACGCAGAGGTGTAAACATTTATAAAAGTCTTAAATCCTATCACCAATGTAAGATTTTAACACTAATTGCTTTAGATAGAACTGTCTCATGGTACACTTTAATATATTCTAGAACCTCCCACATCACTTAGTGTAGGCTTTGCTTTAGGACTCCCGCTAGGACAATCAAAGGCACTGTAAAAACTGGCTTCGATTCATTTCTTTACTGTCTTGATTCATCTGTGTGGGTCTGTTAGGGAGCAGCAGGACGACACAGAAGCTTCTTTATTTAAAATGTCAAAAGCAATCAGAGCCACATTTATAAAGTCCATTCTTCTTCACTCAGCATTCTCTCTACTCACCGACGTAGTCATAACTCCTAGGAGATGAATGCAAACTAGATCCTTAGCATTGATTTGAAACTAACTTAAACTCCACCCTCAGTTCATCCCCATCACCTGTCTAAAGTGTAGGAGTAGAAGAAGGAAATAAACATAGTCTGTGTGTGTATAAATTTTTAAACTAAAATTATGCATTGTTAATTGCATAGATTTGAACATATGGTCAACTCAATTATTTTTTTAAAATCTAATTTGTCAGAAGGTAAAGAGAAATAATGATGGAGCAATTATCCCTCTGAACTTGTTTCTTAATTATCCAAGCAAGACTGCTAATGATGTCCATTTCCTAGGTTCCACTGGCAGTACAGTAATTAAAGGTCATGAGAGAACATTTGTTCCAAGGAGACATAAAGTCAAAATGGTAAACTCAGAATATAAACCTGAAGTCTAATATGAGTACAAGTTCATGGTGCAGAACCAGTAGTCTAGAGATTTTTATAGCCCTTGTGTTAAATCATAGAATTTATTTTGTTTCATAACTCTAAACCCCATTAACCAGCCATGATTGGTAGTCTAATACTCTAGGAATTGAGCTCAAAGCTGAGAATGTATCTGATGAGTTCATCCGAGAACTCTAAAAGAAAACAAACAAAACCAAAACAAACAAAAATAAAAACCAAAACCTGAGGTGCCATCTCATGTTGAGAAGCTATTTTAAGTTTAATTTCCAGGCACTCAAGCCAATCTCATAAGTAGCAAAGTCATAAACTGTAATATGCTAATAAGAGGCTTTAAACATGAAAATGGTATTATAAGAGGAGCATTACCTTTGAGTCACTCTCTGGGGCTGAGGTCACCTCAAGCAGGAGAGCCACCCACAAGCCTATGTGTTTCAAACTACCATGGGAGGAAATGTTTCAAAGAAATCAGTGCTCATCTGAAATAAACCTACTGCTGTTCTACTTTTTCTCATGATGCACAAGATCACATGCTCATATAATAAAATATAACTACTCCTGAGAAAAAAAGTTAGTTTTTTCTTCCAGAAGAACTCAAAAGAGACAAAGATTTCTCCAATAGTCTCTTGAAATCCACTTTTGTTGTCGGAGCATAGCTACTCTTATAAAAGTACACAATTCCAATAATTATTTGGTTATTGATATACTTCTAAAACAATGGTTTTCTCCTAAGTCTCATTTTTAAATACTTATATTGTATTATGTCATAGTTACATTATAGTTCTATAAAATAGAACTATATTATATGTTTCTTTAAGCAACAATGATACAGTAAATTCTTGTGTTGAGAAAACTGATAGTTGCATTTTATTTTAAGGAGAAAATAGTGCAGAAAAAAATAGAGTAGGCTTGAAATTTTCACTCATTGTACTCATGTTATTTTTAGAATATACACTATATTTTGACATAATTTCACTTTCAGCTTTATACATATGAAAAAAAAGGTGTGTTTTCAATAGAAGGTGTTAATTAGAAGAAGGGTAACTTTTGCTTTAAAAGTTTAAATGAAATTTAGAAAATTCCCTTCTAAAATCTGCTTTGAAGGATGTTTTCCCACCCACTCAGTGTTTTATTGTGAACCAAAAAGCTCACATTTAGGAAACTAAAATTCTTGATCACTGTTTTTGATTAGGATAATAAAGAAATCAATTTTTATTTGAATAATACAGTCTTTACCTTCTTAAGGTTCACTGATACAAGTACTTACTAATTAGACCCTAGATTTCTTCAATTACTAATATTTCTTTTAAAATTTTTGGTGAATCTTAAAAACAATTATTCCGATTAATGACTTCCTTATTTTACCATAATTTTTAAGTGTATCAATTGAGTTCAGTTCAGTCGCTCAGTCATGTCTGACTCTGCGACCCCATGAATTGCAGCACGCCAGGCCTCCCTGTCCATCACCAACTCCCGGATTCACCCAGACTCACGTCCATCAAGTCAGTGATGCCATCCAGCCATCTCATCCTCTGTCATCCCCTTCTCCTCCTGACCCCAATCCCTCCCAGCATCAGAGTCTTTTCCAATGAGTCAACTCTTCCCATGAGGTGGCCAGAGTACTGGAGTTTCAGCTTCAGCATCATTCCTTCCATAGAAATCCCAGGGCTGATCTCCTTCAGAATGGACTGGTTGGATCTCCTTGCAGTCAAGGGACTCTCAAGAGTCTTCTCCAACACCACAGTTCAAAAGCATCAATTCTTCGGTGCTCAGCTTTCTTCACAGTCCAACTCTCAAATCCATACATGACCACTGGGAAAACCATAGCCTTGACTAGATGGACCTTAGTCGGCAAAGTAATGTCTCTGCTTTTGAATATGCTATCTACGTTGGTCATAACTTTTCTTCCAAGGAGTAAGCGTCTTTTAATTTCATGGCTGCAGTCACCATCTGCCGTGATTTTGGAGCCCAAAAATATAAAGTTTGACACTGTTTCCACTGTTTCCCCATCTATTTCCCATAAAGTGATGGGACTGGATACCATGATCTTTGTTTTCTGAATGTTGAGCTTTAAGCCAACTTTTTCACTCTCCTCTTTCACTTTCATCAAGAGGCTTTTTAGTTCCTCTTCACTTTCTGCCATAGGGTGGTGTCATCTGCATATCTGAGGTTATTGATATTTCTCCCAGCAATCTTGATTCCAGCTTGTGCTTCTTCCAGCTCAGCGTTTCTCATGATGTACTCTGCGTAGAAGTTAAATAAGCAGGGTGACAATATACACCCTTGACATACTCCTTTTCCTATTTGGAACCAGTCTGTTGTTCCATGTCCAGTTCTAACTATTGCTTCCTGACCTGCATACAGATTTCTCAAGAGGCAGGTCAGGTGGTCTAGTATTCCCATATATTTCAGAATTTTCCACAGTTTATTGTGATCCACACAGTCAAAGGCTTTGGCATAGTCAATAAAGCAGAAATAGATGTTTTTCTTGAACTCTCTTGCTTTTTTGATGATCTAGCGGATGTTGGCAATTTAAGTGTATAGTGACTCAATAAGGCATAAGGGTCCACATAAAAATTACCTCTTCAAGGTTAAATTCATGTTTATGTTAATATACAGAAGTGAAAGTCGCTCAGTCATGTCTGACTCTTTGTGACCCCATGGATCTAGAGTCCATGGAATTCTCCAGGCCAGAATACTAGAGTGGGATGTTTATCCCTTCTCAAGCAGATCTTCCTGACCAGGAATTGAGCTGGGGTCTCCTGCACTGAAGGGAGATTCATCAACTGAGTAATCAGGGAAGTCCGTGATATAAAGAAAGGTGGTTACAGATAGAAATATTCATTGTTTTATATATATGTGTATATATATATAGTTTCTATATATAGTTTATATATATACATATATATAGTTTCTATATATAGTTTATATATATATACATGTTTATTATCTTTATCAACTGACAGGGCCTAGAAACAATGAGCCCCAGTAACAATGAGCATATCTAGATACTAGCTCTGGTTTCTAAAACAGTTTTCCAATCAAAATACTTCCTTGGAGAAATGTGTGATTCTAGGACTTGGGTAAGAAATATACAGGCTGAATCTGGAATGTCTTTCAGTGCATAGAAGTAAGGAAGCACTTAGAAAAACCCACAGTAACAAGAAAATGCCAAAGGAAAAAAGGATAAAATTGAAACAGCTCCCAATTCCCAAACTGGAACAATCTGTTCAACAAAATAAGTAACATAATATTAATTTATAACCCAAAGTGTAAAATAAATATTCATGAATCCATCCTAATATGAATAAATGACTGAATGAATAGATAAATACATGGATGAACATAGATTAATCTCCCATGCGAATTCTAAATAATTCGTATAGACACAACGCTTTCAAGGAAGTAAAGCCGAACTCCCTACTCCTTCAGTGTGGGCTGTTCAGAGTGATTTCCTTCCGAAGTGTGCATTATGCCGAAGGAGAAAAGGAGTAATTTTGTAGTGGAGAAATTTGATGAATTTCAATAGAGAGGCTTCCTTCATTATACCTAGTCAGTACTTCTCAAAATTGTCAAGGTCCTCTAAAACAAGGTTAGTCTGAGAAACTGTCACAGCCAAGGGGAGTCTAAGGAGATACGACTGTTAAGTGTAATGGAGTATCTTGGATAGAATCCTGGAACAGAAAAAGGACATTAGGTAAAAAATAAGGCAATCTGAATAAAGTATTGACCAGTTAATAATAATGTATCAATATCAGTTCATTAATTGTGGCAAGTAAATTTAAGATGAATACTACTAATTTAAGATGAATTTGAGAAAATATATGGGGAACATACAGGGACTCTTAGTACTATCTCTGTAACTTTTCTGTAAATCTAAACTATTTTAAATTGAAAAACTATTTTTAAAAAGACACACCCTCAGTAAAATAAAAAAAGAAACCCTATTATATGTTACTTTTCAGTCACCTATTGGTAAATTATAAAGCTTCCTACATCCAGGGGGAAATAGCAGAGATAACCCTGGACAAATAGTTTTAAGTTCTAGACAGTGAAGCTGTATATTGCAGCATAGAGATGAAGAACGTTATGCCTCAGTTAACTGGTAGGTATTTCTAGTGAGTAAGATGATGCTGAGAGAGGGAAGATGTGGGAAAGAGGAACATATTATGTGATCATTGAGTGAGTGAATGATAGTCACTCTGTTGTATCTCTTTGCAACCCCATAGGCTGTAGACTTCCAAGCTTCTCTATCCATGGGGTTTTCCAGGCAAAAATACTGGAGCAGGTTGCCATTTCCTTCTCCAGGGGATATTCCCGACCCAAGGATTAAACACAGGTCTCTAGCATTGCAGGCAGATTCTTTACCATCTGAGCCACCAGGGAAGCCTAATGTGATCATTACTGCTGCTGCTGCTGCTAAGTCGCTTCAGTCGTGTCGGACTCTGTGCGACCCCATAGACGGCAGCCCACCAGGCTCCCCCGTCCCTGGGATTCTCCAGGCAAGAACACTGGAGTGGGTTGCCATTTCCTTCTCCAATTCGTGAAAGTGAAAAGTGAAAGTGAAGTCACTCAGTCGTGTCCGACTCTTAGCGACCCCGTGGACTCTATCCCTCCAGGCTGCTTCATCCATGGGATTTTCCAGGCAAGAGTACTGGAGTGGGGTGCCATTGCATTACTAGGGATCTAAATAGCAGGGAATGTTTTTTAAAATGTTTCTGTGTCATTATGTTTCTTCATCCTGTTCTGGCCTAGCAATAGGCTTCTCATCTCGTGTGTAACTAAAAACTTCATGAGTTGTCCATGGTTATGGACTAGGGAAATTATACATTTCACTTTAGCTAATAGATTGGGAAGCCTCTACAGAAAATAAAATACATTAATGTAGAAAGTAATAACAGTGGATTGTTGTTCAGTCTCTAAGTTGTGTCCGACTCTGCGACCCCGTGTACTACAGCACTCCATGCTTCCCTGTCTTTTACCATCTCCCAGAGCTTGTTCAAACTCATGTCCATTGAGTCAGTGAGGCCATCCAACCATCTTATCCTCTGTTGCCCCTTCTCCTCTTGCCTTCAATCCTTCCCGACATCAGTATTTTCCAGTGAGTCAGCTTTTCACATCAGGTGGCCAAAACATTGGAGCTTCAGCTTCAGCATCAGTCCTTCCAGTGAATATTCAGGGTTAATGTCCTTTAGGATATAATAGAAGATAGATTAGGTTAAGTAAATAAATTTAAAATCAAGAAATTTATGACGCTTGACTTAATTTTATATCTATATATACTTTATATTATCACCTCCCACCCCCTCTCCCCTGCCCCTACTTTGGGGTAGGATATTTTTAGTTGGAAACCTAAAAAAATAAAGTGGATACTATGAAAATCTTTTAACTTTATGGATTTTCCCAAGGAAGAGACATTTTCTTACATTTGAAAATTGTAATAATAGTAGGTAAATTTTCATTTCAAATTACCTTGTGATAAACCAATAGAAGAGATAGTTTGTATGGAAAGTGTAAACTATATATATATATCATAGTTGCTTGCTGTAGTCATCCCACATTTTATAACATAATATTAACAAGTTAATAGAATACTGTTAAATCAGGTCTTCCAGAGAACACTGTTGGGAAATGCTGATTTATGTTATTGATATGTTAAAATCTAATCAAAACCTCTAATGAATTTACAGAGCAAAAGGTTAAGATGCTTTCCTGTAATTATTTAAGGAACCGAGTTATTTGCACCTCTGTTGGTGGCATCTTTTTCAAGAGATGTGAAATCCTGAAAGTTCTTTATGTCTGAGTTTAATTGTAAGGAAAGCAGCCACTTAAATTTCCCATTTGAAAAGACCATCTTATAAGATGGTCCACATTTTGAAGAAAAGTGTAAAGTTTTATTCCTAAAGGCTGTTACTGTATTACAAAGCATCATCACCATTCATGATTCAATATTACAAGAAGTAATTACGTAAAATCAGAAGTTAAAGCATATGCCGCAGAAAAAGTATTCAGTTATTTATCATAGTTTCATATTATCTGTTAATTTTTAAAAAGAAAGTGATACCCACCAAGTTTTAGAAATATATATTTTGTAGCTAAAAAGAATGTTAATTAACATATATTGAGTCATTTTTGCTAATATTTGTGTGGTCTTAAGTTATATAAGACCCTCATGGTTTTGAATTTTCTAGTCTGTGAAACATAGCAAAATCACTAGATGCTTTATAGGACAATTTCTTATTTTTAAATTATATAATATAAACTCACTGGTGACAAAGGGTATGTCTTATTGCTACAGCATAGAAGAGTACTTGACATACAAAATAAATATTTTTTGACTGTCTAAGTGATATTTTAATGTCCATCACTGGAAAAATGTTATCAAACTAATCTCCCATGTTTATAAGTCATTTCCAAATGTTAACTTTAACATTAATTGTTCATGCTAATTGTAATACTTTGATTCAGAGTTTCATATAAAATCATTAAATAAGTTGGCTCCCTAACATGAAAATCAAGATTTGTAGTAGTTAAAATTGATTATAAAATGTAAGTGGTTAATAAATGGTTGATAAATATTGCTTATTAGTAATTAATAAAGATCTAGCAGTTTTCTTGTCAACATATAAAAATAAGCTGCTAACTATTTAAATTATGGCATCAACCAGCTATCTTTACCATGCACATGTGTCTGGATATATATTTACATGGCAATTAAATTTCTAAAGGATATTTCTAATCATTAACAGGAAATATGTTCCTTTTGAAAATTAAAACTCCATTTGCATTTATGTTCTAGACGGTAACTATTTTGCCTGCCCAGGGCACTTTTCAGTGAACTCTGCTTCCCTTGGTTGACGATGACAACCAAGAAATACAAAGCATCCATTTAATTGATCCATGAAACATAGGCACATATGTCTTATTGTCAGACAATGATTTTAATGATTAACTAAAGACCTCTTAATTCAGTTAAAATTAACAATAAAAGGAAAACTCTCATACTATTGAACATTTTCTTGTTTGCAAGTAGTTTTTCAAGTTTTATCTGAGACAGTAAAGACCAAATGCTAGTTAATTACTATGGGGTCATGTGAGTTTGTACATGGTTTTATAGTATTGTTATGATAGTTATACTAAGAAAATTTATTTCAAATGTTTAAGAAAACAGAAGAATAGAGATATTATGACTGGAGAAGGTGAAAAAGTGGGGGAGGTTACAGTGATTTTATACATGATATAGCCTAGCATAGCATAGCACAGTATCACATATTTTGCATGATGTAGTTGTATATGCATATAAATTATTCACATGCACACATTTAATCTTCTATGAGATAGGATCTTTCCAGGAAGAAGTCTAAAAAGGTAAGAACTGTTGGGAAGCATATTAAAATCTATACGTTTATAATTTTCCCAAAGGACATTCCTGACATTTGGAAAACATAATTATAGTAAATAAACTTTGATTTTGCATTACCCTATAGGTAAAAAACCAGTGGAAGAATTCATATCACAGTGTAACATTTGCACTTCAAACCATCAAATTCTTGAGATGAGAAGGAATAGAGTTATTTGACCTAGCTATTCATTTCTTGTGTTTTCCCATATAAAGCCAAGAGTTGCTGAAAAATAGCAAAAAAAAAATCCTAATAGGGAATCTTGTGCTTTATTTAACCATTAGAGTTTCCTACAGCTGCTGCTAAGTCGCTTCAGTTGTGTCCGACTCTGTGCGACCCCATAGACGGCAGCCCACCAGGCTCCCCCGTCCCTGGGATTCTCCAGGCAAGAACACTGGAGTAGGTTGCCATTTCCTTCTCCAATGCATGAAAGTGAAAAGTGAAAGTGAAGTCGCTCAGTCGTGTCCGACTCTTAGCGATCTCATGGACCACAGCCTACCAGGCTCTTCTGTCCATGGGATTTTCCAGGCAAGAGTACTGGAGTGGGGTGCCATTGCCTTCTCCGAGAGTTTCCTACTAGGCAGCCTCAATTTGCCTCCCAACATTTTACTTCAGAGTTTGTAAAGCAGGTGGGAAAGCAAAAAATTGAAAAAGAAAATAATGATAATAAAAATAAAATAATGCTTTTAAAGGCATCTGAGAACAACAACAAAAAAATGGATTCATTTTTCCACTGGTACATGAACACCTTCTTACTGGAGAGACATGTTAAGTTTGTTTCCTAAAATCTTTTTACAGGCTGAATATGAAATACTTATTTTAGCCATATCTTGATGTAAAATACAAATTTTTCAGATATGTTTCTCAGGATTATCTTCAACAGTAAATATTATTTTATTAATACTCTTAAAAGTATTATAAATAAAAATCCTTTAGATATAAATTTGATTTACAATAAGCCCTTTGATTATCCATTTCATTAATATAATTTTAGCTTAACCAATATATTGGTCCATGACCATTTAAGCTCACAAAATAACTGAGAAAACTTTCAGAACCTTGAGTTTAAACATAATTCTACCACAAATAATAGTGTACTAAACAACTTCCCCCTGTATGTCCAATATAACTAATCCTCATGAAGGTTGGCTGGCTGGAGAAATTATAAAGTACCCTATAATCTGGCAAGCTCCAAACTTGAGACACATCATGTAATATAACACTATATTTTTATATTGCTGATTATATATCATAGCACTGAGATGGAAAAAGTGGCATTGAAACAGTGAAAAGACATATGGTGACTAGGTCATTTTTAAATGGGAATGGCATAAAAACATTTCTCCCCAAGTTTCTATACTAAAAAAGCCTTTAAAATACCAGAAAACTCTTAGTAGCTTCATGAATGTGTACAGTCTCTTTGTTCATCTGTTCATTCATAAGTTTTAAGCACTGTGCTATACAGTGGAGAAGAAAATGGCAACCCACTCCAGTGTTCTTGCCTGGAGAATCTCAGGGACGGGGGAGCCTGGTGGGCTGCCGTCTATGGGGTCGCACAGAGTCGGACACGACTGAAGCAACTTAGCAGCAGCAGCAGCAGTGCTATACACAGAGAGATCAAAGATAAATGATGTTAAGGATTTCACATTTCAGCACAGGATGTAGAGGTACAGAAGGATAATAACAATAAAATATGGTTAGAATTAAAATAAGAAAATGAATAAGGAGCCAAATGGATCACATATCAGTGAACAACTTAATTGACCTGAGATAGAGAGTCTACAGAGCTTGATTCTTTTGATGGACATTAAGAAAATAAGATTTTTTTCAAGTGAAAAAATTTAAGAAAATGGATATCTATCAGAAGTGACATGTGCAAAAACTCAGAATTGTGAGTGGACATTGTAAGTTCTGTGATAATTCCAATATAACTGGAGTTTGGAATGAATGGTGGAAACAAGAGAGTCAAGTAAGCTTGCAATGTGGTTGTGGCAAAGTTGTAAAAGGAGGGTCATGTGGATGATGCTAAGGGATTTGTTCTTTGTTGTTAAAGGTATAACTTATAGCCCTCCTAGGACTCATCTGATAAATGAGAGGATAAATAGAAGTCTGAGTAAAAGTGACCAATGAATATAGCACTTTAAATTACTAGGGATTTACCCAGGGCAGTTGAACCAGAGTAGTTGGGTCAGAAATCAGAATGTAATGGTGTTAAGGAATATCTGGAGATAGCAAGAAGTAGAGTCATTAAGTGATTCTTCTTCTGATTAGTTGGTGATGAAGAAAAGAAGAAAGACTGAGTGGCAGCTTGAGAAAAATTTTTAGGATAGGTGAGTCTTGATTATTCTTTGTAAACTGAAGAGAAGTTAGAAGAGACAAAATCATTGGCATTATAGTAAATATAGGGAGATTTGATGGAGCAGTAGACGAGGTAGGTGGAATGGGATTTAACTTTGACAAAAAGTGAGGCACACCTTCCTTTAAGGCTGGAGAGAAAGTTAACAAGACAGGTACTATTTTCAGAACACAGAGAGGAAAAAAGGATTTAAAAAGTTGAAACATTTCTATTTTAAGAGTATAGTTAAACAATGATATTTGTAATTCAGTATAATAATTCAGTTCCAAGCTATTCACGGCAAATATGTAAAGCTTTATATGAAATTTTAAGTAGTGAGAAATGGTAGTGAAATATTACTTTTATGGCTAGTGGTGAAAATTTATTTTCTTATCCACCCAAGGATGATAGCTATCTGGTTTAATAGGCTTTATTCCATTGTAGCTTGATATTGTCAAATAATTGTTGTAACAAAGAGCAGTGTAAAAATTGATGCTTGTTGAGCTTCTATTCTGCAACATGTACTATTTTTCATGTTTTCCAAAAGCACTTTGATAAAAGTGCTGTTGTCCATATTAGTAGAAAATGAAATCTAGGCTCAGAAAGATTAAGGTTGTGGTCATATAACTAGATAGTATCAGAGCCAAGATCCCACCATTAGAATCTGTGAGCTTTTTATTACACCAGGGTACTTTTCTCTGTAGGGCTGTCTACATTTTCAATACAACCTTTAAATTAAAATTTTAGAAAATACCTTCATGAGGAATGACTAAAAGTGTCACTTCAAGATTTTTATCTTCCAAAAGTTGTATGTGGCCTGATGGAGAAATGGTTGAAGGAAATGTTGGAGAGATGGATATGTGACTTTTCTTCACTGGTAGGAGCAGGGGACTAGCAAATTTGGATACTGTTAACATGGTTTCATTTACCTTCTCAAGCTGATTAGTTCTGGAGATATCTGACTACAAAACAACCAAGGGCATAAAGAGGGAGGAAGGTAAAAATTAAACCTGTAACAAGGGCAGGAACATATTTATGATGCTAGAATCATGTTAGAATCAAAATGTTTTAAAGATGCTGTGAAATAAAGTTTATGGAAGGGCTGGAACCAGCAAACTACATTACTTCAATTATGGTTACTGTGATTAAGCTGTATCTATAGAACAAGTGTACCACACACAGAAAGTTAGGATGGAACCCCAAGAAGAGGATTATTTTAGGTTTACTTGTATTGAATATCATGTTCCTATGACTAATCCTGAGCATTATTTGCAAAACCAAGAACATCAGCAATGTTTAGGTTAAATACCAAAGAACCTGGCAGGGCATGCCAGTAATACTGCATCAGTTATTTTTCCAGACACAAAGCTTAGTCATTTATGAAAAGTCAAAAAACTAAAGAAAGATTGAATATAGTGAAGGAAATTATAATTATTGCTAGCTTATCAGTTTCCCTCTATGTAAATATATTAAACAAAAAATCATGAAGTACTCGGAATTCTTCAATATGAGCTATTTATCACACAGGGTCAATATACTTCAATGTATTCACTGATTAATGCAGTACAATTAGAGAGATGTATGTATAGGCAGAGGCAAGATTCATTTTATGGTAAAGAGAAACACTTTTTTTTTTTTTCCTAGCCTTGGCTTAAATTTTTTTTTGTTCAGTAACAAATTTCAAATGATGTTCACTTAATTGAACCAAATAGTCATAAGGAAAAGGCAGTAGCAGACTTATAACTAAGCAAATAGTTTTGAGGAACAATTCTTTTTCTATTTGTCCTATCACTGGTAATAATTGGGATTACTTTCTAGCAGCTGGATACTTTCTGTATGAAAGAAAATATGAAACTAAATTACAGAGGTTATGCTGAGCCCGAGAGAGAAAAGAAATGAGAAGACATAATTGAACCTGTAAAGGGTTCATTTGTAGTTGGGACATTTCCTCCTAGGAAGTGAAATATCTTACAGCAATACAATGAATATACTTCTGATTTATGGTAATTAATTCTGAATGTGGGTTATCCAACACACTGCTCACAATAGAAGATGAACTGTACAACTGAATTATCAGCACCTTGGAAGTAAAATTAACTTAACCTTAGCAGAAAGTGAAGTTTTGTACCTCATCTCCACATTGAAATCATAGATCAAGCCATCCTGTCTTATTTCACTGCCCAGAGGTCTAATTATAAATGGGAAATGAAGCAAAGAAGGAATAGCTTTCCTATGTATTCTGCCATGGCAAAAGTATTGTTGGAAATCACACCAAGTTTAGTGAAAGGTTGAATAACTTCACTCCATTCTTTCTAACCTCAAGATAAGAGTCAGATGACAGTAGAAATTGTCCCATGTGAAAGAATGCTTCTTCATACCCAATTTTGGAATGGGATAGACAACAATGTTGAAAAGTGCACATGCTTGCCTCTGCTAAAATGATAATTAGAATGTGTTCCTAAAAGAAATGTTGGGACCCCCTTACTTAATATTAGTTTATTTGAGCTTTAACCACAATTATTGACTGTATCTAGGTTGCAAAATTCAGCATCTACATTTAGTCTTCAGCTACTTCTAAAGGAAAAGAATTAATTAGCTATGTTCACTATTTCTTTAAATTGCTAAGTGGTAAATTAGTTTAATTAAACTGCTGAATTAGATTTGAAGAGATAAACCATATAACTTCATGCAATCAATACCATGTATTCAGGAGAACAAACTCTGGAATTACTTATATAATCAGCATCAAATGTAGAACAGAAATTACACAAGTTGAAATAGTCAGATAGAAATAGGACAACATGAACCGTCTGAATGCTTTCAAATATGTAAGATTTAATTTCAATAGAATAATTTTTGAATTTTAAATTCTCATTTTACATTATTAAAAAACAAATTTATGGACTTCACGTTTTAGCGCAGTTTCAGTTCCACAGGAGTACTGAACTTACCAGAGTGGTAGGTACATTTGTTACCATTGATGGCCGTACACTGACACATCATTGCCAGTCAAAGTCCATAGTTCATGTCACAGTTGTTACCCTTGATATTCTACAGTCTATGGCTTTAGACAAAAGACGAATGGCATCATTATACTATCATATAGAGAGATTCAGTGTTCTAAAAGTCTGTGCTCTGCTTGTTCATCGTTCTACCCCCTCATCCCCAGCAACCACTGATTTCTGTCTATAGTTTTGCCTCTTCTAATGTCATATAATTTGTTGTTGCTCTTCAGTCACTAAGTAGTGTCTAACACTCTGTGACCCCATGGACTATAGCACGCCAGGTTCCTCTGTTTTCCACCATTTCCCGGAGTTTGCTCAAGTTTATGTGCATGGAGTCAGTGATGGTATCTAACCATCTCATCCCCTGCCACCCCATTCTGCTTTTGCCTGCAATCTTTCCCAGCATCAGGGTCTTTTCCAATGAGTTGGATCTTCACATCAGGTGGCCAAAGTATTGGAGTTTCAGCTTCAGCTTCATTCCTTCCAATGAATATTTTAGAGTTGTTTTCTTTTAGGATTGACTGGTTTGATCCTCTTGCAGTCCAAGAGACTCTCAAGAGTCTTCTCCAGCACCATGATTTGAAAGTATCAGTTCTTTGGTTCTCTGCCTTCTTTATGGTCCAACTGTCATATATATGTACATGACTACTGGAAAAACCATAGCTTTGACTATAGGAAATTTTGTCGGCAAAGTGATGTCTCTGCTTTTTAATATGCTGTCTAGGTTTGTCATAGCTTTTCTTCCAAGGAGCAAGTATCTTTTAATTCCATGGCTGCAATCACCATCCACAGTGATTTTGGAGCTCCAAGAAAATAAACTCTATCACTGCTTCCATTTAATACAATAGGTAGCCTTTTCAGAGTTGACTTTTTTCACTTAGTAATATGCATTCCAGTTTCCTCCATGACTTTTCATGGCCTGATAACTCATTCCTTTTTAGCACTGAATAGTACTCCATTGTCTGGATATTTGTTCACCCATTCACCTGCTGAGAGGCATCTTGTTTGTTTCCAGGTTTGGGCAGTTATATATAATGCAGCTATAAACACCCATGAGCAGGTTTTTATTTAGACATTTGTTTATAACTCCTCTGGGTAAATAAAAAGGAACATGATCACTGGATCATAAGATTATATGTAGTGTTGTAAGAAACTGCTTAAGAGTCATCCCACATAGTTGTCCCATTTTGCTTTACTCCCAGCAATGAATGAGAGTTCCTACTGGTACAAATTCTCTCCACCATTTGGTATCATCAGTAATCCAGATTTGCCCATTCTAACTGGTGCGTAGTAGTATCTCATCTTTTCAATCCATATTTCCTGGTGATATGTGTTGTGGAGCATATTATAATGTATTTATTTGCCATCTACATGTCTTCTCTGGTGAGGTGTGTATTCAGATCTTTGGCTTATCTTTTCCCCAATTATTTTTATTATGGTAAAATACACATAACATGAAATTAATCTTTTAACAGTATTAATTTTCCAGCTTAGTGATGTGAAATATATGTGTAATGTGCAAAAATCACCACCACCCGTCTCCATAGCTCATCTTATAAAACTGAAATTCTATATTCAGTAAACAATAACTTCCCATTCCACTTCATCCCATTCCCTGGTACCCACCATTTTAATTTCTGTCTCTATGATTTTGATTACTCTGAGTACCTCATAGAAATGGAATCACATAGTGTTTGTCTTTTTGTGACTAGTTTATTTCACTTAGTGTAGTATCTTCACAGTTTATCTATGCTGCAGCATATTGCAGAATCTGCTTCCTTTATAAGACTGAATAATATTCCATTGTATGCAGATACATATATATGTGTGTGTGTATGTATTTGTATTTATATATATATGCTGTGTTTTATTTATCCATTCATCTAACAGTGGACATGTGAGTGCGTCCACATTTTAAATTATGAGTAATACTGCTATGGAAACAGGTGTACAACTATCTCTTTTAGATCCCCTGTTCTTTTTTTTAAGTTCAGTATTATTACTTACACCATCAGTTTTCACAAGCAAAAGTACAATAATTTTAAAATAGTAATTTTATTTTTTATTTAAATTTATTTATTTTAATTGGAGGCTAATTACTTTACAATATTGTATTGGTTTTGTCATACATCAACATGAATCTGCCATGGGTGTACACGTGTTCCCAATCCTGAACCTCCCTCCCACCTCCCTCCCCATACCATCCCTCTGGTTAAAAGGCAGTGTGACAGATATTCTCATTCTTTTGGTTAAAAAACAAATTGACTATTATATACTGAAAATTGAAACTCCTAGAATATCATACCATGTGATATTATATTACAGTGAGATCCTACTTTCAGTTCATGTGGATATACATTAAGAAGAGAAATTGCTGGATCATATGGAAATTTTATTTTCAATTATTTGAGGAAATTCTATACCGTTTATCACAGCGGTTCTACAATTTAAATTTCTATAATTTTGACTTACATTTCTTCGTGACTCATGAAGCTGAGCATCTTTTCTTGTGCTTATTGGACATTTGTATATCTTTTTTTTGGAAAAGTATCTGTTCAAATTCTTTGCCCATTTTTTTTTTGAATTGAATTGTTAGATTTCTTTTGTTATTGAGTTTTAGCCTGCTGTATATTCCAGATATTAATTCCTTAACAGATACATGATTTCTCCTATTCTGTGGGTTGCCTTTTTACTCTGTTGATAGTATATGCTAGTGAACAAAATGTTCTAAATTTCATGTAGTTCAGTTTGTGTTTGTCTTGTGTTACCTATGCCTTTCACGTCACACGTAAGAAGTCATTGCCAAATTCAATGTTTTGGAGCTTTTGTCCTAAGTTTTCTTCTAAATATTTATTGTTTAATGTCTTACATTGAAGATTTTGGTCCCTATTAATTTTTGTACATGGTGTTTGGTAAGTGCCCATCTTCATTTCTTTTGCATGCCATGTGAATATCCAGGTTTTGGGGCACCATATATTCATTTCCTATTGAATGGTCCTGGCACCCTTGTTTAAAATCATTTGACTATATATGTGAGGGTTTATTTCTGGGCACTCTGTTCTATTTCAGTGGTCTGTGTGTCTGTACCACACTATTTTTATTACTATACCTTTATAGTAAGTTTTGACATCAGAAAGTGATATTCCTCCAATTTTGCCCTTATTTACAAGATTATGTTGGCTCTTCAGGATACCTCAAGGATTCATATGAATTTTTGGATGCAATTTTCTATCTCTGCTAAAGAAATGCCATTGAAATTCTAATAGCAGTTGTACTGATTCTGTAGATCTTTTGGGGTAGTACTGACATTTTAACAATATCATCTTCCAGTCTACAAATGTGGGATGCTTCTATTTATGTCTCCTTAGTTTTCTTCAGTAATATATAGTTTTCATTGTCCTATATTTCTACATATTTAAGATTATATCTGCACAGATATTTTTACTTTTTTCCTTTCCAATTTGGGTCACTTTTATTTCTTTTTTCTTGCCTAATTTATCTAACTAGTACTTCTGGTACTCTGATGAATAGAAGTGTCATCCTTGCCTTTTTCCTCTTAAAGGAAAAGTCTTCAAATTTTCACCATTGGTTATGATGTTTACTGTGAGTTTTTCATATATAGCTTGAGTTATATTGAAAGAGTTTCCTTCTATTTATCATTTTTTATTTTTATTTTATCATGAGATAGATATTAAATTTTTTCTGCATCAATTGAGGCAGTCATTTTTTTCCCTTTTTTTTCTCCTTTACTTTAATGTACTATGTTGATCAAGTTTTATACACCAAACCATCCTTGTATTCCAGAAATAAATCTCACTTGGTCAAGGTATACAATCTTTCTAATTGAATTAGAAAGCTGCTGAATTTGGCTTTACTAGTCTGTAGTTTTCTTTCTTTGCAATGTCTTTGTCTGCCTTTAGTTTCAGGGAAATGCTGGCCTCATATGATGCACTAGGAAATATCTCCTTGTCTTCAAGCTTGGAAAAGCTTGGGAATTGTTTTCAGTTCTTCTTTATATGCTTGCTAGGATTTACCAATGAATCTACTAGGTTCAGAACTTTTCTTTGTTGGGCCATTTTGAATTACTGATTCAATCTCCTTGCTGCTTATAGATCTCTTTAGATTTTCTATTTCTTCAAGTCTTTGCAGATTTTGTGTCTCTAGAAATTTGCCCATTTTATCCATGCTATCCGATTTGTTGATGTACAACTGCCCATTGAACTATCTTATAATACTTTCTATTACTGTAGAATCAGTAACAGTGTTACACTTTTATTTTTTATTTTAGTAATTTGAGTCTTATCTTTTTTTTTTCTTTCAAGTCTACCTAGCTACCAGTTTGTCAATTTAGTTGTTCTTTTTGAAGGACCACCTCTTAGTTTCATTGATTTTCTTTTCTTTCTTTCTTTCTTTTTTTTTTCTATTCTCAAGTCCACTTATCTTTGTTCTACTTTTTATTTTCTCCTTAGATCTGCTAGTTTGAGGTTTAATTTGTTCCTATTTTTTTTTCTTCCTTAAGTTGTAAAGTTAAGTTTTTGATTTGAGGTTTTTATGTAGCCCTACATACAGTTTATCATGGAAACTGCCTCATGTTCACTTGAGAAGAATATACGTATGGTTATGTTGCATACAGCACTCTATGTATGTCTATTATACCTAGTTGATTTATTGTGTTAAATTCTTTATTTCCATACTTATCTTCTGTCTGGCTGTTCTATCCACTATTGCAAGTGGGTTATTGAAGTCTTTAAGTATTATATAACTATTTCTTGATTCAATTTTGTCAAATTTTTCTTCATGTATTCTGGTGGTCTACCATTAGGGGCATAAATGTTTATAATTATTATGTATTCTTGCTGTGTTGAACTACTAATAAATAATGTCCTTCTTTGTCTCTTGTAAACCTATCTGTTTTTAAAGTCTATTTTGTCTGAGACTAGTATAACCACCCCTGCCCTCTTTTAATTAATATTTTCCTGGAATATCTGTTTCCACCTTTTCACTTTCGATTTGTTTCTATCTTTGAATATAAAGTGAAGATATTGTAAATAGGTTCATGCTTTTTTCATTCATTCTTCTAATCCCTTTCCTGTGTAGAGAGTTTAACCCATTTACATTTAAAGTAATTGCTGATGAGTGGGAATTTACTTTGTTATTTAGTTGCTTGTTCTTCCTATGCCTTATAGCTAACTTGTCCATCACTTCCTGCATTACTAACTTGTTCTGTGTCTAGCTGATTTATTGTTGTTCTTGTTCGGTCGCTCAGTCATGCCTGACTATTTGTGACGCCATGGAGTGCAGTATGCCAGGCTTCCCTGTCCTTCACCATCTCCTGAAGCGTGCTCAAACTCATGTCCATTGAGTCAGTGATGCCTTCCAACCATCTTGTCCTTTGTCATCCCCTTCTACTCCTGCCCTCAATCTTACCCAGCATCAGGGTCTTTTCTAGGGAGTCAGCTCTTTGCCATCAGGTGGCCAAAGCATTGCAGCTTCAGCTTCAGTATCAGTCCTTCCGCTGACTATTCAGGACTGATTTCCTTTAGGAGCGACTGGCTTGATCTCCTTGAAGTCCAAGGGACTCTCAATAGTCTTCTCCAACACCATTGTTCAGCCTTCCTTATGGTCCATCTCTCACATCCATACATGACTACTGGAAAAACAATAGCTTTGATTAGATAGACCTTTGTCAGCAAAGATGTCTCTGCATTTTAATATGCTATCTAGCTTTATCATAACTTTTCTTCCAAGGAGCAAGTGTCTTTTAATTTTGTGGCTGCAGTCACCATCTGCAGTGATTTGGGAGTTCAAGAAAATAAAGTCTATCACTGTTTCCATTGTTTCCCCATCTATTTGCCATAAAGTGATGAGACCACATGCCATAATCTTTGTGGAGCTTTTTTGAATGTTGAGCTTTAAGTCAGCTTTTTTCACTGTCTTCTTTCACCTTCCTCAAGAGGCTTTTTAGTTCTTCTTTGCTTTCTGCCATAAGGATAGTGGCATCTGGATATCTGAAGTTATTGATATATCTCACACAAATTTTGTTTTCAGCTTGTGCTTCATACAGTCCAGCATTTCACATGATGTACTCTGCACATAAGTTAAATATGCAGGGTGACAATATACAGCCTTGATGTAGTCCTTTCCCAATTTGGAACCAGTCCATTGTTCCAATTCCTATTCTAACTGTTGCCTTTTGACCTGCATACAGCTTTCTCAGGCGGCAGGTAAGGTGGTTTAAACATTCCTTGGCATTGCCTTTCTTTGGGATTGGAATGAAAATTTACCTTTTCCAGTCCTGTGGCCACTGCTGAGTTTTACAAATTTCCTGGCATATTGAGTGCAGCACTTTCACAGCATCATCTTTTAAGACTTGAAATAGCTCACCTCCACTAGGTCTGTTTGTAGTGATGCTTCCTAAGGCCCACTTGACTTTGGACTCCAGGATGTCTGGCTCTAGGTGAGTGATCATACCATCATGATTATCTGGGTCATTAAGATCTTTTTTGTATAGTTCTGTGTATTCTTGTCACCTCAGCTTAATATGTTCTGCTTCTGTTAAGTCCATACCATTTTTGTCTTCTGTTGTGCCCATATTTGCATGAACTGTTCCCCTAGCATCTTTAATTTTCTTGAAGAGATCTCTAGTCTTTCCCATCTTATTGTTTTCCTCTATTTCTTTACATTGTTCACTTAGGAAGGCTTTCTTATCTCTCTTTGCTATTCTTTGGAACTCTGCACTCAAATGGATATATATTTCCTTTTCTCCTTTGCCTTTTGCTTCATAGTATTTTTTTTTTTTTTGTAGTGAAATGTTTAAATTCCTTTCTCATTTTTTGTGTGTAATCTATAGTTATTTTATGGTTTCCTCCAGGATTAAGTTTAACATTTTAGAGTTATAACACTCTAATTTTCCAAGTTATGCTGCTGCTGCTGCTGCTAAGTAACTTCAGTCATGTCCGACTCCGTGCCATCCCAGAGACGGCAGCCCACCAGGCTCCCCCATCCCTGGGATTCTCCAGGCAAGAACACTGGAGTGGGTTGTCATTTCCTTCTCTAATGCATGAAAGTGAAAGGGAATGGGAAGTCGCTCAGTTGTGTCCGACTAGCTAATTTAAATAACATATACAGACTCTGATCCTCTATAGCTCCATACACACCATTTTTGTCTGTTGAGGTCACATAATTGCATCTTTTATATATTGTGTATCCTTAAACACTTAAGCAAATAATTCTTTTTAATAATGATTATCTTAATTCTGTGGAAAGCCCAATTTGTACTTACAAACCAAATTTATAATAATATCAGTTTTTAGACTAGTAACTTTTTTCTTTAAATCTATTAATATCTTAAATCATATAGGAAATAAAAAGTACAGTTGCAAAGCATTTTTAGGACAATACTAGCATTGCCCATATATGTACCCTTATTAATATCTTTTTTTCTCCAGACTGTTTCAAATATCTATGAAGCAGTTTTCCCATTTTGCTCTTTTATTGTTATTTTGTTTATTGTTTTTATTTTGGATAGTTCTCTCTGTGTGCTAAGGATTAGCCAGAGATGTAAACGTAAATTTATTTCACGTTTCTTCTGAGCCTTTTCCTAGACATGCATGGTCACCTTATGATTTCCCCTGTGTCTGAAATTGTTTTTGAATGTCATAGTTTTTAATATATGGTTCCCAAAAGCAGAAAAATACAATTAAGTGGATAAAAGAGGGTGCAGGTTCTATAAATCCCCAGGAAGTCAATTCAGTCAGAGGAGGAGGAGTTGCAACAATGCAAAAGGATAGGACAGTGGTTGCCCATCTCTTTGTACATCCAAAATGAGAAACACCAATCAAAATCAGAACACCGATATCTGATGTTCAGAATACAGAGTCTTTTTTAGCCTACCTGGCTCCTGAAAGTTATGTACTAGGTGTTCCAGAAATATGTGCATAGCTTCCTACCATGTAACTAGGTGTAGGGAGAGAATAGCTTCTACTGCACTGAGCTGAAATTGACCAAAATTAACCAGTTTATCAATCAAGTCTTCCCTTAGAAGGTGCAAGTTTTTAATGAACTCTAATGTTCCAGAATAATTACATTTAACAAATTCTGCCAGTGCAGTTGTTGTTTAGGTGGGGAGATACATTCATGATACCTCCTACCCCACCATCTTTCTCAAATACCATTGGCTCATCTTTTAAATTCAAGTTTTCTTATTGTTGAGTTTTAAGTGTTCTTTGCATATTCTGGATAATAGCTTTTTATCAGAAATGTTTTTTGCAAATATGTCTCTCACTCTGTGGCTTCTCTCTTATTCTCTTGACATTGCCTTTCCTAAAGCAGACATTTTTAACTTTAATGAAATACAGCTTATCAAGTGTTTCTTTCTTGGATCCCACCTTTGGTGTTATATCTAAAAGTCAACGTCATACCCAACATCACTTAGTTATTCTCCTATGTTATCCTGTGAGACTTTAATAGTTTTGTGTTTTATGTTTACGTCTATGATCCTTTTTGAGTAAATACTTGAAGAGTGTGAAGACTATGTCTAAGATTCATTTTTTGCATATGGGTATTCAGTTGCTCCAGCACCATTTGTTGAAAAGTTTATCTTTGCTCCATTGTACTGCATTTGCTCCTTTGTCAAAGGTTAGTTGACTGTATCTATGTGTGTATTTTATTTTTTCTGTTCTTTTTATTCCATTCTCTTGATCTATGTCTCTATTGTTTTACCAATGCCAGACTGTTTTGATTGGTGTAGCTTTATAGTAAGTCTTTAAGTTAGACAGGGGCAGCCCTCCATCATTGTTGTTCTTGTTAAATATTGTGTTGATTATTCTGGTTCTTTTGCAAGAATCATAAAACTTTAGAATTAATTTGTCAGTACCCACAAAGTAACTTGCTGGGATTTTGATTAGTATTGCATTGAGTCTGTAGATCAAGTTGGAAGATCTTCAGATCAGTTTTCTAGATCAATTGACATCTAGACAATATTGAGTCTTCCTATTCATGAACATGAAATATTGTTTTGTTTATTCCATTCTTTGATAACAGTCATCAGTTTGTAATTTTTCTCATACACATAGATCTTGTAAACATTTTGCTATACTTATACCTACATATTTCATTGTAGTAATAATGTAAATAATGTGTTTTCAATTTCAAATTCTACTTATTCATTGTATATATGCACTGATGATATATACAAAAGTGCAAGAATTAACCTCTTTTACATGAACAGTGTGTCCTGCTACTGTGTATAGTCACTTATAGATTCCAGGACGTTTTTTGTTGTTTTTTGATTTATCATTTTTATCCCTTCAAGTTTATATTTATTGCTTTCCCTCTCATATATATAATTCAATCAGTGTCATAAAGTAATTTTTGAGGTCCTGGGATCACTCATTCTGCAGTCACCCTCTCTTGGTATATGACCCCACAACCTGATTTCTGAACTTTAGGCCTAGTCTCATTTCTACTGAATTAATTAACCCTCATATGTCTCATGAGAATGTTTCTCTGTGCAAGTCTCCTCAGACTCCAAGTGGGAATATAGTTTCTCTATTCACTCAGCTCCTAATAGTAACACCTTTCCTAAAAATTTCCTGCCATGTAAAGCATTATTTATAATGATGGCATACTGGATACACCCCAGCAGAACCAGTATAGAATGATCCAGTTAAATCCTTGAGCATTCCCATAATGTAAAAATAGGCAACTGTTTCAAAAAATAAGGGCAAATCTATATATTCTGTGTATTGTTTAAAAGTGGAGCAACAGCAACAACAAAAAAGCATATGAATTGTCTCTTATTCTTGAATGTATACTTTGACCCGATTTTGGAAAGAAAAAAGTAATATATTAACATATATTAAACTACATAGTTTAAAAAGAAAACTATCTGGAGAGTAATAGACTATGCTGTTAAAGCTGACTCCTTCATAGTTAGAGCGTAGTAGGAAGAAGACAAATGGAAAGTTGAAGGTTATTTTCACTTTTATATAAAATGGTAGTTACTGCATTTTTAAAATATCTATCTTTTTTTAAGAAGAAAAAAAATCAATGGTCCTTCCATTTATCACTTAGCGAAATTTTATTATTTGTAATGTTATCTTCAATAGAAGTACTGATTCTTACAAAAGAAAAACAACAAAAATAATGTTCAAATTAAGTTTATGAGCATGTTATGGCTTTTAAATTGTTTTTGTGTGTTTCCTAATTCTTGATAAAGAGAAAAGAAGGATGTGTAACTGGCTTTATCTTCTATGGTTATATTAGCAGATAAAATCCTTTATTCAGTATAAATATCTACTACTAGCTATACATGTGTATATGTTTAATCATATACACATATGATTAATCATATACATTATTAAGTGAACTTAATAGTGGACTATTATCTGAAAATGAAACTTATTGCTGTCTTTATGATCATGCCTGCCAGATATGGTCAAAAGGTAAACTTTTACATTAAACATTAACTTTTACATTAAACATTAACTTTTTAGGCAACTATATGCTATGATCTATCCCCTTGACTTTATAAATGAGTAAATATTTTTCCTGCCTTGTTGTTGTTCAAGTACAAACTGGAGTGTTTGGGGGCATATAAATAATGAAGAGGGCAAAGAGCTATAGCAACCTGTTTTGCAAAAAACCTTCTCTGCTCTAATCAAAATACATTGTGTGTGGTGTGTGTGTGTGTGTGTGTGTATCTAAGATATCTAATAGTGACAGAGAAAAATAACATTAAATACACCTTCCACATTCCAGGATATTATTTAATTCATTTAATAGTACTTTAAGGTCAATATTATAATGTCCATGTTATAAATGAGAAAATGGAAAGTCAGAGAAGCCAGGTATGATTAACGTTAAAAATGTGTGGACATTTCAGGACACTTAAAAGTTCTTATATCAACGTAGGCTTCCTCCATCCAGCCAACTTAACTCATGCTGCTATTTATCTGCTCAAATACTACCTTTCTGCCTCTGGCAAAATCCTGCTTATCCACACTCTCAACTTCCCAAACCCATCATCCTACATTAAAACAGACATTTCCTTGGTTTGAGGCACTGAGTGCTAATTTTTTAGAAAGTGAATTTCTGAGGGGATTTTGCAAATAATATATTATTATGCTGCTGTCATTCTAGGGTTATTTTATGTTTCACAATACCATGAAATTTGAACAGGTATTATAGTAAATTCCCCACCATATTTAAGAGCACAATCAGCTATGTATCTCTAATTAGCATATTACTCCATTTAATAGACATGATGATAACAAAAACAAAGTTCTAAAGAAGCCAATATCCATAAGCTCAGAGAAATATCAATAACCTCAGAAATGCAGATGACACCACCCATATGGCAGAAAGAGAAGAAGAACTAAAGAGTCTTTTGATGGCAGTGAAAGAAGAGAGTGAAAAAAATTGGCTTAAAGCTCAGCATTCACAAAACTAAGATCATGGCATCTGGTCCCATCACTTCATAGCAAATAGATGGGGAAACAGTGGAAACAGTGACAAACTTTGTTTTGGGGGGCTCTGAAATCACTGCAGATGGTGATTGCAGCCATGAAATTAAAAGACACTTGCTCCTTGGAAGGAAAGTTATGACCAACCTAGACAACATATTGAAAAGCAGAAACATTACTTTGCCAACAAAGGTCCGTCTAGTCAAGGCTATGGTTTTTCCAGTAGTCATGTATGGATGTGAGAGTTGGACTATAAAGAAAGCTGAGCACCGAAGAATTGATGCTTTTGAACTGTGGTGTTGGAGAAGACTCTTGAGAGTCCCTTGGACTGCAAGGAGATCCAACCAGTCCATCCTAAAGGAAATCAGTCCTGAATATTCATGGTGAAGCTGAAATTCCAATACTTCGGCCACCTGATGCGAAGAACTGACTCATCTGAAAAGACCCTGATGCTGGAAAAGATTGAAAGCGGGAGGAGAAGGGGATGACAGAGGATGAGATGGTTGGATGGCATCACTGACTCAATGGACATGAGTCTGAGTAAGCTCAGGGAGTTGGTGATGGACAGGAAGGCCTGGTGTGCCACAGTCCATGGTGTCGCAAGGAGTCAGACACAACTGAGTGACTGAACTGAACTGAAAGAAGCCAAAGCCTTATTTGAAGAGATAAATAGCTAACTGCAAGATTTTAGGCATAAGAGTAAACTGATCGGATAAATAATTTAGAATATGATATCAGAGAAGGCAATGGCAACTCACTCCAGTACTCACCTGAAAAATCCCATGGATGGAGGCATCTGGTGGGCTGCAGTCCATGGGGTCGCGGAGAGTCAGACACGACTGAGCGACTTCACTTTCACTTTTCACTTTCATGCATTGGAGAAGGAAATGGCAACCCACTCCAGTGTTCTTGCCTGGAGAATCCCCGGGATGGAGGAGCCTGGTGGGCTGCCGTCTGTGGGGTCGTGCAGAGTCCGACATGACTGAAGTGACTTAGCAGCAGCAGCAGCATCGTATAGTATATTTCTGTTGTTTATTCACTGAGTCATGTCTGACTCTTTGTGACCCCATGTCCTGTAGCCTGCCAGTCTCTTGGCCATGGGATTTCCCAGGCAAGAATACTAGAATGGGTTCCCATTTCCTTTTCTAGAGAATCTTCCGACCCAGGGATCAAATCCATGTCTCCTGAAATGGCAGGTGGAGTCTTTACCACCGGACCACCTGGGAAGCCTTTATAAATAGTATATTGGTTAATTTCAAATAAGAGATCATGTTCTGTGAATAAATTATTTAATCAATACTAAGATATTCTGCTGATCTTTTGACCTAAAAAAGTATCCTTTCAAAGAGGAAACATTGTATCACTGTGCTGAATTTTTTTTCAGCATTTTTGTGAAAGAGGTATGTTCTTAAGAAATGGATTCTGGATTTTAGCATTTCTTGGCAGTTTATAAAGATTAGTTTGAGAACCCACAGCGGTAGTTCCAAAAATGTTGGTAATTTAAAGTAATCAAACATGTCTGAGATATTCTTCAAAGGTTGGTTAAACATCTTATAAAATTCATTAGCAAATCCATCTGGACCAGGGTCTTTTCCAGATGGGAAACTTTCATTACCACCTATCATTTTTCATGGTTTATTATAGGTATAATTTTATTTGGGGACAGTTGCAGATAGCTGTGTACAATAAATAAAGTAACACTGTTGTTTAATATTCATTCATGAGATCCTTTTGTATAACCATATATACAACCACATGTAAAAATAAGGAATGTCATATTTCTGATGAGTCTGAATCAACACAATTTTTTTAATTTGCAAAACCTAATTTTTAGTATTATTTAATGCTAATCTACTTCATTCTAATACTAAAAATTAGGTTTTGCAAATGCAGACAATATGTTGAATCCTAGTTTAATGAATGAGGTAAAAGAAGCTTGTCTTAGGTACAGTGGTGACTAAAGCATAGTTCTCAGCTCTCCTTAGATATTATGAAGAGGTTCACAAATGCAGAGATACTGAAAATGCTTTTCTGGCATATGGGAATGCAGGAAGGGCACTGCAGTCAAAGGGATTACATGTACAGACACAGAACACAACACATCCACAAATTTGCAAGGAGTCTCTGTTTCTTTACAGTGGCCGTAAAATATCGGTATGACTTACTTTTTCGTATCCAGTTAGTGAAATATAGAATTAGGGATTTAAAAAGAACACATCTGATTCCCTTACATCATGGAAGAGAACATGCCTTAAAGGAGAGACCATCACGTTATGGGCATGTGATCTGAAAATGACTGCTGTGAGTGTTTGTCAGACAATTTCAAAAAGACATTTAAATCAATGCCGCTGATGAAATTACTAAATAGGCCAAAATGTACCAGTGCTGGGATTTTACTTAGGCTTGAAATGTTAGCTAGGGTCAAGCAACATTAGATAAGGACATTTAGCTGAGCTGTAACCTACTTTCCCTCTAGGGCTGAGCTGATGTCTTTTATTATCCCAAGAAATTTGTTATAATAAATTCAGTTGAGGTGTTCTGTTCCTCATTTCTTTTTTTCCCCATAGAACATAAGGCACGGTTGGTTTACACAGCTCAATCTCCTTCACGGCCTGGGGACATTCTGGTGTAGTCCGAGAATCCTCCTTTTATAGAAACACATGCAGACACACACAGACACAGCTGTTTCATTCACTGTTGTCAGAAGCAATTTGTTCTAAAAGGAAGGAGGTGAGTAATGAGTGTGTACACTAATTCACACTTTAGAGAAGACACAGATGGGTCATTTGATTACATATTAGGATTGACCTTCGAATGGCAATATACCCAGAGGTAGGAAGGCAATATTCCCAGGGCTAGTGGCTCTTATCTTGGGGACCAAAGCCATCCTAACTCTTAAGGCTGATGACTTAGACTAACCTAGCCCAAGGACAGTAATCTAGGCTCTTAACAGTCTGTGTTGATCAGTAAAACCTGGTGCAGAACAGGCAGACATGTGTTTCAAGGCTGAGACGTCTAAGAGCAAAAAGAATAGTTCCATCCTCCTCTGTGTGGGTCCAGAGATGTTTTCAATAACACAGTGCCTCTGTCAGTGAAGGAAGGTAACTCTGTGCCATTCTTGAGGGAAATGTGTGTTCATATACACAAACACACATACCTACACACACAGATAAACATGCATGCTACATCTGTTTTTTTTTCATACTATACCTTATCACAGAAGTTTTAACCTGAGAGCGTCTTCCAACTGATCCTCGTTATTTGAAATCCATCAAGTCAATGATTAAGAGGAATCGCAAGTAGATATTTCCCAACTCAATTTTGCGGAGCATGTACTATTAATAGGGATATCTAGGGATTCAAAGAAGCTTTGACGGTCCAATTAGTTTGAGGAAAGTCTGAGTTGAACAAATTAAATTAGATTCCACCCCCTATATTTATTGCACCAATGAGTTCTTTTGATATTATCTCCAAATACATCCCAAATTTGTTAACTTTTCTTCATCTTTTCTGCTACCTACTTCAACCAGGTATCTCAAAGTGGTCTCTTTGAATCCATATTTCTTGCTATTTTTCATTCTATATCCAGTAGCCACGAAATTTTTATACAATATAAATAAGAGCATTCCGTCCCTCTGCCTAAACCCCTTCTAGAGTGTCCCTTTACTCTTATATTCAAATTTTTCCTTCAGTCTTTGCCCTGACCTGCCTCTCCTAACCCTCCAACATGAACACATTATACTCTGTGTATTCTACCATAGTTCAGCTGCCTTGACCTATCATTTCCTTGAATGTTTCAAGTTCTTTGCCACCTGAGGACTTTTATATTTGCTCTTCCCACTGCCAGGAACACACTCCCTGCCCTTCTTTGCAGCACTGGCTTCTTATTATCCCCCATCTCTACTGCTCAAATGCCACCTTTTCAGAGATGTTGTCCCTCACACCTCATATAAATATTTTCACTGTCTTATCCCTGATTACTCCCTAACTCATCAATGATTACTTAATAGTGAAAGGCCTTCCCTTGTGGCTCAACTGGTAAAGAATCCACCCACAAGGTGGGAGACCTGGGTTCAGTCCCTGGGTTGGGAAGATCCCCTGGAGAAGGGAAAGGCTACCCACTCCGGTATTCTGGCCAGGGTTGCAAGGAGTCAGACACAACTGAGTGAGTTATCACAATTTGTAGTTACCTTGTTTATTTACTTGTTTATGACATATTTCTTCCACTAAAATATAAATATCCATTAGGCAGAGTCTTCTCTGATACTTTCATTGTTGCATTTCCATTACCTAAACAAAGATTGAAAAATGGTATGTAATGAGTTGATATTTGTTGAATTCATTTTTGACAAAGTATACCAGAGAGGATTCTTATGACAAATAAACCACAAAATTACAGAACTATAATTGGTAGATGATATGTTCAACATAGCAGCTTTAAACAGGAATGGTTATATTTGAAAGGTGATACATATTAATTAATTCAGAAAAAATTGCATATTTACTGTGAGCCAGACAGTATGCTAAGTACCAAGAATATGCTTTCATGAAGAAGTCACAATGTATTAAAAAGAAAAAAAACAACAACAACTATCCAGAGTCTTTACAAGGGTTACTTGAAAATGGAATATGCAATTATATATTCAGAATGGTTATGTTACACTATTGACTAAAATTCATATTTTCTGTAAGAAGCTTTTGTAAAGTTCTACAGTCTGCATTGCCTGAGTGGTTTCTTTCCTTTAGTATAGGAAAGAAATACTTTTGCTTTCCTTTATCTACAAGTAGATCCACTTCTTAGTAGCATGCCTTCTTGGGAAAATAATACTAAGAATGAAAATTTAATGGTTCAATCTTTCTTGCTTCCACCCTTCAAACTGGCAATTAATAGACAGTGAAAGGATTAAAGGGCCATACTGAGTCCAAAGTAAATAGATGTAAACACTTCCAATGATTTTGCTAATGCTGTTCAAAACTGAGTTCGATTATTTCCATTTCAGTGTCATGATTCATACCCCTCCCTCCAGAAATACACACGTGCACATGCACACAAACTCTTTGTTGTTTGATGTGTTTTTTTTTTTCTTTTTTCCCACCAGTCCTTATCCACTCCCTCCATATTGTCACAGGTGGTCTCTAAAAATGAAAATCATTTATCCTCCTGGCAAAGACCAGTTCTTATTCTCATGCAAAGATAAAATGTTCACTTTTATTGTCTCTCTCATTATGGCACATGTATCTAAATGGAATTAATAAGGTACCTACCACAGGTTTTCTTAGCTGATTGCTTACAAGTTTGAAAATGTTAATATTCAAGGACATTAAACCCAGAGTAAAAGAAATTAGATCCTTTCAAATAGGAGATATTTTAACGTGTGGTCCCATAAAATAAAATAAACATTCTAAAAAATGAAGCCTATAAACATCAGGAAGATGGATAACTTGACACCTCATTCTGCATATCTCTGTTTAATAATATTATATTTCATTTCCCGTGCTAAGAAAACAGCCATTACCCAAAGCAGCCATTCGTAAACAGGCCTTGTGAACAGATTGCATCCTTGTTGGTGGTATGATAATTGAAATAAGTTTTCCAGTCTTTTATGAGAAAATACCAGATGTATAAAATACCTATTAATCAACTCACTCACTTTTGCAAACATAAGTTTCAGTACTGATGGCTATTAAAGAATAAATTCTACATGAAAAAGAGAATTGTGAGAAAATACCAAAGAATTAGCTAAGTGATTCATCTTTGTGCTGCTTTGAGTTGCTCCTGACTGCAGTATGGGGCAGTATAATTATAGACCCCCTCAAGGACAGACTTGCAAACATCATGCCCAGTATTTCTCCACTTTTTGTCCTAAAGGAAAATAGGGAAAAGTGATTGTCAGTAAGTACGTGAAAACTGTAGTCTGTCATCTAGTTTTATCCATGAGTCTACTCTATTCATTGACATTTCTGATACATTTTCCTTTTCTGTCATCTGTTGAAATTGTAATATTTAGGGTTAGCATGTCATAGTGCTATTAAACCAAGTCTTTTCAAATTCTAACAGCAACATATTTGCACTATAATTTATGTCATCTTTTCTAATCCAAATAAAGAAACAAAAGAATTGGGAGAAAGGGAAAAAAAAAAAAGGAAAAGGTCATGGGAAAGAGCACAGGGAAGCTGGCCTAGAAATGAAATATTAAAATGCCAAAAATTTTGCCCCAAAATGTAATTGTACATATTGGCGTTTTTAGCTAAAACTGTCCAAGGATATATTTTCCCTCATGCAAGAGATGAAAGACGTTGCATTCCTAGAGGAAGAAATAGGTAGTTTTAGTAACCATGATTTTCTTTTTCTGTTTGAATCATGGCTTTCAATATATTCCCTTTACAGCAGTCTCTAGAGTCAAGACCATGTGCTTCAGTCTCCTGTTCTTAATGTTCTCATATTTCAAGTTCAGGAATTTAGCTAATCTTTCATTCAGACTACTGTTCTGGGTTAAACCACTGGTTTCTTTTAGCCTTTTTCACTTTTGAGAGTCAACAGGCAGATGATTTTTATCTACTTGCCTTATTTCCATGTATAGCATTTATTTTCAAAAATATAGTTAGCAATGTCATTTAAAGCTAGCTCAAGAAAATAATTTTTCTTGTTGAGTTCTCTTCTGGTATCCCTTCCATTCTCTGTCTGTTAAATTCTGAGTAATTAGGGTGAATATCAGAGGACCATTTATCACTTGAGGTTTTCTCTTTGAAAGTCACTAAGGCATGGTCTAGGCCAAGGCTAGGAGGTTGAGGATGTTTTATCTTAAACTCTGTTTATGTCACTTTTCATAACTTCATCTTTCCTAGACATTTAGTGACCTCTGACTGCCATCCTTTGGGACATGTGAGGGAGGGAGGAAGAAATTTTCTTCTACCCTTCTAGATTCTTCTGGTTGGTCTAAGAAGTAAGGTGATGAGAGACAGATTAACAGCATAAAATCAAACAAAAGTTAAATAACATGTAAATGTGGGAGAGATGCAGAAAAATTAAATAACTCACCAAAATGGCAGGAACCCTCACCTTCAGTCATGTCTGACTCTTTGTCTATCCAGTCAGTAATACCATCCAACCATCTTATCCTCTGTTGTCCCCTTCTCCTCCTGCCTTCAACCTTTCCCAGCATCAGGATCTCTTCCAGTGAGTCAGTTCTTCACATCCAGTGGCCAAAGTATTGGAGTTTCAGCTCAGTATCAGTCCTTCCAATGAATATTCAGGACTGATTTCCCTCAGCTTGCTGCTGCTGCTGCTGCTGCTAAGTACTGCCTTTTTAACCTCACCTTAACTACAGCCTTTAGCTCAAGACAATACAGAATGTTGGGGGTTTGGAACCTAAAAGGGGAGGAAGGAAATTGACATGGAAATGGAAAAGCAAAAAGTTTCCTAAACGAATGTTTGCTGAACCTTCCAGAGACAATAGGACTTAGAAAGGAATTTTAACAGAGTCTGCTAATTGCTGCCTGCCACACCTAGTGTATATTTTTGGGGCCCCAAAATCATTGCAGATGGTGACTGCAGCCATGAAATTAAAAGATGCTTGCTTCTTGGAAGAAAAGTTATGACCAACCTAGACAGCATATTAAAAAGCAGAGACATTACTTTACCAACAAAAGTCCGTCTAATCAAAGCTATGGTTTCTCCAGTAGTCATGTATGGATGTGAGTTGGACTATAAAATAAAGCTGAGCACTGAAGAATTGATGCTTTTGAACTGTGGTGTTGGGGAAGACTCTTGAGAGTCCCTTGGGTTGCAAGGAGATCCAACCAGTCCATCCTAAAGGAAATCAGTCCTGAATATTCATTGGAAGGACTGATGCTGAAGCTGAAACTCCAATACTTTGGCCACCTGATGCAAAGAACTGACTCATCTGAAAATAAATATCCTGATGCTGGGAAAGATTGAAGGCAGGAGGAGAAAGGGATGACACAGGATGAGGTGGTTGGATGGCATTATCAACTGGATGGACATGAGTTTGAGTAAGCTCTGGGAGTTGGTGGTGGACAGGGAAGCCTGGTGTGCTGTAGTCCATGGGGTCACAAAGGGTCGTACATAACTGAGTGACTGAACTGAACTGAACACCCAGTTGTAGTGAGAGCTCCTTCATTGAAACAAGTCCTCTATCTATATTCTTAAGTCAGTTAGGGGAAAGGTCAATGTTTCTTTGAAAGTCCTTTGGCCTTGATTGTTTTCAGCTCAAAATAGTCCTAAGGAAATATTTTAGAGTGGCCAGTTTTACTCTGTAGACATTATATTCACAGATCTCTAGATCCTAAAAGTGCATTACTACACAATTCTCTGAACCTTTTTTTCTCCTTGCCACCTGTTCTAAACTTACTATTTCTAAGCACTTGGTGCTTATTGGTGATAATCATATAGAGTTTATATAACGTAACTCAGAGGGAGGCACTAAAGGCAGAACCATTAAGTTTCCCAAAAACCTTATAATGAAGGTTTTTTCATTACTTTCCTAAAGATGCTAGAGCTTATGCATTGTTCAATGAGATACCTGAGGTGGATTTCTTTCAATTTGGTTACTTAAGGTAGTCATCTACTTCAGACCAGATTAACTCAATATGTGATCCAATATCTCCACTTAAACTGCCATTTTTCTGAGGCTTCTCACTTATATATGTAGCTACATTCATTGAGTAAGGGGGGGAAAGTCAGCTGCAAAATAAAGGCAAAGAATCTCTAGAAAATTGTCAAGTTCCAGATCTTGAAATCATTAATCAAACATATATTTTTTAAATTTTTTATTCTATTTTGGCATGCATGCGTATGCTAAGTCACTTCAGTCGTATCCAGCTCTTGTGTGACCCTCTGTACTGCAGCCTGTCAGGCTCCTCTGTCCATGAGATTCTCCAGGCAAGAATACTGGAATGGGTTGCCAGGCCCTCCTTCAGGGGATCTTCCTGACCCAGGGACTGAACCTGCATCTCTAACATCTCCTGTATTGGCAGGCAAGTTCTTTACAACTAGTGCCAGGAAGTCTAGTTGATTAACAACGTTGTGATAGTTTCAAGACTACTGTCAAAGAATTTTCACCAAGTCATTTTCATCTCCCTAGTCCTCAAATGTCCTCTTGCAATCAGGGTAGAATTTTTAACAGTTCAGTGCTTGAGATTGAGTAAGAAAGCCATAAAATTCTTGAAAATCAAGGATTTTAGAATCATCTAGTGGAAATAGATGAGACTTAACTAAATGGTCCTTTCTCATACTCACCACAGGAGATTCTAAAAAGCTTTCCCTAACCGTTGAGAATCACTCTTATGATTAACAAAGTCCATAAACTTTTTGGAAAATGGGATATTTTGAAAAATTATGTAGTGACTTATATTCTCCATCTCCAAAGAAATTAATTTATACACCAAAAATTGGAAACATTTTTAAAATTCATAGATACTCCTCCCCTGAGGTGCTGGCACTTCTAATGGTCTGATTACAGTATATCTGGTTGAGACTTCTGCTGTATAATATAAAACCATTACTTAGCCGTAGGTTTTATTGTTACTCTGCCTGTGTACAGTTATTGACTGTTAAGAAATATTTTGGAAAAGTTGAGTTAGAAATCCCCAAATTATACTTATTGACTATTAAAATGCTTAAATTATCATATTTTCAATATAATTCTGACCTCTTAATGCTATTCAAATATAAGCTATTATTACTGATTTTAAAATATGACTTCACTGCAACCTGAGGCTTAACAGCTTTTGCAAAAAAACAGCATCCTCAACTGCTGATATTTGTCTTCTTTCTTAATAGAAGCCTGCAATGAATTAAATGAAAAACTAACCAGAACAGCAATACTGATTACTAACCATAATAGCCAGCTTCATATGTGTATCCTGGGGTTTCAGATGATGTCATAAACTACTACTGCAAATCTAATAGTATTGTTGCCTGGAAGCTAAGCTATTATAGTATGTTTAATTTCACTAAGATGTAAATTACGTGCTTCAGCCTTGAGTAGTAGTGTTGGCTACTGTCACTTTCAGTTATTTTTGCAGCTGTCAGGCATTGCAATGTTTATGGCTGTTTTGTTTATCTAGTAGCCTGTTGTAGCTATTATTTTAAAGATATATACATATATATGCATGTTGTTTATATAAGTTAAAAATATGTATTAATTTGCTCGTACTCTGCGTTACTCTTTAGATTCTTTCATAACCACTATTGCTAAAAGCCGTTATTTTAAGAGTGGGAATGAATGCCCCTCTACTAGCACTTCTTTTCATTGTGAAGTCCCTATTTCAAAGAGGATCAGTTCAGAAAGCTCTTCTTTAGACTGCTTGTCCTGAATATCCCCACTAATAGATAAACTTCACACCTTCTTTTCCCTGGCACAGAGGTTATTAAATATTATGTATAAAAAGCTTACTTTTTATCTTTCTATCACTCTTAAAATTAAGGTGTGATTAATTTAATGAACAAAAGCTTGGGCTTGGAAAAAATGAAAACCAGATCTTCATTCCCTAAATCATGTCTCATACGGTTTATATAACTACAATATTCTCAATATGTAAATTGGAAATGCAACTATATATTATCTATAATTTCCTGGCCATATAAAGAAATTGCATTCATTTTCTTTCTTCTCCTCAGATTTCTCCATAGACCTGGAATCCTTTACAAAATCACATACCTCCTCTAGAGTGTTATTTTTGACCCACTCAAAGAGATTTTACTAGGGCATCTGCAGGTGTCCTTTTCTTTTATCCAGGTGTCCTTTTAATATGACAACATATGGCCCACAATTGAGATATCAATAAATTTCTTTTGGATATTTTACATACATTCAATACATTATAAGGGAGAGAGAGAGAGACTGATAGAGGATGAATTGAATTATCTTGGAGAGTTGGGGCAAAAGTAAGGAGCTTTGTTTGTTCTTGGGATGTTAAATAAAACAACTTGATCCTGAAAGGGAAATAAATATAGTAGACCCACTGAATGTAGAAGTCTACAAAAGTTAGACAAAAAGAAATTTGAGGATTTAATTATAAATGGAGAAGCAGTTTGGTCTTCTGTATTCAGGCTCTTCCTTTGTAAGAGGACAGGGAAATTGTCAATTTCATATAAGGGGATGGAATTTGATAGTGTAATTTTATCCATCTTTGGGATTCTTGGAATTAATCAGGACATTGTTATTTCCCTTACAATGTCTTAGAATAGAAGAACCTAGACTGGAACACAAGAAATCTGGGTTCTAGTCTCCAGACTGTCAGTCATGGGTTGAAACATTTTTGCACGTCATTTTCATTCTCATTCTCTTGAGAAAAATGATAAATTTTTATAAGGTCAGTGTTTGGAATTCGATTAGAAAAACATGAATCACTTAGGCAAGAATGTTAGAATCATCTGCAGAAAAAAATAAAATACAAAAAAAGAAAAAAAGGAAAAGAACAAAAGTAAGAGCCTGAATGCAGATATTCTCAGAAGAGAAAGTGAGAGATGAATGTGAGGGAAGTGAGAGGGGAATAATATGATTTGGGATATATTTTCAAGGGGTCTTTCAGTTGTATTTTTCCAGTGATGGAGTCTGAAAGTCTTGAGATCTTTATAATTTCAAAGGCTAGCAATGTTATTGTCATTTTTTTTTTGTGGTCTTAGAACCAAGCACCAAAGGAGTTGGATTCAGCAAGGGAGTTGGATTTTAGTCTTTGGCTTTATGATTGATTTCCAGAGTCACTGGGGACAAGTTGCCTTTCTTCTAATTTTTTCTCACTGTCAACAAGGAAGATATTAACTGGGTGAAGTCTGAGATACCTTCCTACTGTTTTGTTTTTTATTTCTTTATTTTTTAATTGAAGGACAATTGCTTTACAGAATTGTGTTGGTTTTTGCCAAACATCAATATGAATCAGTCATAGGTATACATATATCCCCTTCCTTTTGAATCCTCCCACCTACCTCCCCAAACCACCCCTCTAGGTTGTTAAAGAGCCCCAGTTTGAGTTCCCTGTGTCAGACAGCAAATTCCCACTGGCTATTTAATTTACATGTGGTAATGTAAGTTTCCATGTTTTAAAGTTCAAGGCAGCCGTGTTCTTGCCTCGAGGGACTTTGCTCCTGGCAAGAACCTTTTTAAGGCTCAGCAGTTTATTTTATTTACTTATTTTAAGATAAGGAAGGCTTTATTTTCTCATTTCACCAATAATGCTGGTCAGGTTGGCTGCTTTTTGGTGATTAGTCAAAGAGACTGAATCCCATATCCTCCTCGGACTCCTCCGACTCCTCCGACTCCTCCGACTCTTCCTTTGTTTCAACCTTGCCTGGGGCTACACAAATGCAAATAGATCAGCCAAGAAGGCCTTGACCTTTTCAGCAAGTGGGAAGGTGTAATCAGTCTCCACAGACAAAGCCAGGACCCACTTGTACCCATTGATGGTAGAAAGGGGTACAGATGCAACAGTCGGGTAACCAGTCTGCAGGCATAGGCTGGGAACATTGCGGACACCCTCCAGGAAGCGGGAATGCAGAGTTTCCTCTGTGATGTCAAGCACTGCAGGGTTGTAGATGCTACCATTGTCAAACACCTGCTGGATGACCAGCCAGAAGGAGAAGGGGGAGATATTCAGCATGTTCAGCAGCGTGGCTTCGCTGGAACCCACCTTGTCTCCGGTCTTAATCAGCTGCACTTCGCTCAGGATTTCAACGGTGCCCCTGGAGATCTTAGTGGTGATGCCTAAAGCCTGGAAGAAGGAGGTCTAGTCGGGCCCCAGACCAGTGTTCTGGGCCGGCACAGTGACTGCACACGGCGCTATGGCCCCAGCACGGGTGACAGCTGGCACCTTGCTGGCCAGCAGCATGTCCCTGATCTCAGGGAGGTCCTCCTTGGTGAACACGAAGCCCACGTTCCCCCGGATGTGAGGCAACAGTTTCTCCAATGCTGCGTTGTTCTCCGGATGCCCTCGGATGGCCTTGCGCATCGTCCTGTCCTTGCCCATCAGCACCACAGCCTTCCCACAGAGGGACATAGGGTTCTGCTGCCTCTGCTTGGAGCCCGTGTTGTCTGCTCCCACAGTGAAGCATTTTGGATAATCATCCAGAAGTTGGATGATCTTAAGGAAGTAGTTGGACTTCCAGGTCACCCTGTCTTCCCCGGGCATCATGGCAGTGTGTCGGGGATCGCCATGCAGGGTTAAAAGATGGTGTCACTCACACGAGGACGCCTGGCAAGAGCGGGGCTCAGCAGTTTAAAGACTAAAGTCGTCGACCCACCTTCCTGGAATCTTAGGTACAGAGGTCATTGAAACAGAGGTTTGGGCTAGCTCTCTGAAGCATGGAGTCAAAGAGAACACTGCAGACCAACAGAGAAAGTTTGGGCCAGACAAGCAGGGTGTTAGTTTTTCCAACTAAAGACCTTTAAAAGCAAACTGAACTATTTTCTAGAAATAGTCTACCTTCTGCCCAAAGCAATAGCTTTCACTGTAAACGTGTATGTCTCATTACTCACATGTATAACACTTTTAAATGTTAATTTAGCAAAATATTTTGAGCACATATTTCATAAGCCAAGGATTGTTCTAGGTACAGGGTTTATAGTCAGGAGCAAAATGAACAAAGTCTATGCCCTCATGGCTATTTTTCTTCTCATGGTAGACAACTGGCTTACATTTTACCATCATGTTTCCCCTATTACAAACCTGTAACTTGGTGGTGGTTTACAATGTTTTTTAGTATTCGTGCCAGACTAATTCCCTTCAGACTAATTATTCTGCCTTCTCTTTATAAACCTATCAGTGCTAGGAGACAGTGTGGTTCAACCACTCCGTTTACATGACCGCTTGCAGGACAGGAGAGAGAGTTGTCTCATGTTACATACCTTCTCTTTGTTAGAATCACGTTGTGAGTTTTCAGAGACAGTGAGATCACTGTCAGGTTGGATCATCATTTTATTGAAAATAGATAGTAATCCTTTGGATATACAAAGGTATTTTCATTATCCTTACCTCTCTTCAGGTGAGTTTATAAGTAGGCGTTAAAAACAGTATTTTCTGGTCAGCTTAAAAGGCAAATGGCTTTTAAGAAAAATGATTGATATAGATGAAGTCAGCAATACTGAGATCAAAATTTAAACAAAATCATCTTTGTAATCAAAGCAAATACAGTTTTATTCTCCTTGAAAACCTAAAAGCAAATTAATGCTCCAATGGCACTGAACTATAGAGGTTCATTGTTTTTCTCCCATATCTGTTTGCATACAGCAAGATCTCGTCTATATTTGACTTGAGCTCTGTTTATTTATTGTGCTTAGTGCACTTGTTAGTTACCTACTTGAATTTTCTTCTTTATGGAGCTAGGAAAGCTTATTTATATCATGGAAGCATCAGAAAGAGATCTTTGTCAGAGTTTTACAACCAGTTTCTAAGTAATGAATACTGTAGAGTAGATATAAAACAGCAATAAATCAGAAATATTCTAACAGCCATGGAAAGTGGAGATATTATATTGTTGAGAATATTTGGTAGCTATGGTGTCTACAGATAGGGGAATTCAAATTTAGGACCTGTATACATGAACAAAGAGTGAATGGAGTAAGAGTGTGCAGGGTTTTATAAGACTGTTATAAAAAGAAGTGAATTATTTTCAAATGTTTGTATGCCTCTTCCATTGAGATTTATCCAACAAGAAACATGTGCTGATATTTCTCCTAAATCACTTCTAAGACTTCCAGATGTTCATCATGAATGTTATTGAAACCAACTCCAAATCCTCGTCATCTTTGGGATTCTATCCTTTCACTATTGAAAGTTATATAAACTGACAGATAATTCAGAAATGAAAAAGAATCTTCCATTTGGCCATCCTTACATGGTAAAAATATATCTACTACAAATAATTCAATTTATTATAAATAAAACTGCAATACTTTGTTAGGTAGCAAACAAAAAGATAGCAAATAAACAAGCAAACAAAAAGCAGCAATACAGAGTTCCTCACTAAATGAATTTATTTCTACAACCAATCTCATTTCTTTTGTTCAAAGTCCCCAAACTTGTGCTAATTTGTTATGGCAGTCCTGAAAAACAAGTATAGCATGAATTCTATCAATCACTGAATCTCAGTACAACTAGGACCATTTCACTAAAAGGAAAGAGAACTATTAAGATTGCAGTTCCTCATTCAGAATTATTCAAATGATTTCTTATTGCTTTGGCATAAATTGGAATTTACTCCAGTAGACTGTAAACCCAAATTAAATTTCAAACATATCAAAAATCACTCAAACTGAAGCAGTTTGAGAGGGATTTAGGTAAGGAAATAAATAAGGGTTTATACATACCCTTTTTACCCCCAAAAACACATGCAATTAAGCTCAAAAATATGATCCACTAAAATAGATAATGAATGTGATATTTGCCTGTAACTAATTTTAATGAGTAATTATTGTGTATTAATGAATAAAATAACATTTCATCAATAATTCCCAGACTCAATGTTGGCAACTTAGAACTTTAAAAAGTAGTCAATGAAGAAGACTTAAATTTTCAATTAATAAGCTTATACTGAAAGCTCACAGAATTCATAGATACTTTAGATCCTTTAGGGGAAAGATCAGATGTCATGCCTTTGACCTTCTGAGAGCATTTATCCTGGGAGAAAGCACACCTAAATACCAATAAGTGAGTATGTACTTCAAAAATTAAAATAAGTATGAGTTCTCAGATGTTGCAGCTAGACATTCCTGAAACTCTCTTGGCCTTTGCAAATTTTGTGATAGTTCTTTTTATAAATTTCAAAGTTATTTTACTTTTCTTCTATTCCCTAAATCTGGTCTTATTTGATAGGCATATTATTCCAAATATTTTTATTTTTGTGGAATGTTTTAAAATTTAATTTCCAAATGATTTTCAGATTTGTTTTTATGCCATTCTTTTTTTTTAAATGATAGGGCCCCCTAAGAAGCAAGGACTCCCATAGCAAAATTAGCTGCTAAGATAAAACATTCCCTAAAGTAGAGGGTAAATGACATTGTACAACTTGTGAAAGCGACAGACAAGTTAGGTTAATGGTTTCTGGTAAAGACATTCTCTATAGAACATTGTATTTCACTGGGGAAAAGAAGACAATGAAATAGCATCAAAGTGGCTCTAGTCATGGTTGAGACTGTAGCAACATCTAGATCTGAGGTATTCCAAAGACATGGTAAACAATATTTCTGGAGAAGTCTCTCAAACTACCTATTTTTTAAAACACTTTATCCAACAATTACTTTTTGAGCATTTAAAATGTATGCAGTACCCTATTATTCTATTGATTGAGATGTAGATGAATAAGGCACCTTTCTTACCTCAAAGAGTCAGCCCTATGTGGAGAAAGACAAGAAAAATAAATATAGCAATATGGTGTGAGAAAATCTATAATGACACAATACTCAAGACATAATATTTTCCCAAAAGAAAATACATTCACCTGCTGTTTAGTTCACAGAGAAACAGATCCTCAAGCTAGCTCTTGAAAATTAATAGTAGCCATTCTATAAAGAAGGCTGAGTGCCAAAGAATTGATGCTTTTGAATTGTGGTGTTGGAGAAGACTCTTGAGAATCCCTTGGACTTCAAGGAGATCCAGTCCATCCTAAAGGAGATTAGTCCTGGGTGTTCATTAGAGGGACTGATGTTGAAGCTGAAACTCCAATACTTTGGCCACCTGATGCAAAGAGCTGACTCACTGGAAAAGACCCTGATGCTGGGTAAGATTGAGGGCTGGAGGAGAAGGGGATGACAGAGGATGAAATGGTTGGATGGCATCACCAACTCGATGGACATGGGTTTGGGTGAACTCCGGGAGTTGGTGATGGACATGGAGGCCTGGCGTGCTGTGGTTCATGGAGTTGCAGAGTTGGACATGACTGAGCGAGTGAACTGAACTGAACTGAACTGATTCTCAAAATGAAGAAGGAAGAAAAAGAGTTACTAGAAGGCAGGAATAGTGTGGGGCTTCTCCAATGGCTCAGAGTAAAGAATCTGCCTGCAATGCAGGAGTCATAGGAGATGAAGGTTCAGTCTCTGGGTCAGGAAGATGCCCTGGAGGAGGGCATGGCAACCCACTCCAATATACTTACCAGGAGAATCCCACAGACAGAGGAGCCTGGTGGGCTGCAGTCTGTAGTTCTGCAAAGAGTCAGACACAACTGAAGCGACCTAGCACACACACACACAGGAATAGCATACGTCAAGCCATAGAGCTGTGAAATTTGCTAGCAAGTAGATGTTCACACCTGGGGGTGTGTAAACATGTATTAGGATAGTGGGGGAGATATTGCTAGGAAAGTAGGCAAAAGTCAAGCCATGAGAGAACTTTGCACCATGGAAAAAAATGTTAACTTTACCTTGTGGGTAATAGGGAGTCACTGGGGGTCCTTTTACATGCTACTAGACTCAGGTGCTCATCCCTCTCAGGGAAATGCTCAGTGGGCTTCCTGATATGGATCTGAAATGGGATCATAACCCTGGAATCCATAATTGGCAACATCCCTGTTACAGGGCTCCACATCTTAGCCCTCAACCCCAAATCTGGCACTTCGACTTCCTGATCCTGAATTTCTTTCTTTTCCTATCACAAATACTATAAGGGGTGAAATAGCATATCAGAGGTCTTTAGACATGGTGAGGCAATAGAGGAGATCAATTTCAATGCTGTTCACTCTTAAACTGATCCACACTTCCTGAACAGGAAGGCTGAGTTCTCTCTTGTTTTCCTGAGTTTGCATCGACATGTGATCCAAAAATAAAAATCAGTGACTTAGACAGATGGACAGACAGACAGACTTTTTACAAGGCTGCTGCATCGGAATGCACTGGAGGATGATCATCTGGGGACTCGCTTTATTGCCAATTATGTCTGTTGTTGTTATTTTTTGTTTTTGCTTTTACTTTTATTGTTTTTAAGTTTTGGGTGTGAGTCTGTGTGCTCTCAGTCATGTCTGACTCATTGAGATCCCATGAACTGTAGCCTGCCAGGCAGCTCTCTCCATGGGATTTTCCAGGCATCACATTTCCCTAAATGAGGAATTCCCAAAACCCAGAGGTTGGTGAGCAAACCCAAGAGATAGGCCTTATTTTCTGATTTTGAAATGCAAATCATGTTACCCACTCAGTGCATATTAGACTTTAAATAAACTCGAGAAAAATGAATATCATGTCTCCACCTGCTGTTTGAAGAGACACTGGGTCATGTATGTTAATCTTCGGTCAGTTGGGAGTATTTGTTAAAATCTGGAGAGTTGGGTAACATGATTCATGGCAGAGGGTTTGCATTCCTCATCTGACCTAATTATAGCCGCTTGTGGTCAAAATGGCTGACTTATACCCTCTGAGAGATTTATTGGGCTAAATAAGGTTGGGTAGGTATTAGTATTTATATGCAAACCATTCAAGCAACACATACACTCCTTCACAGGTGAGGTGTTCTTACTTTGGGGTCAGAAAGCTCTATTAGCACTAATATGTGATGGGTGAAAACACCCCTCCAGGGAAGAGAAAAATATGAAGACACACACGCACACACTTTTGACCAATGCCCTAGAGCTTCCTGTAATTGTAAGGCTGTCAGCTTAGCACTGTGACCATGTATTGCAGAATCTGTTTATACAGCTGTTAACAGTGTGCTCAGAAGTTCTTCTGAGAAGAGGCAAGTTGCAAGGCATGCAGCTTTTTGCCTTTATTGGTCATGATAAAAATGATTTCCCTTAACTGAACTATAGTTGTTCAAATAATACTTAAAGTGAATATAGAACATTTAGACTTTTTTTCATGTTTTGCTCAATTTCTGCCTATTTGTTTATCCATTTTTATTGAGACAAAAAGTACTTTAAATGCATAAGAACTATAATTCAATTACCTGAGACTATGGAGTTAAAAAGAATATTTGATCCTTTCTGGTGATGCTCCTAATTCATTCCCTTACCTTAAGAAGGTCTGTGTAAATTCATGACCTTCAAACAAAAAAATGCAACAGAGAGCTCTTTGAATTTGCCTTTTCTGGGACAAAGGCAGTGACAGAAAACCACAATGGAGGACCTCTCTATGAAGAATACAGAACAGAAATTTTAATAATTGATTCCAATCATTAAATTAGGACAATGCAGGGAAGAGAAGAGAGAACTAGAGGTGGGCAGAGACAGAAAGGCACTCCAAGTAATTTTATGAAGCATGATAGGCACTATTTTTTCTTTGACCTGGGCAATATTTTTTGAAAACGAAATTGGTAGTTAAAGTTTGGAAATCAGGAAATTTACTCACAGAAATCTTGCTTTGCAATTCCCATGATCTGATAATATGGAATCTGTGGATTTGTGATACAATAGGCCATCCTGATAGCTCAATTGGTAAAAAATCTGCCTGTAATACAAGAGATTTGATTCCTGGGTTGGGAAGATATGCTAGAGAAGGAATGGGCTACCCATTCCACTATTCTTGGGCTTTCCTTGTGGCTCAGCTGGTAAGGAATCCGCCTGCAATGTAGGAGACTTGGGTTTGATCCCTGGGTTGGGATGATCCCCTGGAGAAGGGAAATCTACCCACTCCAGTATTCTGGCCTGGAGAATTCCAAGGGGTTGCAGAGTCAGACACAACTGAGTGACTTTCATTTTCACTTTCTTTCAGGCCATCCAGGGCTGAGTGCTTCATGTTATTGCTGTTCAGCCGCTCAGTCATGTCTGACTTTTTGTGACCCCATGAACTGTAGTACGGCAGGCTTCCCTGTCCTTCACCATCTCCAGAGCTTGTTCAAACTCATGTCCATAGAGTTGGTTATGCTATCCAACCATCTTGTCCTCTGCCACCCATTCTCCTCCTGCCTTCAATCTTTCCCAGCATCAGGGTCTTTTCCAATGAGTCTGGTCTTCGCACCAGGTAGCCAAAGTATTGGAGTTTCAGCTTCACCATCAGTCCTCCCAATGAATTTTCAGGGTTGATTTCCTTTAGGATTGATTCCTTTAGGTTGATCTTGCTGCCCAAGGGACTCTGAAGAATCTTCTACAGCACCACAGTTCTAAAGCATCAATTCTTTGGCACTCAGCCTTTTTTATTGTGCAGCTCACATTCATACATGACTACTGAAAAAACAATAGCTTTGACTGCACGGACCTTTGGAAGCAAAGTAATGTCTCTGCTATTTAATAAGCTGTCTAAGATTGCCATTATTTTTCTTCCAAAGAGCAAGTCTTTCAATGTCATGGCTGCAGTCACTGTCTATAGTCATTTTGAAACCTAAGAAAATAAAGCCTGTCATTATTTCCCCATCTATTTGGCATGAAGTGATGGGACCAGAGGCCATGATCTTTGTTTTTTGTATGTTGAGTTTTAAGCCAGTGTTTTCACTTTAGAATTTCTCTTCCATTAGCCTAGCCCCGACCTGAGCTGTTTTACTTGCTTGTGTTAATTTGCCATGGTCCCTGAAGTCATTTAATTTGTGATGTCTGAAGGAATTGTGTCTTTTAATTTACAACACCCAAAGGTCACTATTATATTTTAAAGATGATAAGAGATGGAACATTCCCAGTATACAGGCCATGACTTCAATGGTGAACAGGACTATTTAATACTGAATCTGTATAGCCTCAGAATCTTCCTCAACACAGATCACCATATAACCACTAATAATCTGAGATTAATATAAGATTAACTCTATCTGTTATCCTGTGTATAGAGCCAAATTCAAATATTAGTGGCATTGACCATCAGCTGGATATTAACTAATATCAGTCTCCTCCAGTTCTTACTAGCTGTTGCCTTACTGTTAGAAAATTTGAGGCTACTTATAAGATGATATTTTAAAAGATAATTTAAAATGTTATGAAATGTAACTTCAATGTGTTAAAAAAAATTCACTCTGGAGCTCATTCATTCCACCATATATTCAACCCTTACTCAACACCTACTGTGTCCCACAAAGGGTATAAAGATAGTAATGAAGACACTGCCCACCCTCAAGAACTGTCTTTAACAAGAGGTCAAAGAGAGATAATATAGTTCAGTTCAGTCGCTCAGTTTTGTCCAACTCTTTGTGAACCCATGGACTGCAGCACACCAGGCTTCCCTGTCCATCACCAACTCCCTGAGCTTGCTCAAACTCATGTCCATCAACTTGGTGATCCATCCAACCATCTCATTCTCTGTTATCCCCTTCTCTTCCTGCCTTCAATTTTTCCCAGCATCAGAGTATTTTCCAGTGAGTCAGTTCTTCACATCAGGTGGTCAAAGTATTTGGAGCTTCAGCTTCAGCATCAGTCCTTCCAATGAATATTCAGGACTGATTTCCTTTAGGATGGACTAGTTTGATCTCCCTGCAGTCCAAGGGACTCTCAAGAGTCTTCTCCAACACCACGGTTCAAAAGCCTTAATTCTTCAGCACTCATCTTTCTTTTACATCCATACATGACTACTAGAAAAACCATAGCTTTGACAATATGGACCTTTGGAGGAAAAGTACTGTCTCTGCTTTTTAATATGATGTCTAGGTTTTTCTTAGCTTTTCTTCCAAAGGGCAAGCATCATTTAGTTTCATGGCTGCAGTTACCATCTGCAGTGATTTTGGAGTCCAAGAAAATAAAGTCTCTCGCTGTTTCCATTGTTTCCCCATCTATTTGCCATGAAGTGGTGGGACTGGATACCATGAAATAATATAAATAATTGCAAAATAAAGAGGAATAAGTGAGATAGAGATGCAAACAAAATGGATGACAGTGGTTCTCAAATTTCAGTATACATACACATCAGTTTAGATAGTTGTAAAAGTTTAGCTGTCCTCATTGACTGTGATTAGGAAGATCCACAATGCATCTCTGACATCTATATTTTTAACCAGTGATGGAGAACTATGATTGTGTGGGATTTAAGAATCAATAGGGTTGACTTCAAGCTAGAGAATAGACTTCCTAAAAGAGACATGTTTTGAGTTGGGCCTTAAACTGGAGAGGACGTGGTCATGAAAAGTTAAAGCAGGGGCATTCCAGGCAGAGAAATTAGGAGCTGTATATAGAAAGAAATTAAAGATTCAATTTGGTTCATGCATATTCACAGATTCTGAGTGCCAACTGTATTGCTTATACTGTGTCATTTTATATACAGGACTTGAGCATCTGTGGATTTTGGTATCCGAGGGCACTTCTGGAAACAGTCCACTCAAGATACCAAAAGGCAACTGAATAAGGATGATAAATACTTAAAACTATACAAAGGGCTTTATGAAAATACAAAGTTACACATATTAATAATGCAATTCATTGGTTAGTGTATCTGTTTGTTTAGAAAGAGCTTGCATTATGAAACTTCCAGAATAAATGTCAAAAAGTAGCAAACTGTCTTATACTGTACCACAGTGATCTTTTGACAATTTATAGAAACCTGTAATTGTAACCTTTGTATATAGTGAATTGGTTAGAATTTAATAACATTGAACTAGATTTTACAAGGTAGATATTAGAATATTGTTGGCTTGAGTGGAACAACAAACCATGGAAAATTCTTAAAGAGATGGGAATACCAGACTACCTGATCTGCTTCTTGAGAAATCTGTATGCAGGTCAGGAAGCAATAGTTAGAGCTAGACATGGAACAACAGACTGTTTCCACATAGGGAAAGGAGTCCATCAAGGCTGTATATTGTCACCAAGCTTATTTAACTTCTATGCAGAGTACATCATGAGAAACACTGGGCTGAATGAAGCAGAAGCTGGAATCAAGTTTTCCAGGAAAAATATCAATAACCTCAGATATGCAGATGACACCACCCTTATGGCAGAAAGTGAAGAAGAACTAAAGAGCCTCTTGATGAAAGTAAAAGAGGAGAGTGAAAAAGGTTGGCTTAAATAAAGCTCAACATCCAGAAAATGAAGATCATGGCATCTGGCCCCATCAACTTCATGACAAATAGATGGGGAAAGAGTGGAAACAGTGGCAGACTTTATTTTGGGGGGCTCCAAAATCACAGCAGTTGGTGATTGCAGCCATGAAATTAAAAGACACTTACTCCTTGGAAGAAAATGTATGACCAGTCTAGATAGCATGTTAAAAAACAGAGACATTACTTTGCCAACAAAGGTTGTCAAAGTCAAGGCTATGGTTTTTGCAGTAGTCATGTATGGAAGTGAGAGTTGGACTATAACGAAAGCTGAGTGCTAAAGAATTGATGCTTTTGAACTGTGGTTCTGGAGAAGACTCTTGAGAGTCCCTTGCACTGAAAGGAGATCCAACCAGTCCATCCTAAAGGAAATCAGACCTGAATATTCATTGGAAGGACTGATGCTGAAGCTAAATCTCTAACACTTTGGCCATCTGATGTGAAGAACTGACGCATTTGGAAAGACCCTGTTGCTGGAAAAGATTGAAGGTATAAGGAGAAGGGGATGACAGAGGATGAGGTAATTGGATGGCATCACAAACTTGATGGACATGAGTTTGAGTAAACTCCAGGAATTGGTGATGGACAGGGAGGCCTGGCATGCTGCAGTCCATGGGGTTGCAAAGAGTCAGACACAACTGAGCAACTGAACTGAACTGACTGAACTGGCTTGTTTGTGATGATGGCACATAGCAAAAGATTCATAGTTCTTTAGTACTTGAGTGTTCTAATACTTGATAGTTCTCATCTCGTGTGATTCAAAGACAACAGTTGTTGTTCCACAAGTGATCTTTAATAGTTGATTTTGTGCAACTCTGCTAGAAACTCTTTTTCAGTAGCTTAAAGGATAAGTGGCCATAATGCACTCTATGTGCTAGAGAATGTAGTTTTGAAGCTCAGCATACAAAAGGGTCTTCAATCTATGTATTCTACAGAGCAACTTTTGTCCTACTGTACAATAAAATATAGGTAAATAATGACATTGCCAGGAAAATATGCTTTTTTAAAAAACTCGAAATAAAATTGTAAAGAATGTGAAATAACAAAAAGCAGATGTGTCTTTGGACAGTCATATGTTATTCTGCATATCACCATTTTTTTTTTTTTTTTTGGCCTGCCTACCTATCTCTGTCTCTCTTAATGTAGTGTTATGTACTTTGGGGGAACTGCTTCTCTCTGTCAGGTTTAATTTTGGTATATGATTAATGGCCTGATTATCAGAAAAGGGAAGTACTTTCTGATATTCATTTAAGTTTCATACTATGACTCTTCTCTAAACTTTATTAACAGAGATGGCAAGTAACAAAAATGATATAGAGAATAAATAAAATATCCAACTTGGGTACGTAACTAATTGTATGTACTGTGCAGATAATTATTGTTTGGGAAACTAGATAATTTTCAAAATGCTAAGTAGTACTTAGATGGGAAGCCTTGCTATTTTAATTATATATAATAGTATAATTTGTATATATAAATATATTAAGTAAAATACATACTTTGAATATACAAACACTAAAATACAAATGTTTTAAGCACCTCATTCTACCATTTATTGTATCACTTCTCAGGAGTTCTATTTGTCAAATTCCTAGACACATACAAAATCTACTTTGTCATCAATAATATACTCTAAGTAGTCATTCATGAAAATGTATTGCCTTGCTAATTTGGCTCTTCCAGCCAGAGAGTACAGTGTACTTTGGGGTTAAGTTTGAAGAGGGTGAGAGGTAGAATTCTTTTTGTGTATTTAAGTACATCTCATTAACATTTGTACTGAAACCATCCTTTTTACTCATTCTCTCTCCTGTATGTAACAGAGAGTAGAGAAATAAGTCTGTCACCAAAACTAGAAAACCAGGCATTTTAACTATGTCCTTAACTTGTTAGATCACCACCACCTACCTCATTGATAAGAATCTAGGAGATAGGATTTTCAAGTTTCACCTCTCGTAGTAGAGTAAGCAAGTGTGAGACTAGCTTTTTGAAGTATTCACATTTTGGGCTGAACAGTATAAAGTGATAAACATCTGTTTGCCTTAGCTCACAAGATTGAGCTGTTTGGAAGTGGGTTGTTTTAATTAGATTATCCAACAAAAGATGGTAATCTCAAGCTAAATTTCCCTAGTCAGAATCTTTTTTAAAAGAAAAGATACAGATTTATCCCTTTAGTATTTTTAGCCAGCTGATTATAGTATCTCTTGGTTAATTATGATTTAACATGCAACATAGATAAATATTTTATTGTTGCTTGAATGATATTTTTATTTAGAAGCACATTTTTTTAATAAACGAAATCTCAAAGACTCTAATATTTTCTAATTGTTCTCCATTCTAGTTATCTTAATTCAAATGTCTCTTATTTTCATATTTAATGTTTTTATCAGTGTTTTAACCAAACATGAAATAATTATAAAAATCTGCCCCCGCATTTCATGCTCCCTCTTGTTTCTGTAAACTTATTGGCACATGTAACTTCTCTTCCTTTCAAATGAATCAATCAAGACACGACAAGTTAGAGACTTAAGTCTTTTTTTTTTTGGCCTGCCCACCTATCTCTGTCTCTCTTAATGTAGAGTCATGTACTTTGGAGGAACTGCTTCTCTCTGTCAGGTTTAATTTTGGTATATGAGTAAACCCAGGTATCCGCGAACCATGATAGTAGCCAAAGGAGTCATATTCTTTTTCTCACTATTCTGGTACAGCCATGAGGAGACACATGACCTAAGCCCAGCAGATTAAATATAGGTTCACTGGGCTTTGCATCTGGGTGGGAGGTGCAGCAGCAGAAGAAAAGATTACAGATGACTTGTCAGAGCGGGAACAAGCTGACCAGACTTTCTGCTCTGAGCCATTGCTGCTCTTCCTATTCTCCTCTTACGTGGCCTCCTGTCTCCAGTAAACATCTGATCTCTCAGTAGCCTCCCAATAATTGGTCTTTGGCTTCAATCAGAGAGACCCTTGCTTGAAATGCAAAAAAAGATACACAACTATAACCTATCAGTTATAGGCTATTTCTTTGTTTTATCCAATTTAAGTAAGCATAATTAAAAAAAAAAAAAAAAGATGGCCCTTCAAGTTGAATATTGTCAATTTTTAAAAAAATTATTGCAATTAAACCAAGAATATAGAAATGAAATGTGGTATCATTCTACTGGAACAATTGTGTGGGATATGAGTATTATAGGGGGGAAAAAAAGCCAGTCCATGTTAACATTTTACTCCTAGGGTTGACCATTTACATTACAGAATAATTCCTATCATGAAGGAATGATATGTATGTGATTAAACAACAGTATTGCATTTAAAGATAAAACCCTTCATTCTTTCTCCTGAAAAAGCATGGGTGATAATGTACACATATAAAACTGTCTTCTCTTTGTATGCTTTTCATATACTGTTTGTGGAGACAGCATAATAGAATTCTTTCTTTTTGATTAGTAATGTCAGGTTCAGCTCAGTTCAGTCACTCAGTCATGTTGGACTCTTTGCAACCACGTGGACTGCAGCACAACAGGCTTCCCTGTCCATCACCAAACCTGAGAGCTTGCTCAAACTCATGTCCATCGACTTGGTGATGCCATCATCCTCTGTTGCCCCTTTCTCCTCCTGCCTTCAATCTTTTCCAGCATCAAGGTCTTTTCTAATGAGTCAGTTCTTCACATCAGGTAGCCAACATATTGGAACTTCAACATCAGTCCTTCCAATGTCTATTCAGGACTGACACCCTTTAGGACTGACTGGTTTGATCTCCTGCAGTCCAAGGGACTCTCAAGTCTTCTCCAACACCACAGTTCAAAAGCATCAATTCTTAAGCACTTAGGGTCCAACTCTCATATCCATACATGACTACTGGAAAAACCATAGCTTTGACTAGATGGACCTTTGGAGGCAAAGTAATGTCTCTGCTTTTAAATATGCTGTCTAGGTTTGTCATAGCTTTTTTTCCTAAGGAGCAAGTCAGGTTAATTAACTGTAATTAGCAGGTAAATTATAAAAGGAGCTTCTCAGGTGGCACTAGTGGTAAAGAACTTGCCTGCCAGTGCAGGAGATGTAAGAGATGTGGATTTCAATCTTTGGGTTGGGAAGATCTCCTGGAGGAAGACATGGCAACCCACTCCAGTGTCCTTGCCTGGAGCATCCCAAGGATAGAGGAGCCTGGCGGGCTACAGTCCATGGAGTCACAAAGAATCAGACATGGCTGAAGCAACTTAGCACATATACAAGAAACAAAAAGGAAAGGTAAGAAAAGGGAAATTTATACTTTATGAGTGATATCTATGAACAGGTTGCTCTGTTAGGCATTTGAGACACATTATAACATTTAATTTTTATAGTAACTCAATTGGAACTGATGATCAATTAACTTTTGAAAGATTATGTAGCTGGTATACACACGTACTCTAAATATCTACAGACACACACACACACATATATGTATATGAAGGTATAATTAAACAATTTACTTGTATATATTTAGAAATGAGTGAGTTTAAATTTTCTCTTGATGTTTACTTCATCTAGGAACTTTCCAGTGCCACTTTGAAAGAAACTTGATTATATCATATTTAATTGAATTCAATACTATGAATATCAACTTCTTCAAGTATTCAGTGTTGTATGAATGGAAATTATTTAAACAACTGAGCAAATATATAAGCATAGAAATATAGGTACATACTTATACAAATATATGTAAAAATAATTCAGCTATGTATTTATGATTTGCACATTTTACTGTGTAATCTGTTGTGCCCAGAGAGTTCAACCAGCGTGACCAAATGATGTGATTTAGACAGCCTACATTCTCCCACTACAGAAACAGAAATGCTCAAAAAAATATGGTTTAATTATCCAACACTGAGTAATAAATTATCCCCAAATATTATCTCATTATTTCATGGCCCTAGAATCTGAGAATAACTAAGATGGATCATTCTGACTCTCAGTCTCTCACTAGGTTGCAATCAGGTATTGGGTAGGACTACAGGATCCACTACCAAGATGTTTTATTCACACAGCTATTGGCAGGAGGCCTTTTTCTCATTACGTGGATTTCTCCATTAGTAAGCTACCCTCTCCCAGAGCAATTACTCAGAAGAAAGAGAATGACCAAGTTAGAAATCATAGTATGTTTTTATGACCTATTTTCCTCAAGGTCACACATGATCTTTTGTGCTGGGGTCCAGCCCTGGTGGATCCAGGGTAATTCAAAGCAGGGACAGCGTGGTGAGGAAAAACTTATTTATGTAAAGAGAGATTAGGAAGAAATAGTGTAGTAGGAAAATTTAGTGGAGAAAAGATGCTGAATAACTCGGTTTACGTGGAGAACTAATAAAACCTCAGGACAAGAGGTTTGCACCATCTATGTGAAGCCACTGGTGCCCGTCTGAATAGTGGAGGGTGCCCCACTTTGGGCTCCCTCTCTCGTGGGTCTTAGAAGCCAGGGCAAGTAAGTAAACATGGCGAGCCTCCACACCCCAGATGGGAATTCAGCCTGAAAATAGAGTAAGAAAAGACACAGGGGACCAGTCTTTCCAGTGACTTGACCATCCTCTATTATCCGGAAAGGTCTTTTATGCTTTTGATTGTACATAGAGATCAATGGATAATACAAAATTATGCAGCATCAGCAGCCCTGACTCATCGAGACAAGACTTTCTCTCTGCATACATAACTGTATACACAAGTCTTAGGTGATTTACATCATCTTCTGGCCAGAAGGCCAATTAACATTTTACGGCCCTTTTCTGATAAGGGTCTGTCAACCAGAGAACTTATTTGTGTTGTTCTTCCCAAAGTCTGGTGCCACTCTCAGAAAGCACTAAATAGAGTTACATTCTTACATAGCAAGGACACAACAATTTATAACAATGAAAGAGGTACAGTGATTTATAACAAAGAGAAAAGTAATTAACTCAAAAGTCTAGTATTGCTAACATCAAAACTACTATATTCCTGTTTCTGCATCCCGATTACATTAATTAATATCCTCCCAGGTGCCTGAAAGATAAAGGATATGGAGGCCTGGTGGCAAACATTAACTCAACCAATGAATCCCTTCACCAAACTAATTCTTAACTCTAAAAGGCTCTATATCTATACGATGTTTTAAGCTTCGTGCCTCTCGCTGTTGGGGGGCTGTAAACAATCACAAGTTGTAAAAGTCTCCAACTGTCAGGCAAGTTAGAGAGCCATTAGAAGGATTTAAGCCAAGACATTCCTTTCATATGCAGGAGATCAGTTGGAGCTCCAAGTTAACTTTTTCCAGAGAAAGGTGGTGGTGTGTGGAAAGCACAGTACAATAAGGCAGGCAGACTCTGGTTTTGGGGGGTAGATGCTCAGGCAGAGGACCCCTTGAGACCTGACTTGCCTTGCCCATCAGGTCTCTCCACATGACCTTGTCATGGGTGGGATCTCCCATGCTGGTTCCCAGCACTTTTGTGCTTTATTCATTAGAAGGAAGTCCACAAGTTCAGGCCACACTAAAGCCTCCATCTCTTGTAGGAAGAAGTATCAAAGAGATGCAGATGATTTTACATTACCAAAAGACACTGAAAGCCAAATCACTAGGAGGAAACTAGGGACAGAGAGTCAATGAGATTTCTGATGAATATAGTTTCAGGCTAGGGACTGAGGATTTAATTTTCACATAGGAGGAAAAATTAAACCCCCAACTTTGGTCTTCTCCCATGCCAAATAATGCTACCACTGACCCCACTACATAAACCCAGTCTTAGAGGGGTTGTGACATATATAAAAATAGGAATAGAAAAATTTAATAAAGAGCCTATTAAGTATTCAAGGAAGCAAGCCATATGTCCATGGTTGTTCATAAAGGGTCTTTGATTAAGCGTTTTACTTCACTTACTATAAAATGGAGATGATAGGTTCCTAATCTACTTCAGTTCAGTTCAGTTCAGTCACTCAGTCGTGCCCAACTCTTTGCAACTCCATGAATCGCAGCACGCCAGGCCTCCCTGTCCATCACCAACTCCCGGAGCTCACTCAGACTCACTTCCATCGAGTCCGTGATGCCATCCAGCCATCTCATCCTCTGTCGACCCTTCTCCTCCTGCCCCCAATCCCTCCCAGCATCAGAGTCTTTTCCAATGAGTCAACTCTTTGCATGAGGTGGCCAAAGTACTGGAGTTTCAGCTTTAGCGTCATTCCTTCCAAAGAAATCCCAGGGCTGATCTCCTTCAGAATGGACTGATTGGATCTCCTTGCAGTCCAAGGGACTCTCAAGAGTCTTCTCCAACACCACAGTTCAAAAGCATCAATTCTTCGGCACTCAGCCTTCTTCACAGTCCAACTCTCACATCCATACATGACCACAGGAAAAACCATAGCCTTGACTACACAGACCTTAGTCGGCAAAGTAATGTCTCTGCTTTTGAATATGCTATCTAGGTTGGTCATAACTTTTCTTCCAAGGAGTAAGCGTCTTTTAATTTCATGGCTGCAGTCACCATCTGCCATGATTTTGGAGCCCAAAAGAATAAAGTCTGACACTATTTCCACTGCTTCCCCATCTATTTCCCATGAAGTGATGGGACTGGATGCCATGATCTTCGTTTTCTGAATGTTGAGCTTTAAGCCAACTTTTTCACTCTCCACTTTCACTTTCATCAAGAGGCTTTTTAGTCCCTCTTCACTTTCTGCTATAAGGGTGGTGTCATCTGCATATCTGAGGTTATTGATATTTCTCCCGGCAATCTTGATTCCAGCTTGTGTTTCTTCCAGCCCAGCATTTCTCATGATGTACTCTGCATAGAAGTTAAATAAGCAGGGTGACAATATACAGCCTTGATGTACTCCTTTTCCTATTTGGAACCAGTCTGTTGTTCCATGTCCAGTTCTAACTATTGCTTCCTGGCCTGCATACAGATTTCTCAAGAGGCAGGTCAGGTTGTCTGGTATTCCCATCTCTTTCTTAGCATTTTCCACAGTTTATTGTGATCCACACAGTCAAAGGCTTTGACATAGTCAAGAAAGCAGAAATATAGGTTTTTCTGGAACTCTCTTGCTTTTTCCATGATCTAGGAGATGTTGGCAATATGATCTCTGGTTCCTCTGCCTTTTCTAAAACCAGCTTGAACATCAGGAAGTTCACGGTTCACATATTGCTGAAGCCTGGCTTGGAGAATTTTGAGCATTACTTTACTAGCATGGGAGATGAGTGCAATTGTGCGTAATCTACTTCACAGAGGTATTATAAAAGTAGAAGGAAATTATGATGATGCTACTTTGGAAAAACAACAACAACAACAACAAATATGTATAAATCTGAAGTAAAGCAAAAATAAAATCTGAAGTAAAGCAAGAGGCTCAAGTTTCTCTTACTGTCAAATGAAGTCCCCTTTTAGTATCTTGGAGGGAAAATTTAGATATAGTTATCATTTGGTGTAGCTTTCAATTCAAACTAGAAAGATAGTGCAATCATCATCTGGATGGGAAAAGTATCTTTAACTCAGTAAACACTTATCAAGTGTCTAAAATATGATATCCATACTTTGAGGACATACTGATAAACAGCATAGATGAAGAGATTATGTCCATTATAGTGTTTACAGTTTAGCTGTTCTGTTCTTATTATCTCCATAGATGGGAAGACTGTGGCTCATTCCAAGTGCCTCAACCAAACTCCAAGATCTAACTACTCCCCTAAACCTTGGGATTATAGTGTGTTCTCTCATCTTTGCCAGAATTTTTTTTTTCATTTTTACCTCCCTTCTTATTCAATTCCCTCACCCCCATTCCCTCACTTCCCACTTAACTCCTTCTGCTGATTTTTATCACCCTGGTTGATTTGGTATCATCAGTAATGTAAGAGTAAATATTTGTGAGCCAAATAAAAATAGTAAAAATAGTAAAGCAAAGGTGAGTCTTTTGAGACAGCTAGGGATTCCAAAAGTGATATATTGGTAGCAAGTAGACGGGTCTAAGTAAAAGTCAAAATTGCCTGAAAGGCTGTTATTAGATTTTTCATCCAAATCTTAGCTTTGAACCAAGGCCAATAAGCATTTCCTCATGAGACTACCCCTTTGACAGAGAAACAGACTGCTGTCTGCTACATTTCTCTCAAGGTATCTCCTAATCCCCAAATACAGCATTTTAGGGACCTGAAATGACCAGCATTCTTCCTCCACGTTGATTATCTCATATAAAGAAGCCATTAAAATGCATATAATGTCCTGGAGAGCTAATGTCAATTCATTTTTAGACCTAGATAAATTTCACCCAACTGGCTTATCATTTTCCTATGTAGGGTAGGAGCCTAGAATTCCAGAAGAGGGAACCATAAATTTTTCTCAGCCACAAGCCCCTGAGGTAGAGGGAAATGTCAAGAATGCCTGCTGCTGTCTGACCCTGTGAAGGAGAGGAGGTGTTCATGCTCATTTGAAGATGGCAAGTCTGGGTGAGGCACACCAGTGTGATTGCTATATGGTGACTTTCCTAAACACCCAAGGTAATCGTCTTTGTCTAGAATAGTCACAATTAAAATCTTCCAGTGCTTTCTTCTCCTCTCGTAATTTGCATTCACAGGACAGAATTTTCTGTTGATTTTCGTAAAAGCTGTCCTTTATTTCTGTCTTCCTTTCATGAAAACAATTCAAATATCAGAATCTATCTTTCTTAATTGTTCTGTCACCTAAACAGGAAGATGACTTCTCACCGTAAGTTTCTGAGCTAAGTGATATGCCAATAAGGGCTCTGGTTTGTCGTGAGGACCACACTGGACACAGGACACTGAGAGCATTGGATGATGTACAGGGAAGTGGATCCCCTAGGATCAATGGTACAGGGAACCAAGCATGCTTCATATTTCTTAATGTCTTTGATAAGGTACAAATGCTAGTTCGCCATGTGCTTTACTTTACCTGGTCAGGTGATTTCTCTGTGGTTGTTTCTTATGACATATTTACTGTTTTCTAAAGCTGACATATAAATAAATCAGAAAAGCTGATTATAAAAATAAAAAGAAATATAAGCATCTAGGAGAGTTTTATAGATCTCTACCCTGGTCCAACTTTTTTATTCTTTTGTTGTCTGATAATAAGATTATGAAATTATATATTTCATATCAAGAAGATTCACAAGATCTTTATCATGACCTTCCCTAGGAAAAACAATGTCTGGGAAATTTCAGTTCATAGCTACTATCATAGCTACTACACAGGGATTAGCAACTAGCAAATGTACTAATTTAAAGCCTGCTATTGTTATTTTATCATGAAGGATAACCATCTTTTAGGTTAAAAAAGGTCTTATGAATTCCCCCAAATTATTATGCTATAAAATAATGTATTTTCTTTAGAAAACATAACTCAGTAAACACTCAGAAAATTTAACTGCCGTATCTGTTACAACAGCTGTTAATGAATTTAATAAATTGGGTAACCCAGTTTAAATGAGTTACTTTTTGTCATGATTAAATACAAATAAAATAATTAATGCATGTATCCTCAATCATTAGTAATGTCTTGGTCTAAATTCCCAAATTTCACTCTGAAGTAGACTGTTAGAACCTCTGAGCCAGAACAGAGATATTTCTTGCCCCCATTCATAACTTTTCTTTCAAGCTTTTCCAACTCTAATCTTTGATTAGTCATTTTAGAATATTCTGACATACAAAACCAACAGTCTGCAAATCAGATGCAAATGAAATTAGTAGAAATATTTTTAATAGTTTTGCTTCCTTTGAATATATATAAACATGGTATTCTGGATTCAAGTTATTCATTTCTGTCATGGAGGCACAATACCAGGTGTGTAGAAGAGAGGACTGGACATTTAGTGAATAAAAATGGAAAGCTAATGAATATGTAATGTACTCACCCAAACCTTTCACCAGAGACACATCATTTATAATCCCTAGTTCTTCAGTTAATACACAATTATAATTAAACCGTGTGCATTTGATTTGCATTGTCAATGTATTTTGCCTCATAATCTTTTGGTTTTATCCTATTTTCCTCAAGTACCAGGTTTTTCAATAATACTAATTTAGCTTTAGTGGGATTGAGTCTACTTTCATAGAGAGATGTTCTTTGATAGTAACAGAATCCATAAAATACTTTAAAAAAATTAATGAAGGCATTTTCTAGACACTGACTGTCTCATCAGATTGTACCTAGTTTATTTTACAATGGTAAAATTGCCTAGACTTAGAGAGCATTCTGACTGAATCATGAATATTCCAAAGGGGTAGATTAATCTGTGTGAACTACAGAACTCTGCTGAAACTGCTGTTTAACATTCTAAAGTGTGGAATTCATCTTCTTACAGCACAAAAGAGCTTCCTATAATAAAGATTTTTTATAACAGCAATAAGGCAGCTCAGTGGGGTGTGGTTTCCATGAAATAATCACACTTCTGCCCTGTGCTGTACAATCCCCCGAAGTATATGATGACATGTTGATGCCTCCTCTCCATATGGCTCTATTGCTCAATTACTCAATGGGTCCTTCCAAAAATACCTGCCTACTTCAAGCTATATTATAAATAACCTAGGAGATCTAACACAGTATTAATACTGTATCACACTATAATATTCTTTACAGTTCTTATGAATACAAATCATCATAGCTTTACACTGTAGCTCCAATGCAAAACAGACCAAACAAAAATATAGTCAAGTATACAAAAAGTCACGGTTACCAACATGGACTGTATACTTGTTGAAGTTTGGCTAATAATTAATAATTATGCAAGTCATACCCTTAATAATCTACATTGCTTTTTTCCATGAACCATTCATTAAGAAGTCAAGCATAAATTTGAATATTGTGCTATAACCCAGAATGTGTACTAACACTAAAATATATTTCTTCAAATTCTTATTAATTATTATATGAGAAATATGTCACTTTTATTTTCCATTCACCTCAAACTAGAATCTAAAATACATCTATTGATGATTTCAGTGATCTCTTTATTTTAATATTTTGAAAAGTGATAGTTGGGTGTATCTTTTATTTCTCATTGTCAGAAAAAGTTGTAGTCTCTTACATATTTCATCCATTTTAGTGTGTAGGCAGAATATTAAGGAAATATATATAGGGACCTATAAATGTCAGCTATAAGAGGGCTTTTGATTTACTAAACACTTTTCTAGGAGCATGCCAAAATATTAAGCTTTGTGGGCATATTTCTACATTTTTGACATTATGGAATAAATTTTTAAAAGTTGCTTTGAAATGCTACATAATTGAAATTTCTGTTATAAGTAACGTCACACTCCCTGTGTTATAGAAAATATATGCCTACTTTAAAGAGTTATTTATTTCAAAAATAATATCATTTTTAACCACAAAGCACTTATAAAAGATGAATAGGATGTTTTCAAGCTAACAGTACCATTAACCAAGGTTTTAGTTTATGGCCAGGCGTAGAGGGTTTTTTCCTAAAATTTCTGGGCAAGGACTCTAGTGATCTATTGCAGACTATATTCAGAAAAAGTCAATGTTTGAAATTCAGTCGATAGATTACTTTTATCTACAATAGCAGAAATAATACTAATGAATTTTCTGACCAAGTTTTTCCTGAGAATATCAACATTGTTATAATATATAATTTTGCCAATTCCAGTTATGAAAGAGGTTCCAACACAATGGGCATAGTTGACTCTTGTTTTTATTATGAATTCTATGACTTTTCAAACTTTAATGTGTAGAGGAATCATCTGGGGATCTTGTTAAAATGCAGATTTTTGAATTGGTGGGTATAGGTGGGGCTTGAGATTCTGTGTCTTTAACAAGCTTCTAGATAATGACAATATTTCTAGTTCAAGGAGGGCCTTTGAAAAGCTTTATGTCAGACTCACCTTTCATTCCTTTGATTTGCCTCCTAATAATGCACATAACAGATTTCTTATGGTCTGGGTGGTTACTTTGGACTGAAGTGTGTCCTTCTAAAATATGTGTATTGAAGTCCCAACTCTTAATATTATTATATTCAGAGATAGGGTCACTGTGAACTAATTAAGGTTAAACTAGGTCATAAGGGTGCAACCATGGTATATGATAGGATTAGTGTTCTTGTAAGAAGATAGCTCTAAGAATTAGCTCTTACTGTTTCTCTCTGCAATGGAGGACATTGCAAGAAAGTGGCGATCTTCAAGCTAGGAAGAGAGCTCTCAGAATGGAATCTACTGTCGCCTTATCTGAGAATTTCCAGCCTCCAGAACTGTGGGAAATATATATTTATTGTTAAACCACCCAGTCTATGATACTCTGTTATTAGAACCTGACCAGACTGATAGGAGGGTTATTTTTGCTTTGTTTTTTCTCAGTCCCACATACCCCATGAAGAAATGTGATTAACCAGATTAGGAAGCTAGAGTAAGCAAGGCAGAAGCACGGTTTCAACTGTTGCTCCAAATTCTATCTTGACTTTATCATGCAGCAATATCATTAGACTGAAAATGAAGTGTGATTTTTTTTTTAATTTGGCCTTACAAAAAAAATTAATTTTCTTTAATTACTACATTATTCATGTTGTCAAAGTCAATATTTGAGACTCCTTTCTAAAGCCCTAGCGAGGGGATCACCAACTGATTAGTTGAAGAGTTCCACCTGGTTGATTTGAGAGCATCAGCCTCTGCAAAATCCTCCCAATTCATATATGGACCAGAGAGAGGACTAGAGCTAGAGCTGTTACCATGTCTCTTTCACCTCTTGAAATACGGAGGCACCATCCTGGCTGCTGCCAATCAGTTAGCCTCCCCCTCCTTTCCCACTCATAGACCAGGCCATCAATCTGCAAGTGTCAGGGAAATAAATTACAGTACCTTCTCAAAGAAAGCTGGAGGGATCTGCTAAATAACATGGCTATAAAGAATATCTTATGAGTTATGAAGGAACAAAATGTCCATGGAACAAACTTATTTTGTGAAGTAGAAATTTGCCATGATGGATACAGTCAAACTCTTATTATTTTGCAGTGTATGTCAAATGTAGTTGACTCTGCACTGGGAACATTAAACATCAATATTTGAATTTAACCAAACATGTAAGTTAGTGCCTAATTCAAAATATGTTTTTTATACTTCAGAAAAGGCTAATGTTATATGCTATCATAGAGTACTTTGCTGTTAAAAAAAAAAAAAGATCTATTTCCAAAAGTTTCAGAAACAGCTTTGTAAGAAACATATGCACAGGATACAAACAGGAAAATTAAAGCAGGGTATTGAAACCAATATCCTAGCTACAAGGGCTAATTTAGTTGCTGTATTGGCCTCCACTTGGCAAGATTTACCCACAGCCTTTTATGTCCCCCAGCACTAAACTCCCTTCATCAAAAGTGTTATTTGAAATATGAAGCCTCATGAATAGTGTGCTCAATAGCAAGTACAGAAAATATTTGCATATAAGTATTTCTTATAATTACAAAAAAGTTATAGATTTGATCTATCTGATGTATCTTTATCCAAATATTGATTTTAAGTGACCTAAAGAAAAGGTGCAGAGCATGATTTTTGTCCCATTTTCATCTGATGAAATTTCTTTAGCTAAGTCCTTCAATCTAAGCTTTTCCAAGCATATTCAAAATATGATTTTTCACACCTAAATATGAGTTTGTTCATCACTTTAAAAAGTCTGCATTAAAAGGATGAAAAAATTACCAAACACATATCCTGTTGAACTAATGCAGAACAAAAATCTTGCCTTTCTCATAGTACCAGGCTTTAGCTGAAAATGAGGCTGATGCCCATTTCCTACAGAGGGAATTGCAGACTTGGAACATGCAGCTGTCGGTTTTGACTCTCTGCCATGTGCAGAATTGGTACACCCCATGGTGTGGAGGTTGGGATTTTGATCCACCTTCCACCTTTACTGCACAGAAAATTCCTCCAAAGGTTCAGCTGTGCCAGTGTTGAATCCTCCCTTCAGAGTCGAGTTCAGTGTTGATACAGGTTTTATGGCTTACTGCATTCAGACGGTTTTTGTTTGCTTGATGGTACATAGTGAGAGAATCATTGGGAAGAGTTTTTAATTTATCTCTGTGATTTCTCCTGAATACAAACCAGACAGCTGCTTTAAACTTTTAAGGAATTATAAGCAAGTGCTGTAATGTTTCAGGACATGTTTTCGATATTAGTTTCCTGGATATAAAGTTCTTTAATTTAATAAACATCAGGAGATGCATTATCATTACGGAATAAATCTTCTGTGAAATTTGGTATTCTGAATGAAACAGTTCCTGAAATATAGTGTATTTTATTTCTCTTTAAACCAGAGCAATCTCTGAAAATTAGCTATATAGTATCAGTCTGTACATCTTGAGAACTATTTTTCTAAAAATATTTTTGAACAGTATTTTAAAATCTATAGCAATGTTTAAGTTTCTTATTTCACCTAGGAATTTTATTTTAGCAATTGTATGTTTCTAATATTTTCACTTGTAAATATCTCTAAATTTAAATCTGAAGAGGATATCTACTCACACTTATGCATATGTGATACTGTGATATATTTTAAGTGGCATGCAACATATAAAAAGGAAAGTCAGCTTAGTGGAAAAACTTTGTACCAAGGTACTCTCTTTTTTTTTTTTTTTTTGTATTTTCGTTGGACAACATCTGTGCTTTTTATTTTGCTACTTAACAGCTGGGCTACTCAGATGAAACATAGCTAAAAGGCCTATTTGGCTTCTCCTATTGAGGTAATGCCAAGATGATGCCCCAGGGAGGTCACAGTGTTGCCTCTGGAGAAGGTTGGTTGGGATATGATTGTGGTGTTTGTTACCACCACAGCTGCAACTGGCCGGCTTTCATGACAGCAGAGAAAGCTACTCTTTGCTTGTATTCCCAGACCAGAAGAATAATGCTGATGATACCACCACAGACAAAAGTCCTGGGTTTATTTGCAATGCCTTGCCTGTCCCATTATGCATGTGACTAGAGAGCTTGGCCTTAGTTTGTCTGATTTAGCAGCATTGTGTAAAGGAAGAAAAACAGAAATGTCCTCTTTGTACCTAAGATTATCAGGTGTGTTCATATTGGAAATATACTTTATTTGATGTTTGTGGTCAGAATGAGACTGAAATATATTTTGTTACTGAGAAAGAGAGGTGCAGGATTAAATGCAATGATGAGATCTTAAGCCAATCGCCACTTCTCTTGCCTTAGCTTTGAAATATGTTTTAAAAATGAAGTATGACAAAGAGAAATAAGTTAAACTGAGCATCAAGTGATGTTCAAGGCTCATCTACACCTGGGTCTATGAGTTGCATAAGAGTGATTTTAAAATATATATATATATAAATTAAAAGCAAAAGGCAACAAAAACTTGACATTTTGTGAATATGGAGAAGGGTCAATAGAGCTGGAAAATGAAACAAGCAATCTCCCAGAGATATTTTATTTTCTTTATTCAGTATACCACAACAAGAATTTATTAAGCTCTTGCTGTGTTCCAGGCCTAAAGTCAGGTGTTCTATAAACAAGTATGTTTCACCCACTGACCCTGGAGGGTTTAGACGGGAACAGAGTGTACATGGAAGGAGTAACCGTCATACAATGGAATGCATGCTCTGTTAGCAACAGGAAGAAAGAGCTATTGCACTCAAGAGATAATAATGAATGTATGTCTTCTGTAAGAGAGAATAGGATCAGAAAAGACTTCCAAAAGGAAGCCATTTCTGAAGTATTTTGTCAGAAAACATGTGGAGAAAACAGTACAGGCCAAACAAAGGCAAAAAGGAAACTGGCTGAAATGTAAGGTGCTACTGTGGCATTTTGTTGGGAATGAGGTTTAATTGAGGAAAGTGGCTCTGAGGAAGGTGCTGTTAATATTGCTGGTGCTAGATTTCGAAGAGCATTGACTATTACAGGAGGAAGTTTGGATTTCATACAGCTCTTGGAAAATAGGACCTTAATAAGATCCTGAAAGATAGTTTTTTGTTTTTTTTTTAGAAGAGGAATAATTCATACATATTTGTGTTTTGGAAAAATAACTGTGTAGATGGAGCCCTGAATGAATTAGAGGAAGGTCAGAAGTAGCCAACACATTACCAGATGAGAGGGTAATGGCTGAGCTAAGGCAAAAACTGTGATATTGAAGAGGTAATAATGAATTTGAGGGTTTATTTGTTTTATTTCAATATTTCTAGTCTAGACTGATACACATTGAAAGGGGATTTTGAAGATGAACAGGTTTGGAAAATACTGAATCACATTTTAGTTCATTTTATTTATAGTGCACATAAAGCGTTTAATTAGATGCCAGTTACTCTTCCTAAGTAACTACTCGTATTGACTCATTTATTTAATTCCCATGCCCCATTTTGCAGTTGAAACACAGCTTACCTACCTAGAATTCCACCTTAGAAAGATGTAGAACTGTGGTGGAAACTTGCTGGCTCTAAACTAGACCCGCAGCCTTCTAATAGAACCTCTTTCGGCCAAGGGGACTTTCAGTTCTCATCTGCATATTAATGCATCTAAGTGGATTTAAAGATTTTCTTTTAATTTACTAATTCTATCATTTCCTAAACACATTTTTTTGTAAAAAAATTTCCCCCTGTATTTTAAAGTTCCATAGAACTCATGCCCCATGGGATTCAGTTTAGGAAATAATAGAAGAGAAATAATTCAGATGTAAAAAGCACTACATGCTGGTAATCATAATTGACTTAACTATTCTCTTTTAAATTGTTTTATTATATTATTATGTCAACACACTTATACATTATAAAGTCATTTGATTATATCAACATCTATACTCTTAATTTAATAAAGAAGAGAGGGTTGCTTCATTCTAAAATAAGAAAATTAGAAGAAAAAGCAATATAAAGCACAAAATAGAAAGAAAACACAACTTATTTTCTAGATCTAAGTCATTAGTGTAGCTAAAGTTTTATAGGAACTCCCATAATTTCCAAGTTTACTCTTAGGCTTGCTCCCAATCCTGTTTCATTGTTCTCAGCTTCTTTACTTCTCACTCTTACTTATTCAAACATCACTGTGAATGTGGAAGTGGATGGCAGTGTGGATAATTAGGCTTAGTCTTTTAGGGAAGTTGAGGCAAAAAGAGATGAAGGAAGAAGGGGCAAATAGGAAGTCAGTTCTATATAGCATTTGAAATTTTAAGTTTCTAAACCCAGCATTACACATTTGATCCTTCTTCCAAGTAACCCTGTGAGGTAGGTATTATTATTAACCCATATTACAGAGGATGAAGCTGAGGTTGAAAGAGAGAAATGGCTAGGGCTTGGCAGCAGGTGGCTATCAGTTTTGGCGTCACTATCAAAACAGTTAACATTTGTTGGAAACATTTTCCAAGTACTGCAATGAGCTCTTTACATACATAAGCATATGTGAATTTTACAACTCTGTGAGGTAGGCTCTATTTCAATTCTCATTGAAAATGTAAATAAAAAAGCCTTAGAAGGTTAGTAACTATCCCAAGGTCACATAGCTAGCAAATCATGGAATCTGGATTCTAATCCAGGAGAACGACAGCAGAGTGCATGCTGATAATCACTCCACCAGTAATATGTGATACAGGTAACAGTCAAGGCAGAGGCAAGACCATCACATGAGCTTTTACCGACATGTTTGCTCCTAAGCCAGCAGGGTATATAGTACTTGTCTGTTTACTAATCTGCCTTCTCCACTATACTGTCGGCCAAATACGATGCTATTACACTACTGTGATGGTCTGACCTCTTAGCATGATTCTTGTTATCTAGAAGTCTTCATGAATGGTTCTTGAATGAATCAATGATTGATTGAATGAGGAAAACCATGGGCAACTACATGTGTTAGTTGTTAGTTGCAAAGAAGGGTTTTAATCTAATTGTTTGAAATTAACCTGGTGGCTTCTCCAAGACCTGAGGAGCTGGTTTCTTCATCCCAGCTCTGCCTTACAGTCTCTCTGCTTCATGTTTGTGTCTAATTCCCACAGCAGTGGGGGAAATTCCTCCCATGTCTGCCCCAACCTGCCCAATCCATGGAGCAATTCACCAATTTTACAATTTACCCATTGTAAAACCTCCCATTTTGTCAAATATTTTCACATATGTTATCACATTGAATTCATGTAGCAGCACTGTGCAATAGACAGGGTATTTTTATTTCTTTCTAGAACTGAGGGAAGGGATTGGCAGTAAGTGGCAGGTTATAAATTCAGTTCTCTGGTAGCTTCATAACTTTCCCATTGAATTTGTGTACATATGCAACTATTCCACTACAAGTACTGTAGAACCACTACAAGCCATGACTCACACAACTATCACACACACAACTATCACACACACGACTATCACACACACGACTATCACTTACACAACTAATGAGTCAATGAAGAGACACGAGAAAGCAGGCATTATATGTTTCCTACCAGCGGATGATTTTTAAAGGAATTTCCTTCTCAAAAATGAATGGGCTGGTTTCACCAGGTTGTTGTTCACTCCTATCATTAGTACACAACTGAATCATCAAAATGATTCTGTACTGAGTGATTATTCCCCAAAAGTGGGCCCAACAGTAGTGCTGTATTTAAACAAATATCAAAGTACTGTGACTTCAAGAGGTGGCAGTGTATAGTGATTAGGAGCACAGACTCTGAACCCAGAAGAGCTGGTTCAAGCTGTGGTACTGTCACTTACAAGTCTGGTCTTGGTTATATTACTTAAACTCTCTGGCCCTTAGTTCTTTCATTTGTCAAAAAGTAGTAGTGTTAGTACTTGTCACAGAGGCTTACTGAGAGGATTAAATGAGTTAACATGTATCTATAGTGCCGACCACACAGGAAGCATTTTGAGAGTGGATCTATCAGTATTTCTGCTTATGGTGTATTTTTACACAGGGCTTTGCGGAAAAAATGAAAATACTAAATATTGAATTTTCCATCTCCTATTTCCCAGTTTAAAACTTTATAAATGTGCACCAAAAAAAAAAAAAAACCTCACGAGGAGATTTCATTGACAGGTTTCACCCTCATGAAGATGTTAAATGGCCTTATTTGCTTTCTCCTAATTGAGCAGCTCTAATAAGCTTGATCAGCTTTCCCTCTCCCCACCTCCCTGCTTTGTAGAAGTTAAAAAAAAAAAAATCCTTCCCTTAACTGCTTTAACGTTTAACAGTCACCAAGAGAAACTGTTCCATCATGATGTCTTCCGAGTTAGTGGACTAGAACAAATTCAGCCCGTTTAATCGCATGGCATCAGGCAGTGCTGAAAATGCAATTTGTTGGGAAATTTGTTTTTGCATTTGCTATTAGAAGCCAAGTGTTCAGCTCTTTTGCAGCTCTCCACTGGACCTTATCAGAGAACACACTAGCTGGTGGGCATCGGTAGCACTGATCACTCAAAAGGAAACCCAACAGCTGTGTTTTTGACAGCTGGAGCAGGCCTGGTGTCCATCAACAAATATCCTGGATACCTTGCACTTCTCCTTAGCTACTAGGAGGCAGGCAGCACTGTGTTGGTTTGGGAATGAGATTTCTTTTATGGTTCCCATTTGGTTTGGGGGTAGTAAAAAGCACTAGAATCAGTTTACATTTATCTGTTTGCCAGATATTTGCTATCATTTTTATTATAAAAATAGGTAAGAAATAAAGGAAGATGAAAATGTACCAGGAACATGACAAGGCCTTACACATAACTACACCTATTCAAGAAAATAAAACTAAACAAGGGGCAAGCTCTGCTATGGAAAATGGAAAGGAAGCCCTTAGGATTTGCTGCATTTTTCTTGCTCATGTATTTTCTTCTCAGTGAACATTATTTTAATCATAAGAAGGCAAGGATCACCAGTTGTTCTTTAGTTTCTTTTAGCACTTCACTTTTATCTATCCATCTTATTTGAAAGTGGACCCATATTCAGGAACATTAGGGGCCCGCTGTTGGATGCTACATACATTGTTTAGCATGATGTGCCAGTATATCTGAATACAAAGGGACTAAAATCTACACTTTTACAATATGTTCTTAATAAATACAACTTAATCGCCCAACTCATTTGGACCTAATCAGTGGTGGTCTCTTACAAATCAAGAAAGGATAACCAAAAAAAAGAAGATGAAAGGTAACAACAGCATTTGGTTTCTCAAGTGCAGCTTTAAATTATTTTTACTATAATTAAAACATAATACATTTAATTTAGCACAGAGTGCTTTAAATACCCATAACCATGTATAAACAATAGGGCAACACTATATCTTGTGTTCAGTTCAGTTCAGTCATTCAGTCGTGTCTGACCCTTTACGATCCCATGAACTGCAGTACACCAGGCTTCCCTGTCCATCACCAACTCCCCAAGCTTACTCAAACTCATGTCCGTTGAATCAGTGATGCCATCCAACCATCTCACCCTCTGTCGTCCCCTTCTCCTCCTGCCCCCAATCCCTCCCAGCATCAGGGTCTTTTCAAATGAGTCAGTTCTTCACATCAGGTGGCCAAAGTATTGGAGTTTCAGCTTCAGCATCAGTCCTTCCAATGAATATTCAGAACTGATCTCCTTTAGGATGGACTGGTTGGCCCTCCTTGCAGTCCAAGGGACTCTCAAGAGTCTTCTCCAACACCACAGTTCAGAAGCATCAGTTCTTCAGTGCTCAGCTTTCTTTAGAGTCCAACTCTCATATCCATACATGAGCAGTGGAAAAACCATAATTTTGACTAGACGGAGCTTTGTTGGCAAAGTAATGTCTCTGCTTTTTAATTGCTGTCTAGGTTGGTCATAACTTTTCTTCCAAGGAGGAAGTGTCTTTTAATCTCACAGCTGCAGTCACCATCTGCAGTGATTTTGGAGTCTAAGAAAATAAAGTCTCTCTTTGTTCCCATTGTTTCCCCATCTATTTGCCATGAAGGGATAGGACCGGATGCTAAGATCTTATTTTTTGAATTTGAGTTTTTTCACTCTCTTCTTTCACTTTCATCAAGAGACCCTATAGTTCCTCTTAGCTTTATCGTCATTTAATCAATAGTTGTATAATAATAATTAAAATTTCAATCAGCATCTTACTCTTAACCTGACCTGAAAACATAAGTCACCATGTTGGAAGTTAGAGCCTCTGTATGGTTATAGAGTTCCAGGTCCATCATTCCTTTTAAGGTGAGAATTAAAAGACTAAGCGACTTACAGCAAGGCACATGGTCCCGGAGGAAAGCCAATCTAGCTCCTGCTTCAGTATTTTTTTTACACATCCACTCCCTAAAAGCAAAGGTGAAACTGTGTACGACTGTAACAGCTGAAAGATCGCATCATAGGAGAGTGATACCCTGAAAGATCGCATCATAGGAGAGTGATACCCTAACTGCTGTCTTAGTAGGATTGATATTGAGGACCGTACTCATCAATACACAATACACAGAACTCATCTGTGTATCACTTCCTTATCTGGCAGTCAGATCATGCTCATTGAGTCTGAACGGCCTTGGCTATGCCTACGAAATACTTCTTTCTCAACATGCCAGATTTCTTGCTCCTTCTTACATTTTTCTCCCAACCTTGTATTGATTGGCCATTCAGGGCATTTTTAAGATGGAATGAACTAGCAAGCAGTTAAAATAAGTATTTGCTTTGCTGCTCAATTGATTTGACCCAAGAACTCTTGCAGGAATACACCATCAATAGATTTAAAATCGCAAATTGTAAACAAACAGACTAAATCATAAGGAGGCATGACAGGAAAGTGCAAAGAGTGGCTGGAAACATCATAAGATCTAGCAAAAAATAACTACTTTAGCCTAGGGGAAAACTGCACAGAGGTCTATGGATGGCAGGGGACATTGCATGTGGTTTAGTGAATTTACTATGATTTTCCTAAGTCTTTGGCAGTGATGTTATGGCAGTTGTTAATTTTATTTTTTTCTACTATATATGTGCTAATATATTATTTTAAGTAGTAAAGAACATTGCTAAGAATACAATATTCACCAAACAGTGATAGATATTATTGTAGTACAAACATCTTCATCCATCTGAATAGCGGGTATTGCCCTTATTATCTAAAACAGCAAAATAATTCTTCTGTTTTCAGGCATACTGTAACTTTGGTGCTGTTGATTTTATGAAGATTCAGAATTGACTAGTATATTTGAGTAGCAAAAAAATGTGTGTTTCTAAAATTATATGGTTCATTACGTTGAGAAGGCAGCATAAACACTGGAAAGGGAAAAATTCAGATATTAAAATTTTATAAAACTGTTTCTAAATCCTGGCTGGCTGAAACACTTAAATAGTTTTGTAACCTAGGGTAAGTTACTTAGCCTGTCTAGGGAATAAAGTTCTTTATTTTTAAAATCAAATAATGAATACCTACTTCCTAGAGTAGCTGTGAGGGTTAAGAGAGATAATAAATCAAAACATAGCACAGAGTCTTTGACGGCATAAGTACCACAAAAAATAGTATTGCTACTTCACAAAATAGGCTACATGTAATTATTTATTTGAACATAATTATTAAGACTCTTTGATATATGTCAAAAATCCATCGCTTAAAAATCTTATAGTTTAATTTCTTTATGTTGCTCATAAGGAAACTCAGCCCTGGAGCGTTTAAATAATTTTTTAGTGTCAATTTCACGGTAATAATAGGGATTATTATATTTAATTTAGTTTTATAATTGTATAAAATATTTATGTAGTTTCAAAGTGAAAAACAACAAAAACCGACAAAGGGGACAGATAGTACATTTATCTGATTTCTTCCAAATGAGTTAAAATGTAAGTGTAAATCTTAATTTCTGTTTCTGCACTTTTTCCTCTTTCTCTTCTGTCCTACATTTCTCCATCAGTAAACTTAAAAATCTGATTTCTGGTTTGTACTCCCAGTTTAAAAAAATATATAAACAGATACATACCTATAGTCATACACTTTCTTTCTCAGATGATTAATAGAACACTAGGTACTAGTCTCTTCCTTGACATTTTCAATCAACAATATATCATGAATATTACTCCATAACAGTATATAGTGGTCCTTTCAGTTACATGGCTCTCTATCACATGAATATACCATAATTTATTCTACCAGTCCCCCACTGATGAACATCTGAGTTGTTTCAAGTACTTTACTATTGTTGTCATTGTTTTAGTCGCTAAGTCGTATCTGACTCTTTGTGACCCCATGATCTGTATTCTACAAAATAGGCTACATGTAATTGGAAAAGGTCAGTTTTCATTCCAATCCCAAAGAAAGGCAATGCCAAAGAATGCTCAAACTACTGCACAATTGCACTCATCTCACAGGCTAGTAAAGTAATGCTCAAAATTCTCCAAGCCAGGCTTCAGCAATACGTGAACCATGAACTTCCAGATGTTCAAGCTGGTTTTAGAAAAGGCAGAGGAACCAGAGATCAAATTGCCAATATCCACTGGATCATCAAAAAAGCAAGAGAGTTCTAGAAAAACCTCTATTTCTGCTTTATTGACTATGCCAAAGCCTTTGACTGTGTGGATCACAATCAACTATGGAAAATTCTGAAAGAGATGGGAATACCAGACCACCTGACCTGCCTCTTGAGAAATCTGTATGCAGGTCAGGAAGCAACAGTTAGAACTGGACATGGAACAACAGACTGGTTCCAAATAGGAAAAGGAGTATGTCAAGGCTGTATATTGTCACCCTGCTTATTTAACTTAAATGGAGAGTACATCATGAGAAACGCTGGCCTGGAAGAAGCACAAGCTGGAATCAAGATTGCTGGGAGAAATATCAATAATCTCAGATATGCAGATGACACCACCCTTATAGCAGAAAGTGAAGAGGAACTAAAAAGCCTCTTGATGAAAGTGAAAGAGGAGAGTGAAAAGGTTGGCTTAAAGCTCAACATTCAGAAAATGAAGATCATGGCATCTGGTCCCATCACTTCATGGGAAATAGATGGGAAAACAGTGGAAACAGTGTCAGACTTTATTTTTGGGGGCTCCAAAATCACTGCAGATGTTGGTTGCAGCCATGAAATTAAAAGATACTTACTCCTTGGAAGGAAAGTTATGACCAACCTAGATAACATATTGAAAAGCAGAGATATTACTTTGTCAACAAAGGTCTGTCTAGTCAAGGCTATGGTTTTTCCTGTGGTCATGTATGGATGTGAGACTTGGACTGTGAAGAAAGCTGAGTGCTGAAGAATTGATGCTTTTGAACTGTGGTGTTGGAGAAGACTCTTGAGAGTCCCTTGGACTGCAAGGAGAGCCAACCAGTCCATCCTAAAGGAAATTAGTTCTGAATATTCATTGGAAGGACTGATACTGAAGCTGAAACTCCAATACTTTGGCCACCTGATGTGAAGAACTGACTCATTTGAAAAGACCCTGATGCTGGGAGGGATTGGGGGCAGGAGGAGAAGGGGACGACAGAGGATGAGATGGCTGGATGGCATCACCAACTTGATGCACATGAGTCTGCGTGAACTCTGGGAGTTGGTGATGGACAGGGAGGCCTGGAATGCTGCAATTCATGGGGTCACAAAGAGTCGAACATGACTTAGTGACTGAACTGAATTGAACTGAACTGAACTGAATTATTTTTTAAGAATATAATTATTAAGACACTTTGATACATGTCAAAAGTCATGTCCAGCTATTTGCAACCCCTCCAGACTCCTCTGTCTGTGGCATTTTCCAGGCGAGAATACTAGAGTTGGTTGCCATTTCCATCTCCTGGGGATCATCCTGACCCAGGGATTGAATTTTCATTTCCTGCATTGGCAGGCTGATTCTTTAGTGATGAGCCCTAAGGGAAGCCAAGTAGTCTTACAATGAATAACTTTGTACATATATATTTTTAGTTATTTTTGCCAGTACTTTTTGGGGATAGATTTTTAGAAATGAGATTTCTGGGTCAATTTGGCTAGACGTTGCCAAATTTTCCTGAATAGTAGTTGTAACATTCTGCATTTCCACCAGTAATGTAACAGAGAATAATTCTCCACAGAGATTATGTTCACAAAGTTCCATCAATACTGTATGTTGTCAAACTTTTGCATTTTGGTCAATCCAAAAGCTTTCATGTGTATTCCTTATGAGCTAGATTTGAGTCTTTATATAAGGCAAACAACCATTTGTATTTATTTTCCTGTGAACTATTTTACTAATACATTTTTCTATAGGATGAGATATAGATATAGATATAATTTTAGGAGCATTTTATATTTTAGGAAATATAAGCCCAATCCATATACTAACACCTCTCAAATTCATATGCCTAGCTTTGATGTCCACATGAAACTCCAGATTCATGTATCTAACACTCTATTCCACATCTCCACGTGGTTATCTATCATGCATCTAAAATTTAACAAGATGGAAATCCTGATTTCACACTGCATGCTTAAGACTTCCCTCTAGTCTTCTTTCACTCAGTAATAGCAGCTCCATCATACTAGTTTTTTCCGGCCAAAATGCTTATCCTTGACTGTCCTCCTTTTCATTTTCATGATGATTCCATCAACATGGTCAGATGATTTTATTCTCATAATATATCCAAAATCTTACCATTTCTCTTCCAATCTGTTACTTCAGCTCCACGCTGAGCTCTTATCTCAGAGCTGTTTCATTGCAAACGCCTTCCTGCTGATCTGTCTTGCCTTTCCCTGCCGTCTCCCCGGTATGATCGTCACATAGTAACCAGTGTCACTTTAAAAACACGTGAAATCATGCCCTTCCTCTACTCAGAAGTCTCCAGTATCTCTCCCAGGATAAAACTGAAAGTCCTTTGAGTGCTCTGTAAAGCTGCTTGTCTTCCGGCCAACCATATTCCATCGCCCCCTCTCTGACCGTAGCTCCTCCTCCCTTTCCTAGCCCTCAGTCAGGTCCAGCAACACAGGTCTCCTGTTGCCTTTTGAGCAAACGCATCTTATGTTAGCCACAAGCCTTTTAACCTTTGCCAAAGCACCTGTGTATCTGGAATGCTTTTCCTCCAGGGTATCGCCGTGGCTCACTCTCTCATTTTCTTTTAATTTGTGCTTATAATGTACCAAGTCCCTAAGTATTTTCATGACATCCTCCCACCCCCAAATAATAAGCCTACACTGGTATTCTCACAGCTCCTCTTATCATGCTGTTCCCTTCAAGACCTTAGGACCAGCTGACCTAATGATTCGTTTACTCTGTTGTTTGTCCCCCCAACCAGAGGCTAAGCATGAAGATATGAACTTTGTCTACTTCACTGATGTTCTGAAGCTTCTAGAATAGTGTCTGGCAAAAGTAGGAACTCTAAATTTTTATACAAGAGTGAATGAATGAATAAAAGAACAGATGGATATAAAGTTTTATCTTGTATATCCTTTTCAATTATATCAGGCAGAAATAACTGTCAACCAGCCTAATGACAAAAACTAAAGTCTATAAGAAAGATCAATAAATGAATACTTGGTTTTAGGAAAAACGTGGTCAATGTTACCTTGGATAATGCAAAGAGAATAAAAATCTCTTAATGACTACTTTGTTTTATATAATTATATGGAATGATCATTTACACAGAATCCAAATTTTGGAATACCTTTGTAGACTTTTTTTGGACCATGATCTGGGTGGGCATCATAATTATTATTACTATTATTCTTATTATTAGAAGCCATTGAGCATGGAGGATCCTGAGCAGTGCATTACTAAATATTTAGAATTAAACACACATTCCTTGCTCATTAGGTGGAAGGAGGTAGTATATAGTTAAATATGAACTGGAAAAGGTCCTAGTTGATATTTACAGAATTATATAATTACATGAAAGGCACCAGTTTGAGTTGTCTGAATCAAATATGGTTACTTAATGTTTTAGCATGAATATGAAACTTGATGAGAATTTATTTGGAAACAATAAGAATTCTTCCTACCTGCTGTTTGTTAGTTAAGAGAAGATTCAAATTCAATTCAAGAAGATAATTTTTTTTTCTTTCAATAAGTGATTTATAATTTCACTGGTTCTAATTTACTGTAAGCAAAGCATCAGATTAGTAATGTATTTAATATGAGTTATTAAGTTCCCATTAGACTAAATTACCACCCCTAGAGATCTGCAAAGCTACTCTGAATTAATTTGCATTCTTCAGGAGCCACACACTTCACCTTTTCTTAAATGCCACAGATAATTTAGGATGTCTTATGCTAACATGCTTCTCCAAGAACAATAATTTATTTTATGAACTCTGAAATTCCTAGTTCAGTGTATTGTTTTACAATAATACTAATTTTTAAAATTTAGAAGTGGTTCTTGAAGGTTTCTTTTAGTTTTTCATATGTGTATAGATACATATGTGTATATGTATATAAATGCACAGTTTCCAGGTAATGTATATCCAAACCCATGTTCACTAAGTTGCAGCAGGGCCAAGAATATATTGACTATATTCTTCCTAAATGCATTCAAAGCCATCAATTTAGAACCACCTTCTAACTGGCTGATTAAATATTTGGTTGCAATATCTTGTGTAAATATATACAATCTAAACTATTCATCTGTACATTTTATCAAAACTGACCTAGAACTATGTCAGGCTTACCTACTCCATAGCTGTAATTAAGGGGTTTGTGAGCATTGCATACAGAACTTGAGTTCCCCAGAATGCTTAGAAGTGAAGAAACTTTTTAAAGTGTCTAAAGTAGGCTTTGTATAAACATAAATGGATTAAGCTAGTCGACATAGTCTTAATAGCATACTAACACTATCAATGAATTTATGGTTTTGATTTTGTGATGATAATAAAGATAAAGCCAGAGAATGAGGGAAAAATCCAGGAACTGTTTATAGAGAGATATGTTTACAGTGAAAAATGTGGTCACTGGAAGAATCAGGCATATTAACTAATGAAACGGCCTGTGCATGTTTATGAGCCATGTTTCTGCAAAGCAGATTTACCAACTCAATTCCCCAAAGCTAAAGAGGATATCAGGCTGGATTAGAAATCAGAAGTCCCTATTCTTGAACTCACATGATGACCTCACATCTGTTCCCTAATGTACAGCATCAATTTTTAGCAGTATTTTAATCAGTATTAATCTGAGTTGACCCAGAAAGGCACTGGATCACTTGGGGCAAAATCCTCAGTGTTCTCAACTTAATCTGATCCCCAAATCAGAGACATATCGTGCCTGTATTTATCCACACTGTAAAGACTAAGAGTTTACTGAACAGAGAAAGCCAGCTTCTATAGCTTCATTTTCTTCTTCTTCCAATCCTTCTTTAACTCTATGTACAACTGATCTTTTCAGAGCATTTCTCTGAAAGAGGCATTTTTTTTTCCTATGCAAAAATTGAAGGACCTTCTTCTGTGTTTTAAATTATGATTTGTTTGGGTTTGTAAAAAAATACCTCCTTGATATATCAGAAACTCAAAGAAAAGTCAGGGTACATAAAGAAGAAAATGTAACTACCTGTAAACCAATGTGGATGCTTTAGAGAATACGACTGTGGCAGAAGTTGAAAGAATGGATTAAAGAGTGGAAAGTTCAGGGACAGGAAAAATGGCTGAAGGCTCAGAAAAGATGGAATAAGAACCTAGCTGTAACAGTGAGATTTAAGGAGAATTAAAATGATATTTAAGAGACTAAGTTAATGATTTATAGAGGGATAGGAGAAATAATTTCAAGTTTTCTAGTTTGAGAGAATTGATAAGTGGTTCAGTTCAGTTCAGTCACTCAGTCAGGTCTGACTCTTTGCCACCCCATGGACTGCAGCAAGCCAGGCTTCCCTGCCCATCACCAACTCCCTGAGCTTGCTCAAACTCATGTCCATTGACTCGGTAATGCCATCCAACCATCTCATCCTCTGTTGTCCCCTTCTTCTTCCTCCTGCCTTCAATCTTTCCCAGCATCATGGCCTTTTCCAGTGAGTCAGTTCTTCGTATGAGGTGGCCAAAGTATTGGAGCTTCAGCTTCAGCATCAGTCTTTCCGATGAATATTCAGGACTCATTTCCTTTAGGATTGACTGGTTGGATCTCCTTGCAGTCCAAGGGATCTCAAGAGTCTTTTCCAACACCACAGTTCAAAACCATCAGTTCTTCAGTGCTTACCTTTCCTTATGGTCCAACTCTCACAGCCACACATGACTAATGGAAAAACCATAGCTTTGACTAGACACACCTTTGTTGGCAAAGAATACCTCTGCTTTTTAATAGGCTATCTAGGTTTGTCATAGCTTTTGTTCCAAGGAGCAAGCATCTTTTAATTTCACAGCTGTAGTCACCATCTGCAGTGATTTTGGAGTCTAAGAAAATAAAGTCTCTCATTGTTCCCATTGTTTCCCCATCTATTTGCCATGAAGTGATGGGACCAGATGCCATGACCTTAGTTTTCTGAATGTTGAGTTTTAAACCAGCCTTTTCACTCTCCTCTTTCACTGTCATCAAGGGGCTCTTCTGTTCCTCTTCATTTCCTCCCATAAGGGTGGTGTCATCTGCATATCCGAGGTTATTGATATTTCTCCCAGCAATCTTAACTCCAGCTTGTGCTTCATCCAGCCTGGCATTTTGCATGATGTACTCTGCATATAAGTTAAATAAGCAGGGTCACAGTATACAGCCTCTAAGTGCTCCTTTCCCGATTTGGAACCAGTCAGTTGTTCATGTCTGGTTCTAACTGTTGCTTCTTGACTTGCATACAGATTTCTTGGGAAGCAGGTCAAGTGATCTAGTATTCCCATCTCTTGAAGAATTTTCCAGTTAGTTGTGATCCACACCGTCAAAGGCTTTGGTGTAGTCAATAAAGCAGAAGTAGATATTTTTCTGGAACTCATTTTTTCTATGATCCAGTGGATGTTGGCAATTTGATTGATGGTAATGATGTGAAAAACAGAGACAATGATACTTCTGTGAGATGTATGGTAAAACAATGGAAATTGCGTGGATTTCATGGGTTAGATTTTAGGATGGACTCTCATCCTAGTTTCACCAGCCATATGACCTTGAGTGCATGACCTAGACTTTCTGATATTCGAATAAAAGAGGAAAAATGTCTGATTTTTAGAAGTCTTTGACATTTAAACTGAATGAAAAATGTAAAGTGCCCAGGCAGTGCCCAAGCACATAGTATGTGCTCTATAATTCATAGTTATTACCATGATTGTTATTTCTAGATTGAGATGGCAGATAGACAGCTGGAAACAGGTGTCCAAGTCTCAAGAGGAGGAAAAGGAAGGGGAATGTAAAGAAACATTAAAATTTAAGAGACAAATTAAAGAAGAGTCAGAAAAGGACTATTAATTAAATGGAGGTAAGAAGTTAGTGTTCAAAGATCAAGACCAGAGGGGCCATAAAGTCTCTGTGCTGTGCAACTGTGCTCTGTGCTAACTGAGCACATCTTTCTGAGAAGGTCATGATATGGGCTGCAGTTCAGCTGGTCACTTCTTGTATCTCCTCAATGCAAATATGAGTCATGCTGTGACTTTACACCTGTAAGACTGAAGTTCAGGGTAGCCACTAATAATACACCACTTTTTCCTCCAATTAGACAAGATTCTGATAAGAGAGGAGACTGTTAATCAAACTTGCATCTGATATAATATGACTTCATCAAAGTTTGAACTTAAAAATGTATGACAGTTTTCTTTGTGAATTTGGTGTAAGAAAAAATGTCAACTAGGTTCAACAGTAGTAGAAGACTGAAAAACAGCTATTAGGGACAAGTTTCATCTCTTGTGCGTGTGTGCTTTCTCAGCTACTTCAGAAGTGCTTGACTCTTTGCAAAGCTATGGACTGTAGCCCGCCAGGCTCCTCTGTCCATAGGATTCTCCAGGTAAGAATACTGGAGTGGGTTGCCATGCCCTCCTCTAGGGGATCTTCCCAGTCCAGGGATCAAAACCTGTCTCTCATGTCTCCTGCTTTTGCAGGTGGGTTCTTTATCACTAATTCACCTAGGAAGCCCATACCCAGTACAAAAGATTTCCAGAATAAAATGGAAAGCTTTTAAATACATAAGAATGCTAAGGGAAATACATAGTTAATTTCTAACCAGCTTACCTCAGACCTTGTCATCAATCTGTAGAAATGTAAGAGAGCAGTAGATCAAGCAGGAAGATCCATGTTACAATAGCGTACAAATTCAGCAGAGTGAAGAGATGCCACCAATATTAGTTATTCTTCCTGGAAAACTGGGATTCCTGAGCCCTAGTCTCTCTGCCAACATGATCCCTACATCTACATGTCCTCTCCATCACACAATCCAAAGTCCATCCAGATGCTGTCTCTACCATGTGGCCTTTACTCACGTTCCAATTGAAAATAAGCACTTCTTGCACCAGAACCCAACTAAAGTTCTCTTAGTGAACTCAACACATTCTGCTGCTTTTAATAATTACAAGTGTTTCATACTCAACAAAGTTCTTGAAGGTAAAGACTATAACTCCTCTCTGTGGTCTTTTTTGTACTGTGACTATTAGACCTGTGTTTTGTATATGTCGATGATGAGTAAACATTTGATGACTATCGTTAAATAATTTAAGGACTGTGATATGATTATCACCTCAAAATTAGTCAAAATAAACAGTTAATTTGAATTAAATTAATCAGAATTGTTTTGCATAATATTTTGGAGTCAATAGAACATTATGTTCACTTTTTAAATGCATTGCTATTCTCATAAGACATTTGTTAATTGTTTTTATTGGAAAGATTATTATTTTTTTTAGTCTGTTAGAGAAGTTTGACGTCTGAGCATACTCATAATCCTATAGTAACAAATCAATGTTTTCTTTCTTTTAAATCACAAAGCCTCCAATATTGTATTCTATTCACCACTGGATTTTCTATACTGTTGCTTTATTACCTAAAGACATTCCAGTTAATATTTGCATTGTTCTTAAAATGACTGATCAAAATAAACTTAGGATCAACAGAATTATTGATTTGGAAGCTTGATTCATTCACCTTTACCAAATATAACTTGTCTAGACAAACATATTCCATGCTTTTTTCAATAAGATAAATATAGGAAGGACCTTGACACCAAATGCTAATACAAAAGTTTATTTCTATTTCCTATTTTCCTGTTTCCTTCCACTCAGCTCAGCATTGCTTTTTAATGCTCCCTATTTTCAACATTTATTTTAGTTTTCTTCTTCTTTTGACATGTGTGTGGTAGAATCTGACAGTTTTATGTGTTGCTTACAAAAAAGAAAAGAATGCTTTTTTGAAGATGTCACTGTTTGTAGTTAAATAAGCCACTTTTCATGATAAGAATTTTCTTATATTATTCAGAGGTTTCTATTCTTTTCCCTTATGTCTTGATAATAGTCCTGCTATTCTAACCCTTCAGTGGAATCATGTTTAGTACACATTTTGAGATATTTGTAGCTTATACTGTTCTTCATGTAAGAGAAGATTAGCTTTTTAATAATAGCTTCTTTTGAATTAGGAGAGAATTTCTACAATAGAGAGGGAAACCACATGGGGAAATGTAATCAGTGATGGTTTTATGCAGGCTTTTAATAATTTCTTTGTTCTGAGGCTTTTTACAGTTTTTGGTTAGAAGGATAAAGCAACTGCTACCACTATCTGTCATTATTTTATTCACTGCAAAAGCAATAATGATTATCCAGGGTACTCCCTGATACCTTTTAAAGAATCAGTTTTTAGCAGACATCTACCAAATAGGAATATCTTCCATAAAGACTTATAATCTCTTTGATCAGTGGCATAATGAATAAGAATTTTTTTTAAAAATGAGATCTGTAACCAGACAGTCTTGGTTAAAATCCCATGTACCTTAGGCAAATCATTTCACTCTCCTTGCCTTCGACTGTCTTATCGTATAGTTTAGGAACTGTAAAGTTAAATAAGATTGCATATGTGAGGTATCAATTAGTACTTAGCCCATAAATGGGTCTAACATATATAGACTGTCTTCATTTGCAGAGATTTAATACCTGCTTGATCCAGACAGAAAGGAAAGAGAGTGCTCATTTTGGAAATGTAAGAAGAAACTACCAATAAAATGGATTGCACTTGTTCTTACGTAACAAAAAGTTTAGAGGTCAGAAAGACTCCTCCTGTAGGATATCATGGTTTCTGCTCAGATTCACAGTGATTCTTCCCTTCTCTCCTCCTCCTCGTGTTGGTGTTATTGCCAAGTTTCCTTCCTCATAGTCCCAAGATGGCCACCAGAAAGAACCAGGACAGCTCATTTCCTTGATCACAAACAGTGATGGTCAAAGTCCTGCCTCAACCATGGCCTATTAGTCTGCCCCTTTGATTTAACTGGGTCATCGGTTAAATGCCCACACTGGACCAATAACAATCTTGTATAGGTAAAGTGTTTTGTTGTTGCTATTGTTGTTATTGTTGTTATTGTTCAGTCACAAGTCCTGTCTGACTCTTTAGCAACTCCTTAGATTCCTGGTAGCTCACCAGGCTCCTCTGTCCATGGGATTTCCTAGGCAAGAATACTTGATTGGGTTGCCATTTCCCTTTCCAGAGGATCTTCCTGACCCAGGGATCAAACCCATAGCTCCTGCTGCATCTCCTCTCCTGCATTGCAGGCAGTTTCTTTACCATTCAGCCACCAGGGAAGCCAATATAGGTAAATAGTATTATCAATATACAGTCAGAAGTTCAAAGATTTGCTAGACTGCACTGCAAAAAGGAGGAAACTTGGAATCACAATGCAAGTTTCAATGTCATGTCCAGTGATCATAGCAGGGACATTCAGTTTCATCACTAGGATTAGAAATATATACATACATACCTATATATGTATTGTATCTGTAAAACAATGTTAGTGTCCATTTTCATAAAATCAATTTTGAGATCTTGTTACTTTTTAAATTATTTTACCTATTTCTTAAATAATTGACCTATATAGCTTAAATGTTCAAGAATTTTTTAGTCTTGGTATATCTCTGAAATATTTTTTTTGTTCAGATGCTTCATTCACCTTTCCAACAAAGTGACCCATGGCTAAAAATTTCCTTAGGTTTAAGTTTATCTTGGTCTTGTTTATGGTACTCTTGTCATTTCCTACCACTTATACTTTGGTTCTGATCTGCTTGTCTTTATTCCTCCTAGGAACCAAGGTATATAATTTGACATTTGGATTAATAGTTTTACTTAAGGTAATTAAAAGGTATTTTTCACAATAGAGTTTTGTTCTAGGTCCCTGAATGAGGGATTGTGCTTAAAGGTCTTCCTTGTTTTCTAAAGTCAGTTCCTATCCCAGCAGTAGCACATGCAGAGCACCCAGAACCCTTCTTTGAGGAATCAGCTTAGTTTTACATATATTGCAAAGTATTCTGGATACAACAGCCAATGATCATCGCCTCTTCTGTGTCTTCTTACCTGGAAGGATGATATTACATCTCTTTCAGCACTCATTTTCAGGGAACCCCTTCCAGTCTTAATCAACTTTCAATCTGTGCCTTCTGGATAACACTTAACCTGCAGGCCAATGGATACCTTTGGTGCTATATACATAATTAATCATAAGTTAGATCCTCCTCTGTGGCTGAGAAATTCTCTAAAAAGCACCCAAGCTGTGATGAAACTGGAAGCCAGAAGCTTGACCTCAGAATCAAAGGCAGACCTTATATAATAGAATACAGGCAGGGCTCAATTAAAGAGTTTGATACATCTGCCCCCAGTTATATGAAGTAATACTGTATAGTCATCCATCCAGAACAGAAGGGAAATTCAGATGTGTTCTGTTAAGATGAGACACTGCTTTTGGACACCCTCAGCCAATGGAACCACAAGGTCTCAGTCCAGTTCATTTTTATTTTAGAACATGTAGGAATTAACTTTAGGTTAAAACTACCTCCATATGTTTCCATTTGGGCCAATTTCCCTCAGTAACACTATCCCATTGAAATATAAAATCTTGGGCATTCCAAGTTGAGTTACTAAAAATATTTATGGAGAATATATTATCTAAAATTCTCAGGACTGACTTTCTTCAGAGTGAGAGAAAACTAAAGTGGTGTATTTCCACATCTCATGTGTCTACCAGCAGCTTTATCTATCCAAAAATATCCTTAACTTCTAAGTGGTTTCATGTTTACTAAATGGATAAAATTCAGAACAACAGCAAAAATAAAGATTTAACAAAGGGCTACAAACTCCCCACGTGAGAGCTAATTTCCAGTGAAATTTTAGTTGGATACTTAGGATAGTGTAGAAGAATTAACAAAATTTACATTTTAAGTTTGCTTTGATTTTATAATGCATGTTTTCAACCCAGTTAATTCCAAATGTATTTATAATCCCAAAAATCACCCACTGGAAGATTGAAGAAATACAAAGCCACAGATCTAAGTGAAATTAAAGTAACTGAACTCAAGTAAATATAAGAGATTTATAACTAAAAATATGAGTAAACCTATATGCTTGCTTTTATTCTCTTAGAGAAATTCAGAATCTCCTAGCAGTCTTCCAATGTTCTTTCAGTTCTTGCCTGAATTCTAAGAGACTTCAGTATCAGAGATCTTGATGCTGTGTAATCTCCTCCTTGTCTGACGGAAAGGGAAAGTGACATTGCTAAGCCATGTCCGACTCTTTGCCACCCCATGGACTGTAGCCTACCAGGCTCCTCCGTCCATGGGATTTTCCAGGCAAGAGTACTGGAGTGGGCTGCCATTTCCTTCTCCAGGGGATCTTCCCAACCCAGGGATTGAACTCGGGTCTCCTGCATTGCAGACAGACGCTTTACCGTCTGAGCCAGATGAGCCAATTTTTTCCTGAGGCAATTTTTTCACAACCTAGGCTAAGGCTATAAAAAAGAACCATAACGATTAGATACACAGAAAGAAAACATTCATTCTTTCTTTCAGGAACCATTTAACATGAAAGGAGTAATGACAGGAAAAGGAAGTTAAAGTGGTACGAAAGACTTAGTACAGCAGGGTAGACAAATAATAACATGCGGAAGCAAGAGAGATGGCACATAGATGTGTCAAGCCATCCAGCCAGTCCTCCAGAAACATACCTGTACTTGAAGAGTTGGGTATATTGATTTTTTTTTAAAGCCTGGGAAACCATATATCATGGAGTGTTATGGGATATTTTAGTAAAGGTGTGATAGTATTTTGGCTTGTGTTAAATACTTTGGGGGAGGGTATAAGAAATGGGTCCTCACTCTTCATTAGATGCTGCCAGAAAGTAGAGGTAACTCTTGGATTGGGTATCTTAATCTTACCTAGAAGGAGGAAAGACCAAGCAAGGCTTAAACTGTAACTAGACAGAAAGCAACAGTCCAATCACTCATATGAGCCAAGACGGGGAGTGTTTGGTCATTTTTTACTTTTCACAGAGTTCACATTTTCATTGATTTTCAGACATGATTATGGAGTGGTCTTATTTTTGACGAGTCCGTCATGGTCAAAGAATGGTCTTGTCTGATGTTGATACGGTATGAAAATAGATCACAGTAAGAAGAGGTGCAAAGAAATATAGCTATTTGTTTTATTGAACACAAATTGCATGCCAGGCACTATGCTGAATGCTTTGTGTGTATGATTTTAGCACACATACTAAAATAGTACTTATTTCATTGAACTGTTGTGAATATTAAAAAATAGCTGTATTTCTTTGCACTTCTTCTGACTCTGATTTTTATATGCTTCCTTTTAGGAAAGAGAAAACCAGCACCTCATGTCTAGGAGCCAGCATGATACTGTTATATAGGCCTTAGGGTTGGTCTAGTCTTCAGCTGTGAGTTTCAGAATTCTCTGGTTGAAACTAAATATTTTCATAGCATATCAACATTAGACAATATCACTCTTTGACCATGATGGTCTAGATGAAAGCAGAGATACTACATTTTTCATTACTGAATTTTCAAACAGTGACTTGTCTACAATGGTGCTTAATAAATATTGAATGATTGGTTAGATGGGTAATGAATGGATGAACTGATGGATGGACTCAAAGTTCACATTTGATCAGAATCATGACTATTTGATATGATATCTATTTTTATTATTTCCTTTTCTTTTTTCTTAGCACATGGCACAGCACGGGGGATCTTAGTTTCCCAATCAGTAGAGTTTTAACCTCTGGATTGCCACGGAAGTCCCATATTTGATACAATTCATTTTGTATCCCAGACAGTAGGAAGAAACCTTAAAATGATGATGATAGCAATTATTTAGCTTTTTGATTGCTTGTGATTTTTACCACACAATGCCATGCAGATATTCTTAAAGGTAGAAACATTATCTTATTTTCCACGTAAGAATGTGAAAGCTCAGATATGTTAAATATTCACTCAAAATCTCAGAACTGGTAAGTGACCAAACATAGGCTAGACTCCTGGCCTCCCCAATTTTCAGTCCCATGAACTATAGAGAAGTATTTTTTCCTCATATTTTCCAAAATAATTTATGTAAAGGAATGAATTTCAGGTTGCATAAAATGTTTTTCTCATGTTTCTAAACATCAGCATTTATGAAACCTTTCTATTTAATTAGTCATGATTTATCTATGACCTGCCCACAACTGTGTTTCCAGCATTACTTTTTAGGTAATTGTTCCCACTTGCCCTTGACAGCCTTCAGTTATTTCACTTCCTTAGCACTGTGAAAAATCAATAATCCATTTATATTTTTTGAAAAAGTATCTTTTCATGCACAGATTTTTTTTGCATTTAAATAATGTTTGTGATTGAGGAAAACTGTTAATACCTGGCTAAGAACAACAGTGTTGCATACTCTTTGAAAGAGAAGAATGTTCAATTCAGATGAAAAAATTCAAGTTGTGTGATGACTTGAGGGGAAAAAAAACCCACAATATTGTTGTTTAACCAATAAGTCATGTTGGACTCTTTGCAACCCCATGGACAGGCCTCCCTGTCCATCACCACCTCCTGGAGCTTGCTCAAACTCTTGTCCATCAACTCGGTGATGCCATCCAACCATCTCATCCTCTGTCACACCCTTCCCCTCCTGCCTTCAATCTTTCCCAGAATCAGGATATTTTCCAATGAGTCTGCTCTTCACATCAGGTAGCCAAAGTATTAGAGCTTCCAATTCAGCATCAGTCCTTCCAATAAATATTCAGTGTTGAGTTCCTTTAGGATTGACTGGTTTGATCTTCTTGCTGTCCAAAGGACTCTAAGTCTTCTCCAGCACCAGAATTTGAAGGCATCAATTCTTTGGTGCTCTGCCTTCTTTATGATCCAACTCTCACATCCATACATGACTACTGGAAAAACCATAGCTTTGACTATACAGACTTTGTCAGCAAAGTGATGTCATAACTTTCTTCCAAGGAGCAAACATCTTTTAATTTCATGGCTGCAGTCATCATCCACAGTGATTTTAGAGCACAAGAAAATAAAAGCTGTCACTGTTTCAACATTTTTGCCATCTTCATGTTTAAAAAAAAAACACAATATTTTAATTAAAAACCTGAATATGGTAAAAGTTCATATTAATATCAACTTCATTGAGGAACATACTAAAACAGAGGCAACCATAATTCCTATGTGAACCCCTAGAAATAGGTCTTCCTCTTGGCGTGGTAGAAATAGGCCTTCCTGTAGGCCTCTTATTAGGTTGAATTTGATATTTTATTGATAATGGACACTGAGCTCCAATCACCAAAACAATTCTTCCATTTTCATAGGATCATTTTTGCATTCCACACACAGAATATTCTGATTCATTTTGTAAACCTGAACTTTAAGCTAAATTTATTTGCAAATTACTTGAGTAGCATTGTGAAATTGAGCTTCAATGTGAATTATCTTTAGCTCAGATTTTGGGTAAAGTTTTCATAGCTTTGAATGCTGTCACAATGACAGCTTAATGTTTTGTTTTTTAAGGGGGGTGTGTGTGTGTGTGCATGTGTGTATATATATGTATGTATATATGTGTGTATATCTATGTATATGTGTATATGTATGCACACACATACATATATATGCATGTATATGCACACATACACATATGCAAATACATAGATGATATATGTAAGTTATGTTCTATCATTGTGATATATCAGGTTCATTTGTCAAGTGTTAGATTTGTCCTTGATGATATTATTCATTTATTTATATCTTTCATCTGGTGAAATGAGAAAACTAAAGATAAAAATGTTTCACTGATTGACTGAATATACCAGTTTGATAAGCTGGAGAACTCATATTAGAACCCAAGTTTTTAGATGCTTAGAGAAACATTTTGCTCCTTGGTTGTTGTTCTTAAGTCACTAAAATGTGTCTGACTCTTTGTGACCCCGTGGACTGCAGGACTCCAGGTTCCTCTTTCCTCCACTGTCTCCTGGAGTTTGGTCAAATTCATGTCCATTGAGTTAGTGATGCTATATGACCATCTCATCCTCTGCCAACCCTTTCTGCTTTTGCCTTCAGTCTTTCTCAGCATCAGGGTCTTTTCCAATTATTTGGCTCTTTGCATCAGATGACCAAAGTATTGGAGCTTCAGCTTCACCATCAGTCCTTGCAATGAATATTCAAGACTGCTTTCCTTTAGGATTGACTAGTTTGATCTCCTTGGAGTCCAAAGAACCCTCACTGCAAGAGTCCAGGAGTCTTCTCCAGCCCCATAGTTCAAAAGCAATTCTTCAGCACTAAGCTTTCTTTATGGTCCTACTATCACATCTGTACATGACTACTGGGAACACCAAAGCTTTGACTATATGGACCTTTGTCAGCGAAGTGAAATCTCTGCTGTTTAATATGCTATCCATGTTTGTCATAAGTTTCCTTCCAAGAAGCATCTTTTAATTTCATGGCTGAAGTCACTGTCACCAGTGATTTTGGAGCCCAAGAAAATAAAGTCTATCACTATTTACACTTTTCCCCCTTCTGTTTCCCATGAAGTGATGGGGCTGGATGCCATGATCTTAATTTCTTGAATGTTGAGTTTTAAGCCAGCTTTTTCACTCTTCTCTTTCACCCTCATTAATAGACTCTTTAATTCCTCTTCATTTTCTGCTATTAGAGTGGTATTATCAGCATATCTGAGATTGCTGGTATTTCTCTTGGAAATCTTGATTCCAGCTTATAATTTACCAGCCTGACAGTTTGCATATAAATTAAATGAGCAAAGTGACAATATAAAGCTTTGCCATACTCTTTTCCCAATTTTGAACCAATCCCTTGTTCTATATCCAGTTCTAACTATTGCTTCTTGATCTGTGTACAGATTTCTCAGGAGACAGGTAAGGTGGTCTGGTGTTCCTAGCTCTTTAAGAATTTTCCACAGTTTTTTGCAATTTGCAGAGTCAAAGGCTAATGTGTAGTCAGAAAAGCAAAAGTAGATGATTTTCTGAGTCACCTTGCTTTCTCCGTGATCCACTGAGTGTTGACAATTTGAGCTCTGGTTCCTCTGCCTTTTCGAAACTGAGCTTGTACATCTTCAAGTTCTAAGTTCATGAACTGCTGAATCCTAACTTAAATGATTTGGATCAAAACCTTAGTAGCATGTGAAATGACCACAATTGTAAGGTTGTGTGAACATTCTTTAGCATTGCCCTTCTTTGGGACTGGAATGAAAATCGATGTTTTCTAGTACTGTGGCCACTGCTGAGTTTTCCAAATTCGGTGGCATATTGAGTACAGCAATTTATTACATCATCATTTAGGATTTTAAATAGCTCAGCTGAAATTCTGTTACTTCTGCTACCTTTGTTTGTAGTAATGCTTCCTAAGGCCTACTTGACTTCACATTCCAAGATGTCCTACTGTAGGTGAGGGACCACACCATGGTGGTTATCTGCTTCATTAAGACCCTTTTTGTATAGTTCTTCTGTGTACTCTTCTACCTCTTTTTAATATCTTCTGCTTTAATTAGGTCATTAGTATTTCTGTCCTTTATCATGCCCGTCCTTGCCTGAAATATTCCCTTGATATCTCTAATTTTTTTTTTGGAAGAGGTCTCTAGTCTTTCCCATTCTATTGTTTTCCTCTATTTCTTTTCATTGTTAATTTAAGAAGGCTTTCTTATCTCCCCTTGCTATTCTGTGGAACTCTGCATTCAGTTGAGTATATCTTTCCCTTTCTCTCTTGCCTTTCACTTCTATTCTTTACTCAGCTATTTGTAAAGCCTCCTCAGACAAACACTTTGTCTTCTTGCATTTCTCTTTCTTTGGGATGGTTTTGTTCCCTTACTCCTGTATAATGTTACATCGTTCTGCAGGCACTCTATTTACCAGATGTAATCCCTTGTATCTATGTGTCACCTCCACTGTTTAATTATAAGAGATTTGATTTAGGTCATACCTGAATGACCTAGTGATTTTCCCTACTTTCTTCAATTTAAGCCTGAGTTTTGCAATATGGAGCTCATGATCTGAGCCACAGTCAGCACCAGGTCTTTTTTCTGCTGACTTAGAGAGCTTCTCTATCTTCAGCTGCAAAGTGAATAATAAATCTGATTTCACTATTGACCATTTGGTGATATCTATGTGTAGCATCATCTCTTGGGTTGTTGGATGAGGGTGTTTTCTATGACTAGTACGTTCTCTTGACAAATCAATGTTAGCCTTTGCCCTGCTTCACTGTGTGCTCCAAGGCCAAACTTGCCTGTTATTCCAGGTATCTCTTGACTTCCTATTTTTGCATTCCATTCCCTCTAATGAAAAGGACATCTTTTTTGGTGTTAGTTCTAGAAGGTCTTCTAGGTCTTCATATAACTGATCAACTTCTTCTTTGGTATCGGTGGTTGGGGCATAGACTCAATTACTGTGATCTTAAATGATTTGCCTTGGAAATGAACCAAGATCATTTTGTCGTTTTTGAAGTTGTACCCAAATACTGCATTTGGGAATGTTTTATTGACTATGAGGGCTATTCCATTTCTTCTAAGGGATTCTTGCCCACAGTAGTAAACATAATAGTCATCTGAATTAAATTTGCCCATTCCCATGCAATTTAGTTCACTGATTCCTAAGATGTTGATGTTCACTCTTGCCATCTCCTGCTTGACCATATCCAATTTACTTTGATTCATGGACCTAACATTCCAGGTTTCTATGTAATATTGTTCTTCAGAGCATCAGACTTTACTTTCCCTATCAGATACATCCATAACAGAGTCATTTCTGCTTTGGCCCAGCCATTTCATTCTTTCTGGAGCTATTAGTAATTGCCCTCTGCTCCTGCCCATTAACATACTGGATACCTTCAGAACTAAGGGGCTCATCTTCCAGTGTCATCTTTTTGCATTTTCATATTGTTCCTGATGTTCTCCAGGCAGGAATACTGGAGTGATTTGCCATTTCTTCCTCCAGTGGACCACATTTTCTCAGAGTTCTTCAATGTGATCTGTCAGTCTTGGGTGGCCCTGCATGGCATGGCTCATAGCTTCATTAAATTACAGAAGCCCCTTCTCCACAAGACTGATCCATGAATGGATAATAATGCACAATATATGTATAATATTTAGAAATACTACACAAATAAGTTCTTCTAGAACCACTGTCTCACTAAGACTCTGGATCCCAGGACTCTACTTCAACAAGTAAAATCAAACCCATATAATTTGGTTGGGAAGCTACCTACTTCTTATCTTTGTACATTTATTTTGTCTATCCCTACTTGATAAAGCAACCTTTAAATATGTGTACAGGTTTACAAAATGACAAGAGATCATATGTTATGTTGTTCCCTTTTTAAACTAGACTTCAAATAACATAATTATCATTTTCATGTGGAAATTTTCCCTCTGGATATGATTTTTAAATATTATATTTGACCTTGAATAAAACAATATTCATGATCTCAGTCCTTCACTGTGAATATCAAGTTATATTTACCAAGCTGTGGATTTTAATTTAGCACAAAAAAAAACACATAAAAAACATGAGCTAGTCATTCATTATTATTTACTTACATCTGATGAAATATTTGTCTATAGAATTTCATAGTCAGGTCATATGCCTTTAAATAGGCAGGCAAAACAGAGGAATAGAACATTCTGTTGACAGGTAAATGTGAATCAATCTGGTTTCTTTCAAAGGAAAATAATCAAGCTCTTTTCAAATAATGTAAAATGCAAAATGATTGCCTGTTGGAGGGGGTTGGGGGGCTTATCAGCTTCTCTTCTCAGAGAAATGATTGCCGTATTCTAGCTGGAGGAACATATGCTAACAGCTTATCTTGTGATTTCTCTGCAGTCGCTGATATTTATTAACAGTTGACTTTCTGTCGTTGCTCTTCTTCTTCCTCTTTCCTCCAACAGTGTAAATTAGTTTCCCCAAATCTACATCTCGTCTTCATTTTCTTATCAGTCTTGCAGAAAGGGTGATTATTTCATTATTGGTTTTGAAGAGCCTTTCATATTAAGTGGTGCAGCTCTGGTTTCAGGCAGACATTTAACAGACTCTATTTGTTTTATTCTTTGTCTCATCGTCTTAATCAAAGCCCCTGAGATTGAGTCTTTTGTAGTAACAAACAAGAATAAAGGGAAATTATGAATTGTCTCTTCCACAGAAAATGCAGTATTCATCAGGAATGCCTGGTGGGATTGAAACAGGGTAGGCTTCAAACATGTGAAAACAATTGTATTCACCAATGAAAATCCTTTTAATAGATAGGATACCTGTCTTCCAATCTCTTATTAGCTTAATACCTAAGCAGTGTCCCTCTGTGGGGTTAGAGCCTTTTTGTATTGTCATAAGGTTGCTAGTGGAAAATTTTTCAGAGTGAGAGTTTATTTTTTCACATGAGACCTGCTGTCTTTCTTTCTCCAAAATACTTTGTAATTTTTTCCCCAGAGCTTTTTTTTTTTCATCTTTGCTATATAGATTTAACATTAACTCTGATTTACCGAATATGCACTGTCCTGGATTCTTGATATTGAACAGCTATGGGAAAATGTGTAGGTGTCATGACCTCATTTTCAGATTCATATGATTCAAAATAGCCTGAGAGCCCTCATTGCTTACTGTCCCTGCACTCTTTTGACCATATTTTGATAAATTTTTCAGAAGCAGTTCAAGAATTGGGTTAGCTATTTAGGTAAAATCAGTTTATATAGGGGCAACATGAAAAAGGTCTAATATAGCCCATGTTTCTTCTTAATGTACAAATCAAGTTTTATGGTATCTGGAAAAATCAAAGAGGTCCTAAATACCTGACTTCCTAGTATCCCAAATATTGATCACTATTATGTTTGTAATTATCTTACTTAGATTCAGAAATCCTTATTCACATCTGTACATTTTTTATATCATTAACTGATTCAAAAAACTAAAGTAAGAATTTGATTCTGATATGGCTTTGGATTCATATATCCATCATTAAGGTATAAACTATATTATGGTTCTTCTATAAATAAAGAATTAAAAGAGAAATTTTTAATTCTGACATAAACTAAATGCATTTTTCACTATTGTTAACTGTGTACTTACACAGGGAATTACAAAATGTGCTAGTTGTTTATTGCTGTACAACAAATTATCTCAAAACAGAGCAGCTTGAAACAATACATTTTTTTAATTGTCTCATAGTTTCTGTGAGTTGAATTAAGGTTGTATAGTTGGATGCCTCTGACTCAGGATCTCTCACAATATTGCAAAGTATCAGCCAGGAATGGGATCACTTCAAGCCCAAATGGAAGATGATCCATTTCCAAGTATACTATCATGACTCTCAGCAACGCTCAGGAGATCCACTTTCAAGCTCATTCATAAACCATTTACAAACCTTACATCCTCCTTGATGTAAACCAGAGTCAGTCATTAATCACTTGCCATGTAGGTTTTTCAATAAGTTAACTCACCAAATGACAGCTCACTTTCTCCAGACCAAGGGCTGCAAGAAAGAAAACATCAGAAGAATGATCAAGAAGGAAGCCACAGTCTTTTAAAAATCTAAATTCATAATCAACATCCTATCACTTTTGCATCCTGTGTGCATGCATGTATGTGTGTATGTGTAAAAACAAATCCCAGGTCTAACTCACATTCAAGGGAGAGGGAATTCCACAAACACACAAATGCCAGAGAGGAAGACCTTTGAGATACATTTTAGAAGCTGTCTACCACAGTCCACCCTTTGGACCCAATGGTTCATACCTCTTCCACATACAAAGGCTCACTTTCTCCTGGAGTCCCTGGTCTCTGCCTGTTCCAATTAAGCAGGTCATGCTAGGTTATACTTCAGTAGCAGCTCTAAAATCCTATTGACTTAAAACAATAAAATTTTACTTCTCAGTCATCCTACGTGTCTATTATGGGTTGGCTAAGGACTGTTTTCCTCACCCAGAGATTCTCCAAGTTCATTGGAACTAGAGGGAGGGAAGAGCAAGTTGATGGCAATTAAAGGCTTCTCATTTAAGTAACACGTGTTACTTCTGCTCAAATAGTACTAATTTCAAGGGCACAAGTAACTATATTTCTACCATGTGCCTGAAAAGAAGAGAAGTAGAAGTATCAATAAACAGCCCAAGAGACTAACACAATGGGTAAAATCTTGTCTTCCATTTCTAGCTAAATACATATCAAACTGATTATGAGCCAATTTCTCATACATTTAGCTCATTCTACAAATATTTAACAAGTACTAAGTTTTTACGAAATGATAAGGCCTAAGAGCAGAGAAAAAAGCAGTCCCTATCTTCTGGTTTCTCAACATGGTGGGCAAAGAGATAAGTATATAGATAATTTCAGGATAGAAGTCATGATAAAATGTCAGTTAAGGCATAATATGACATTTAACTCAGACTTGAGGAGAGAGGAGATCAGAGATCTTAAAGTAGATGAAAGTAAAGAGATCAGGACATCTTAAAGTAGATGAACTCTGATGAGTTCTGATAGATGTGTAAAAATAGGCCAGGTAAGGAAAGTCAAGAAAGACACTTTTCACTGTTTCTTTAATACAGTGAATTTATGATGATTATCTTATAGAGCAAAAGGCCTGGATTCTTCTGCATTAGCATTAACTAGTACCTTAGCCTGATCAAGTAACTGGGCAATTGTGCACCTAGATTGCTCATCTGTGAAATGAAAAGGTTTAACTAGATGTTGTCCAAGATCTCCTTCAACTGTAAAACCTGTGATTGCTCCTGCTCTAGAGGATATTTTTTAAAGGCAGACTTTATTGGATAATCATAAAATAACTACCTTATAAAGCAATCACTTACTAAAACAGTTCAGTAAGCACCAATGGGAAATTCCCTTATCAAAAAATAGTATAATTAGATATCCCTTCTGAGACACAATATGTTCAAAATTGATCACAAAAGAATAAGATGTATTCTTGATAGAATGATATTAAAGTAGTTCTTTGTAGCAAACTTACTCTTGTGATATTTTTCCTCTTTAATCTATCACTCTAGATATTTCTAATGATTCTCATGCATAGACTCTTCCTATTTTATCTGTTGGTTTTATTTACCTGTGAAAGAACATCAACTGTGTCTATTCTACACACACAATTTATTTTGCACAAAAATTATATTGCCAGATTAATTTGCACCATCATAATCCTACATATTACCATGCTTTTCACTTGACTCACCAACCCTTCTTGAGTTCTCCAACTTTTAAGGGAAGATACTTGCCAGTGACTTCAAATCTTGACCCCTCACTGCACGGTCATTGTTCTCTTACCAGTCAACAGGACTCTAGATCAGCAGTCTTCCTTTTTCCACCTCAAGCCTCCATTCCTTCTCTCCTATTTCACTGATATGATCTAGACATTTAAAGCAAGTACCCCTACCACGTACTGGCAAAGAACACGTATATTTCAGGGGAGTTTAATTGCTCCAACCACTTTGGAAAACAGTTTGGCATTATCTACTAAAAGTTGAACATATGCATACCAGATGATCCAGCAATTCCACTCATTATATACAACACGTGTACCAAGGAATACTTTCAAGGATGTTTATTGCAGCATTAATTGTAATTGCTCTAAACTAGAAAAGACCCAATGTTCATCAACAATAGAAAGGGTATAGGAAGTGTGGGAGACTTTCCTGGGAATCCAGTGGTTATGACTCTCCACTTGCACTATAGGAGGTGCAGTGCTGGGCTTCATGGCCACACACACACACAAAAAAAAAAAAACAGCCAGACACGATGCAATAAGTAATATGTGATTATATTTATTAAGGTTCAAGGCAGCTCTGAACTATAGGGTTAAAAATGAAGATAATGCTTTGTCTACCTTTGATGAAGAGGAGAAATGGACTTGTGGGGCAGCATGGGGTTTCTGTCGCAGTGGAAATATTCTATATTTTGACCTGGGATGTGGTTACGCTGGTGTCTGCTTTTGTGTGATTCATTCCTTATGCACTGTACTTTAAATGCTTTAAAAAGTACTTGGGCTTCCAAAAAACTCTTATTTAAAAAAAAAAAAAATACGTGAACACATGGTCAAAAAGCCACTTGCTATCCCAGTTAGTATATCCTGCCATATGTGTTACAAAACTCTTATACTACAGTACCCTTTATTACTGTAGAATATTTTTCCTCAGTTTCTATGTTAATTGCAATGTGGTTTAAGATAGGATTCGTTGTTCAGTTAATAAAGCTCTAAATCATTCAATCTACTACATATATAGTAGAAAAGGAATGAAATAAAAAAGAGAGAGTGCAAGAAGGAAGGGACAAATTATGTTACTTAGGGGTTCTGACATGTTTGACAAGACAAAACTGTAAAATATATTCTCTTCCTGATCTAACCTGCTTTTCTACTCTATGATATGCATATGAAAAACAGATCTGATACTTTTCAACACAGGTACTTTTAGATATTTCAAGTTTTATTTTTTCCTGAATGTTTGCTTACCTACCATTGCTCATCTGGTACCAACTTGAATCTATGAAAATGGCATCAAAGAAAAACATGTGCGAACAATTCCGAATAAAGGTGAATCTCTCCTGATGAATAAAACCTCTCCTGATGAAATCTTTTTAATATTGATATTAAAAGTCATTTTTAACTAATTTAAAGGGTCACGTCTACTTGTGTTAATGGTTAATGTAGAAACGGCTTTAAAATGACATGCTATTTTGATAATCAAGATTTGGAGGTGTTTTAGAATAGGGTTAACAGCAGAAAATTTTTCATATGAAGTAAACTTTTTTCTAGTTTAAATAGAGTTGTAAAATGCATCACACTAGAGCATATATTTGAATTCCAGATTTTCTGTTAAAATGCCTTTTTAAAGTTTGAAGTATTTTAATTAAAATATTCTTATTACATAAAATAAAGCTACAAGTCATTAATGAAACTTGGAATTTTCACATTATAACAGAAGGGATGCCATATAGCAAAGATAAAAATTACAGTGAGGAAACCTAAAGCATTTTTTATGAGTAAGAAAGTAAAATAATGTGATTTGATTCTAGCTCACTCTGTTTAAAAAATAAAATAAAAGATGATAGTCTTTGGATGTAAAACACACTAAAGGAAAAGCTATTTATGACATGTTTGTTTTTTCTGTGGAGGGAAAAAAATAAGCCATAGGGTTTTCCCAAAGTAAAGGGAAACCTTCAGAAGTTCTTAGAACAATTTTCAGTATATATCCGTAAATACTAAAAGTGCATCAGCCAAGATTTTACCTCACCATGGACAGTTCTGCTGTTGACAGTTATTGACTTTAGCTCTTACAGCTTCCTTAGCTGCAACAATTAGTCAGAACTCGGTTTCCTAGGTGGTGATGCTAGTGGTAAAGAACCTGCCAATTTAGGATGCTTAAGACATTCCGAGTTCCATCCCTGGGTTGGGAAGATCCCATGGAGTAACGTATGGAAACCAACTCCAGTATTCTTGCCTGGAGAATCCCATGGACAGAGGGGCCTGCCAGGCCACAGTCCATAGAGTTGCACAGAGTAAGACATGACTGAAGCAGCTTGGCACACACACATACACAGAGATGAAAGAACCTACCCCATTATTCTAGTTCCTTTCTTGCGTGTTCATTCTCTCACCTGCATCAGGCATATTCCATGAGCTGAAGGGCATGCTTTCTTGGTGAAATCAACTGCCAAAAATCCATTTTCTACCACTTAGGAAAGTTTGTGATCTATTTTATCCTCAGCCTTCAAAAAAGAAAAGATAATTGAGAATAGTTTGCACTTTGGCCACATGTACGAAGTTCAGTTGACCTAACCATGAAGCATGACTTAGAAAGAATTGAATCTTTGCTCTTTCTGGCTGGTGTTACATACTTTCTGTTGTCCCCTCTACTAGATCAATAGGTGATTACATTGATATTTGTACTCAGAGACGAAAGGTAGCTTTGGAATTGTCGGAGAAGCAAAAGAGTTGCATTCATGTCTATAAAAACTCTGAGAAATGGCTTCAACTGGCAAACCCAGTTATGCATTTGCCTGACACTAAAGAGACAAGTGCTTTGCCAGTGTAAATGATATATTAACACTGATGCAAGTGAACTACAAAAAAGCTATCATAAAATCTAGCCTAAAGGTGTCATTCAGCAATAATCTAAATGAGTTGTGGAATAGGGCTTGAGGATTTTTACCTCAGGTTAAAAGGCAGTGCAGTTGCATGTCAAGCAGGAAAAGCCTCCTCTTTTTAATTCTTCAGAAAAGAAGCAGGGAGATCTGACCATCTTCCCTATATTTTCCTTTTTTAAATAGGGCTGAGAGTAAAGGAACTATATGTCTGAAAGCTAGGTTCTGCCAAACAGAACTAAATTTAACCAGTATGTGGACGATAAAAAAAAGACAGATGGGTGAGATTTATGAAGAGCCCTTTCGAAAGTGGCCTCAAACAGGTGGTTTCCCAAAAGGAGCCAGTGTATAAAGTGTTTCTGGCTGTAGAATGAACGGGAGAAAGAGATGTGTTGGCAATAAGTATACGGGTGCTTGCTGACTGAGGCTCATATTGCTTGTCAGGTGTCTCTATTTTGTCTGAACTTCAAAAGCTATTTCATTGTACTATGAGAAGAGCAGAAGGTCTTGGATTCTGTGATTGGTTATTGTTTTGAAAAGGAAAGAAAATTACCTTTCATTTTCTCTCCATTGGCGCTAAATCCCCAGTGGCGGTTTGAAGGACATTTCAAATCACTGCAACTACAGCAAGGAGCTTTTGAGTCAGTTACTTCTGACTAATATTTTACAAATGCTCTCACCATCCCACCCAAACCTGCAAATAGAAGTCTGGAAAACAGTTTTGCAATTTTTTTTTTTTTAATGTTACCACTTGCTTTGAACTCTGAAGTAAAATCAAGTTCTACCTTTAAGATCTTTACTAAAAGGTATTTTGAAGACTGTGCCCAGTGAAGTCTTGCATCACCCCTCCCCAATGTAAAAACTGTGAACACTGTATTTAGGACAATATTTCCTATGAAATCTTCCTGGTACATTTTACCATACACTATTCAATTTACTTAAAAATAGAGAGAAATGGTCATCATGTGACATATACTGTGTTCCAGCCATAATCTAGAACAGAACAAAACCTGTTTCTATGAGAGTACTCTGGTTTATAGTAGGGGAGACCAAGCAGATTAAACAATCACAGTCTGTGCAGGCTAAGTGCTGTAATAATTTACTCACTATTTTAATGGCTCAAAGAACTATAATTTATCCATTTATCTATTGGCAAACTCTTACATCATTTCCATATCTTGGCAATTATAAACAATGCTGTGGTGAACATTGGGGTGCATGTATCTTTTTTAATTAGTGTTTTTGGTTTTGTTTTTTTTTTTGGATATATACCCTTATTGCAATTGCTGGATCATCGTTACTTCTATTTTTAATTTTTTGAGAAAACTTCATACTGTTTTTCACAGTGGCTGCATCATCGTACGTTCCTACCAACAGTGTATGAGAGTTCCCTTCCACATCCTTGCCAACATTTGCTAGTTTTTTAATTTTTTTGGCAGTGCAACTTGTGGGATCTTGATTCCCTGGTCAGGAATCAAGCCCTTACCCTCTGCAGTGGAAAGGCAGAGTCTTAATCACTGGACCACCAGGAAAGTCCCCTTGTATTCTTTTTGATGATGGTCATTCTGACAGATGTGAAATGATATCTCATTGTGGTTTTAATTTGCATTTCCCTGATGATCATCAGTGTTGAGCATCTTTTCATATACCTGTTGGCTATCTGCATGTCCTCTCTAGAAAAATGTCTATTCCAGTCTTCTGCCCATTTTTTTTTAAACCAGGGTGTTTTTGTTTGTTTTTGATGTTGAATTGTATCCACTGTTTCTATATTATGGATATTAAGCACTTATTGTTCATAGCATTTGCAAATATTTTCTCCCATTCAGTAGATTGGCTTCTTTTTTTTAAATGGCTTCCTTTGATATATAGAAAGCTTTTAAGTTCAATTAGGTCCCATTTGTTTATTTTTGCTTTTATTTTGCTTTAGGAAACAGATCAAAAAAAGAAAGAAAGTATTGTTATGATTTATGTCAAAGAGTGTCCAGCCTACATTTTCCTCTAAAAGTTTTATACTGTCTGGCCTTACATTTATGTTGTTAATCTATTTTGAATATATTTTTGAACATAGTGTTAGAGAATTTTCTAATTTTATTCTTTTACATGCAGCTATCAGTTTTCCCAACACCATTTATTGAAGAGACTGTCTTATTTCCATTGTATATTTTTACCTCCTTTGTTATAGATTAATTGACCATAGTGCCTTGGTTTATTTCTGAGCTCTCTATTCTGTTCTATTGATCTGTTTTTGTGAAAGTACCACACTGTTTTGATGACTACAGCTTTGCAATGTAGTCTGAAGTCATTAAGCATGATTCCTTCTTTCTCAATTTTGTTTTGGCCATTTTGGATCTTTTGTGTTTCCATGAAAATTTTTAAATTATTTGTTAAGATGTGGCATATATATATATATACACATATACATACACACACACACACACACACATACATACATACATACACACACAAAGGACTACTTTTATAATCATAAAAACAAAGGAAATTATCCCATTTGCAACAACATGGATGAACTTCAGGGGTATTGTGCTGAGTGAAATAAGTCAGACAGAGAAAGTCAGATACTGCATGATATCACTTTATTTGTGGAATCTAAAAGCTACAGCCAACTAATGAAGATAACAACAACAGAAAAGAAATAGACTCACAGATATAGAGAACAAATTAATGGTTACCAGTGGGGAGAGGGCACAGTGGAGGGGCATTAGAGGGGTAGGGTGTTAAGAGATACAAACTATTATGTATGAAATAAACTGCAAGGCAATATTGTACAACATAGGGAATATACCAATATTCCATATTAATATTCAAAATAACTATGAATGGAATATAACCTTTGAAATTGTGAATCACTGCATTGTACATCTGTAAATTATATAACATTGTACATCAACTAAACTTAGAAGAAATAGCTAAAATTTAGTTCTTATTTACATGAAATCCCAGAGCCAATGATGTTTCTAGTCAGGGTCAGGTGATAGTCATCTTTGTAACACTCTGGTATGAAGATTTTATTAGTAGAAGTAAGGAGTGATTCTGAAAGATGTGACCAAAGGACAAGGTGGGCTTCCACAGTGGCTTAATGTTAAAGACTCTGCCTGCAATGCAAAGGCTGCAGGAGATGTGGGTTCAATCCCTGGGTTGGTAAGATCCCCTGGAGGAGGGCATGGCAACCCACTCCAATATTCTTGTCTAGAGAATCCCATGAACAGAGGAGCCTGGCAGCTACAGCCCATTGGGTCTCAAAGAATCAGACACAACTGAAGCAACTTAGCACGCATGCACAAAGGACTAAGCTCTTTCCTTCTTAGGAATCTTTCCTTCTGTAGGTCCTCAGGGATTCCAGCTACAGATAGGAACAAAGAATAAAGAATCATGTATAAGATGTTTTTAAGGCCTGGACTGACATGGCATGGTTTATATCTAGCTATATTCCCTTGTGAGGAATCAGTCACATCTCACATCTATCTGGGGAAAAAAAAATACATATATATATATATATATAAAACCTGACTCTGTAACAGGAAGAAATTGAAACAGTTTTCTAAACAACTAGCCAATTTCTATGATACAAGATAATGTGATAAGGAAATACACAGAGCTGTTGTATTATCTAAAAAATACATTAAAGTATAACTTGGAGGAAGCAGGATGTTAAGGAAGGCTTTTTCCATGAGATGATGACTTCTCTGTGAATTGAAGAAGAAATAAGAATTGAACATGAGAAAAAAGTTTAGAAGAAGGTGGTCTAGACAGAAGGAAACTATTCTAAAAACAAACAGGAATCATTAGGGTATTCTATTCTAAATTCCATCAGGAAATTAAAACAAAGTGCTTTTTTATACATTTCAGTGTATGAATTTTGAAAAATTAATAATGAGACTATTTTCCATAAATATAATGCTGATAAGATTTAGAACTCTTCCATGTGAGTCAGTCCCAAGATCAGTAGGAAAGGCAAAGATGTGCTTTGTATTGGCTACTATGGTTTAAGTGATTCCCTTAAGAACCTTAGAGGCTTGAACCACCGTGTATTATGTAATTTCAGGAAGCAACTATGACACTCGTTAGACTTGATGAAATAGATGTTGTAAGTAGCTAAGGTAACCATTTTATGTTAGACATGATAATCCCATTCAAAATTGCAAAGATGCTCAATAGTCATTACTTTCCAGCATGTGAACAAACAGATATTTATATTGAGTTGATATTTCACTCTTTCAATTAAAAATTGTATGACATAAAATTGATACCAACTTCTTATTAGCCATCTTGTTTTTTTTCTCCTCTCTGTCCCCCCACCTAAAAAAATAATGGTGAAAATATGATTTTGTGAAGATAACTTATGGTTTGAATTTTTTTTTCACTTACAATTTTAGAATATAAATAATTGTATTTATTTATTTATTTATTTTTTATTTTACTTTATAATTCTATATTGGTTTTGCCATACATTGACATGAATCCAAGTTTTTATTTCTTTTTTTCTAATTAGGTATTGAACTTCCTGAGGCCAGGGACTGTGTCTGAAACCACAGTGGCTATCACAAGGTAAGTCTACAACACGTCTGAACTCCTTCCTTTCATTAGGTCTTAGAACCAGTTGTAATGCCTGATATGTAATTGGCACTCAACAAATATTGGTTTGAATGGATGGATGGATGAAATATTTGAACATTGTATTATTCACTTGATATTCCCCTTATAAAATATAATAAGATTGAATTGTTTTTTACTCAGGATGGCCATTTCTTCTTTTTAAATAAAATTATAACACACTCAAAACAATGGAACAACTAGGAAAAGATTTCTCAATGAGAGATTTAATTTTCATTTCTGAATCATGGGTGGCGTTCATCATGAGTATGTGAGAAATCTAACAATGGGTTAATGTTTTGATCTGGAGCAGCAGATGCCTCTAGATTTAAATGTTGATTGAATTGAGCTGCTGCTGCTATGAAATTATTAGCCCTCAGCAGTGCTCTCGCCTACATACTTTATTTTGGTTCTTCTAGAAGCTACAAGCTATTTATTGTTAATGAGAGAATAAAGTGAGAAAACAGATTAGCAAATAGATTAAAAAATTTAAATGTCTAATCTCTGTTAAACAATTACAGGGTTATCAATTTTTACTGCTTTGCAACAAAACTTTGCTATTAACACAGCCTTGTTATCTTACATATCTTTTCTCTAATGTGTTATTTATCATAATAATACTTTTTGATAAAATTCTCTACCAAGTACGTTTTTATTGCAGCTTCACAGTTAGCTTCTAATCTTAAAATGATAATTCTTTAAAGTAATTATTTCCTATGCTTGCTAAGATATTTGATTCATCAGCTCACCACTTAAAACGATTACTAGTAAAAATATGTGATGAATTATAAAATAATCTAAACTATTTTAATTGATGTTTCTAAATGCAGATTTTGTAAATGAAGGTTACAAAGTTTAGAAGTTCCCTAGCATACTCAAATACTCTTATCTGCTAAAAATATTGCATTCTCAACATAAAAGACAGGATCCCACCGCCCATATTCCCTGTGAACTTTATTTTGGGATTAATGTTTATGACTGTAATGAAAAAGCAAGTATCTGTATGTATAGAAAAGGTACACAAAGATCATTCAGAAACCAAAATGCCGTTAAAGTCAAATAAGATGAGGATTAAACAAACAAATGAGATGGAGATTGTAGAAAATTTAATTTCATTCTCTCCTGTTTCACCTTTGGCTCCTCACTGTTTCTATTTTATATATTAAGATTCAGCTCACTTTCACCCTAAAGCTTTCTTGGATATTCCCCATCAAAACAAAGCTTTATTCTTCTTCTGAACTCCTATATGCCTTTGTTCATAATAACTTATGATACTGATGATTCTGCTTTATGGTTCAGCTATTATATAGAATCAGCATTTTCTGAGTACGTTATGTTCCGGAGTTAATTTAAAAACCAGTTGTTTGGGAATCCAAATGACTTATTCCCATAGGACTAATAATAGAAATAATGCTTCTGTCTTTTAGTTTTTTTAATTTCTGTTGCTGTCTGATCTAGTGCGAATTGAAATATTTCAAATATACCTCCATTTTGACATTGCTTCTTCAGAACAAATCAATTCTATTCTCAGGGGCAAATTGCATAGATTCTAAACCTGTACTTGCATGGATTCTTTGTTATTTACTAGCTGCTGAATCTTAGGCAAATCATTCAGATATATGTGTTTGAAATGTCTTATTTTCAAAGTACAGAAATAATTGTACCAACTTCTTTAAGCTGTTGTGAAGATTAAATGAGTTCATATATGAACAGTGCTTTAGATCAGTACCTGACTTATACTAGAGTGTGTATAAGTTAACTATGGATGTCATCATTATTGTTTTCACTGAATCTTGGAGTATCAGGAACTTATCCGCCCACATATAGACATGTTTGAAAGTAGAAATATGCAATACATTTTAGAAGCTCATCTTCTATAGATAGGGTAGATACTAGAATTATAGAATACAGTGTCTCATGTCAGAAAGATCATAACTATCTCTTATATAAAATACCAATCAAATGCTTTTTTAGTACGCCTGTATTTCCAGGATGAGTTAAAATGGAAACAAAATACTGTAGCCATCTTCACCTCATCACAAATATGAAACAACAGTAAAAATAGCAGTGGTTCTTAATCATATGATTTATTGAACCCTTTGGATGTGCCAAGCAAAAGGTGGAAGGCTTTATATGTTATCCACACATCCTCCAATTACAGATGAAGATATTGGTAGTCAAGGAGGCAAAGATCTTTCATTGCTAATGAGAGTTAGAGTGAGAATACAAACCCCCTTTCTGACTTTTCAATCTTATGGTATTTCTACTCTACCCAAAACAGCACTCTAAGCCAAGTCCAAAAGTTTGTTGATATTTGTTGTTTTCAGATTAATATTTACATATTCTGAGGTCTTTTTAGGAATTGTTCTGCCACTTAACGAGTTTATCTAGTTCTTTGTAGTTCTGCTTTTTCTGTGTTTTCTACAAAAATCTAAGACATTTTAATCAAACCATTGGGTGAAGCCCAGTACACTTATTTAGGGTATGATAGTTGATCAGTATTTCCCAAATTGTCTCCTTGTTCATTTATCCAAGATCACCAGCTCACTCATAGTATTGCCTCAGAGCACTGAGTTAGAAATTCTTCTTTCCCTTTCTAGTCCATGAATTCTATATCATCCATCTTGAATGTAGGCATCTAAATCTAACACTTTACAAAGTGCTTAACTTCTTAAATCTTGCCAAAGAAAAGACAGCTTTATTATTTAATGTATCCCTTATTCCTTAAATATATTTAACCTTTATTTGTTGCTACACATATTATGTGCCAAGCAATCTGCACACCTATCTTATTTACTTTTCACATTAAACCTCTGAGGTCAGTACTATAATTATTTCCACATAAGGATGAGGGACCAAAGAACTGAAGAAACTATCTTACCCAAAGTCACACAAGTGGTACACGTATCAGATTTCAAACCCAGTGGAACTCCAGAGATGACAAGTGCCTCTGCATTTTAACATGGTCCTTCATTGCTCTGGGTTGAGAAATCCAAAACCATCCTACTAGATGGCAAAAGCGTGAGGCTTCCATTATCTTGCCAGTCCCTGCTTAACTGTTTGGATTGTAAATTTTTTTGAAAGGAGGGTCTGTGTCTTTTTATTCGTGTTTCTGCTCCTCACAATAATAAATACACTATCCTGTAATTAAAGGTTCATAACACTTTATCTTAAAGCCATTGATCAAGTTTAGTCAATTTGGTTAAATTAGTTTTCTTCTTCATGTAATTGTCAGTTTAACGTTTCATAGTTGGATCAAGCTAATGCTAGCCAGAAACTGTGAAAATGTCATAATCTGAAAATTCACAGATTTGTGGGGTGAACATATTATTGTGAATTCTATAGCCAAATGTTTTGCTTACTTTGGCAAACATGATTTAGTGTCTTGTTAATGAGAATATTTGAATATTTGCTGTGCCACAGCATGTTTTATTATAAGGACCAATGCCAACACCTATAAATATTTTCGTATAACTAAGAGTAACCGTCTGGAACTTTAGTCAATTTTGGAATCTCATCAGTTAAGAAAGTCAGAAATACTATGATTTCTTTAGGTGATGTTAAGAGCTGTTTATAAAATTCTGACTAGCACTATTTTAGAGAAACAAACCAAATCTGTTAACAAAGGCAGCCCATTTAGTGACCCTGATATTAGGGGTTTTTTAGTGAAGAAGTAACAATTATACAGTGGAAGTGACAAATAGATTCAAGGGATTAAATCTGAGAGAGTGCCTGAAGAACTATGGACAGAGTTTCCTGACATTGTAGAGGAGCCAGGGATCCACACCATCCCCAAGATAAAGAAATGCAAAAAGGCAAAATGGTTGTCTGAGGAGGACTTACAAATAGCTGTGAAAGGAAGAGAATCAAAAAGCAAAGGAGAAAAGGAAAGGTATACCCATTTGAATGCAGAGTTCCAAAGAATAGCAAGGAGAGATACAAAAGACTTCTTCAGCAATCAATGCAAAGAAATAGAAGAAAATAATGGAATGGGAAAGACTAGAGATCTCTTCAAGGAAATTAGAGTTACCAAGGGAATATGTCATACAAAGATGGGCTGAATAAAGGACAGAAATGGTATGAACCTAAGAGAAGCAGAAGATATTAAGAAGAAGTGGCAAGAATACATAGAAGAAATTAAAAAAAACAAAAACAAAAAAAAAAAACTTCACAACCCCATATAATCAAGATGGTGTGATCACTCACCTAGAGCCAGACATCCTGGAATGTGAAGTCAAGTGGGCCTTAGGAAGCATCACTACAAACAAAGCTAGGGGAGGTGATGGAATTCAGATTGAGCTATTCAAATCTTAAAAAATGATGCTGTGAAATTGCTGCACTCAATATGCCAGCAATTTAGGAAAACTAGAGTGTCCACAGGACTGGAAAAGGTCAATTTTCGTTCCAATCCCAAAGAAAGGCAATGCCAAAGAATGTTCAAACTACTGCACAGTTGCACTCATCTCACATACTAGCAAAGGAATGCTCAAAATTCTCCAAGCCAGGCTTCAACAGTACGTGAACTGTGAACTTTCAGATGTTCCAGCTGGATTTCAAAAAGGCAGAGGAACCAGAGATCAAATTGCCAATATCCTTTGGATGATCAAAAAAGAAAAAGAGTTCCAGAAAAACATCTATTTCTGCTTTATTGACTATGCCAAAGCCTTTGACTGTGTGGATCACAATAAACTGGAAAATTCTGAAAGAAATGGGAATACCAGATCACCTGACCTGCCTCTTGAGAAATCTGTATTCAGGTCAGGAAACAACAGTTAGAATTGGACATGGAACAACAGACTGGTTCCAAATAGGGAAAGGAACATGTCAAGGTTATATAGTGTCACCTGCTTATTTAACATATGCAGAGTACATCTATGCAGAGTACATCATGAGAAAACACTAGGCTGGATGAAGCACACACTGGAATCAAGATTGCCAGGAGAAATATCAATAACCTCAGTTATGCAGATGATACCACCCTTATGGCAGAAAGCGAAGAAGAGCTAAAGAGTCTCTGGATGAAAGTGAAAGAGGAGAGTGAAAAGTTGGCTTAAAGCTCAACATTCAGAAAATGAAGATCATGGCATCTGGTCGCATCACTTCATGGCAAATAGATGGGGAAAACAGTGGAAACAGTTACAGACTTTACTTTCTTGAGCTCCAAAATCACTGCAGATGGTGACTGCAGTCATGAAATTAAAAGATGCTTGCTCCTTGGAAGAAAAGTTGTGACCAACCCAGACAGCATATTAAAAATCAAAGACATTAGTTTGCCCACAAAGGTCCATCTAGTCAAAGCTATGTTTTTTCCGGTAGTTATATATGGATGTGAGAGTTGGACTATAAAGAAAGCTGAGTGCCGAAGAATTGATGCTTTTGAACTGTGGTGTTGGAGAAGACTCTTGAGAGTCCCTTGGACTGCAAGGAGATCAAACCAATCAATCCTAAAGGAAATGAGTTTTGAACATTCATTAGAAGGACTGATGCTAAAGCTGAAGCTCCAGTACTTTGGCCACCTGTTGTGAAGAACTGACTCATTTGAAAAGACCCTGATGGTGGGAAAGATTGAAGGCGGGAGGAGAAGGGGACAACAGAGGACTCAACCGACTCAATGGACATGATTTTGAGCAAACTGCAGGAGTTGGTGATGGACAGGGTAGCCTGGTGTATTGCAGTCCATGGGGTCGCAAAGAGTCGGACATGACTGAGCCACTGAACTGAGCTGAATTGACATTACACATAGCAGCGATCTATTCAGGTCTCTCTTCAAGATTTTTGATTACAGTGTTAACTTGACAATCTCAGATAAAAAACAAAATAATCAAATTAAAAGAAGGTTAATTGTGTATGCATACTCTATGGCCAGATGAAGAAAGCTCAGCAGGATGTTTTCTGGTCATTTCTACTGAGAGAATTACATTTTTTTTAAATTCAGGGGTGATAATCAAAACTTTCATATTATACACATAGTATTAAAAAGAAAGACTTTTTAAGATTTACTAGCAAGACAGTTTAAGAACTATATATATATTCTAATGATGTTTATGGGAGTTGACTCAATGCTCTCCAGGTCTCTAATTGTTAACAGTTCTTCATCATGAGTAGACTGAGTCAGATTTAATGTGTATATTTGTATGGTTAGATACTATTGGAACTGAAATACACCTTAAAGACTCTCGTCTAGGCTTTGTATATAAATTTAGACCTGGAGAAGAAAAATGGGCTACCCAAAATCACAGAGATATTTGGTACAATATCTGTGATTCAGATATTTTTTCTTCCTTTACTCTGCATTGAAAACAATATTATTCTTTGATGAATGAAAAAAGAGGAAAGAAAAGTTGAGACATAAAGACAAGGTCACATAATTCAGTCTCCTACTCTATAGGAAACTTCCTCATGATACATAGTCATTCAGTCTATGATTAAAACTATATATAAATCTCATTTTCATTACTGAGTAGCTCTAATTGTAAGAAAAGTCATCTTCATACTGATACAAAAATATACATACCTTTATTTCTTCCTTTAGCCTTTTGTTTTCTATGCAAAATATCCATACCTACTTCAACCATTCCTTTATGATGTGAGTTTCAGATATATTTCATCCTCTGACCCCTCCTTACAGTATCAATAAAATGTTTCATGTTGATGCTCAGAATTAAACATAATGTGACATATGGTACCTGGAGGCTACCATAAGCTTGTGGGAACACTATTTTCTCTTGATCTGACTATTGTACCTTTAGTTCTTAAAATAAATTGTGCCTTTTGCATGATTTTGGTTGCCCTCATGAAACAACTAAAACCTAAAATTATTTTTCTCATAGACTACTATGAAAAAAAGGCGGGGGGGGAAGCTTCCCTTGTGGTTCAGCTGGTAAAGAATCCACCTACAGTGCAGGAGACCTGGGTTCAGTCCCTGAGTTGGGAAGATTCCCTGGAGAAGGGAAAGGCTACCCACTCCATTATTCTGGCCTGGAGAATTCCATGGACTGTATAGTTCATGGGGTTGCAAAGAGTCAGACACGACTGAGCAACTTTTACTTTCACTTTCTTTGCTATAAAAATAAGGTGTCCATACTTATTTTAAAATTGGATTGTTTGTTTTTATCATGTTAAAGTCAATATTGACAGAATTAAACATATTTCCTATCATCAGCACCATAAACATCAAAACAGGGTTATATAAGGAGAGATATGTTCCTTAAAATGAGCAGTAAGTATTATTTTGAGTCCTAAGTTTCTAAGAATTGTTAAGATAATCTTTTGTATGAATATGTATAAAAGATAATATTTTGATAAATATGCCATGTATGATCTTAGATAATTTAACAAAGATTTTATGGGTTAATTGCTTTGGTGGTGAATGGCATAGACCTAAAGATTTTTTTATATAAAAATCTCATTTTTTTAACAAATCTTGGAATGATTTCAAACTTTACGGAATAGAAAGACTTCTGAATCTGATCCCAGATTTTACTGTGCAAAACCATATTTTTTAAATCATATTTTAAAAGATCAGAAATCACTTGTAGTTGCAAAATGAAATTATGAAATTTCCTATGTAATATTTTTGGTTTGAAACAGCTGTCTACAGTTTACTTGAGATGTTCATATTACTATAATTTAAAACCACAGTAATGTCAAAAGAAGATTACATCTGTATAATATTTTCTCCTTGATTGCAAGGATTGTGCTCCTAAAAATCTTTGAGACAGATAAATTTTTATATTATAAATATATACTTTATAAGGTTATATTTATACCAATATAAGTTTGTATACATAATTTTCTCTTCATTAAAAGTAGGTAGACATAATAAAGGCATAGTTGTAATAATTTATCTTAGAGTAATTGTGTACAAAGTCATTTCTTCCTTCTTCTATTCATTGAATATTTATTAACTAGTCAGTGCCCTAGATGATTGAGATAAAAAAATGGGAAAAAAAAAAGTGGAACTTGCCCTCAAAGGAGGAATTTACAATCTTTTGCAGGGACAACATGAAAGAAAATAAGTGAAACAGTGTTTTATAGTACTTTGGAAGTAAAAGCACACATAGGCTAAAACTGGGGCAAACCACTACAGTGCCTTTCAGTACACTGCTCCAGATGCTGGTGATACAGAGCTGAACAAAAAAATTTACATTAGAGTGGGGGAGGCAGATGGTAAAGAAAAACAGAATATATTACATAGTGACGAGCAGGAGTGAGATTTAAAATATTTAGTAACCAGCACAAATGGGTACCTAGCTGTCAAATAGACATGTAGCCACTCAGAAGGGAAGTTTATTCCACCTGCCAAATATCAGACTTGTTAGGGAAAATAGTCATCAGCACTGATAGGGAGAATAAAGGGAGGGCACGTTAAAGCATCAAGTTAAGAGAAGACTGAAAGTTTAGAAATGTTGGACTGAGAGATGATTTCTGAGTAAAACTCTCAAGAAGGGAGAAGAGGTATTCATGTAGATGTTGGTGGCAGACAGGGTAACAGCAGGTATAAAGGCCATGGGGGAAAGCTTACATGAACTGAGCTACAGCAGAGCTCAGCTGTAGCCCAGCATGCCTGTAGCTCCTAGTGAGAACACTGACTTTTGTTCTACATGAGATACTCTGTCACTAAAGGTTTTGAATAGCAGAGTGACGTAGTTAGTCATATTTAAAGAGGATTTTTTTTTTTTTTTGCTTCTGGGTTGAAAACTAATCAAGACAGAATCAGTGGCAGGTATACTAGGACAGGAATGGTTGCAATAATGCAGGCAAGGGGTGGACCAAATTAGGTTTTTGCTAGTTGGTGGGGTAGTTGAATTTTGGATCAGCATTGCTTTGAAAGAGCCACTTGGATCTGCCAACAAACCAGATGTGGGATATAGGAAAGTAAGGCCAGGGATGACTATCTGGAAAAAATAAGGAGTAGTTGTCCATGTGAAACTCTTTACTGGTGCCTAGGGAGCACAAAGGGAGATAAGACAGACATAATCTATCTAGGAGGGACAGCCAAGTAAATAAACCATCAAGAGAGTTCAAATAGTCCCTAAATATGGGAAGAACTGGAGATCATGATAAGGTTGCTTAACCTAGTCCAAATAGGTGGGGAACTGCTTTTTCAAGAACAAAAAATGATATCTCAGTCTAAGGGTGAAGCTAATTCATTCAATGAGGAGAGGGCTTTGGGGAGAGGGAAAATGTGCTGAACTTACTTGCTTTTGATTCCAAACACTTGAAATTTGCTATTAGCTTATTAATAACTTCATTGCTATGTTTCTTTACGAGTAGTATATCCTTATCAAACTATTTATCACTTTGGGCAGGAAGTTATTTTAAAGGCTATATTCTAATACATTCTGTTTTTCAAAGAATATTTGTGGATCACCCATTTTGTGCTTGGGTTTCTGTCCTGGGTTCTGGGTGCCAGGATGAATTATATCTGAATCCTGCCCTCAAGGGGCTTAAGATACTTACTCTTAAGTTAACATCTAAATTGTTAAGTTCACTAAAATATGCATTTATTGTTTCAAATCTCTAATACACTACATTTATAATTCCGTACATGGTATGAGTTACCTAAGTTACTAACTACTTAATAGATTACCCTAAATGCATGCTGTTTGTTTTTATCACCCCCTGAAAAATATCCTTAGCACCTATTAAATGTTGTAGCCTACAATAATATTGTTAAGTAATAAATATATGGCTTTCCCAGCTCTAGCCTATTTTTGCTACAGATCATTGAGACAGCCATGAAAAGATTATATACTTTTATATTTTGTGGAGATTTATTATATGAACTTTACTTATAGGATCTATGCCAAGAGGCTCTTACATCATTGCTCCTATTAAGGGTTTTTTCATATATGTGTAATCAATCATTAATAATCTTGAATTTAGTTACCACTTAGAGAAGATTAATTTTCTCCTCATTGACACATTTACTTGCAATCTCTCTCCCCTTTCTAATAGCAAATACTTCCACAGAATTCTAATTTCTATCAGCATATATGACATTAATATATGCTTTCCATATATTCACAGTTGTTTCTCTACTTATAAATTTCCATTTATCATGCTTATCTAAACATTGATTTTAAAGCTTTATGATTCAGGAACCCAGGATTCATTTTCTTCAGTTTTTGTCATGATCATTCCCTTTACTTGAGGAATAAAGATTCTTCTTTCTAATTCTCTGTGAAATCAAGTATAATTGTGTTCGTATTGAAAAGAAAGACCAATAATGATTATAAATACACTTTAATGTGAATATAATTTTATAATCAGAGTTACTCCATCCCACACCAATTTTCCCTTCAGATTTTGTAGGAAAAAGGAATTGATCTGGCAGCAAACGCAAAGTTATGGATCTACGAAAGTTATTAACCTCTCAATGCCCCATTTAGCTTTTCCCATTTCACAAGAATCAATGATAAACACACCCATTCATTTTATGTTTCTCATTAAAGCAGAAAGTTAACACAAAATGAGTGCCTCTTGCTTTGTCTTTCAAGTTGATAATGTGTATATTATTCTAAGAACATGGCACCACCACCCTGCTAGTACCATAGCCTGGCAGGTGCTCATTAAGCTTCCCTGGATAGCTGTACCTGTGATGTAGCCAAGTCAATAATCCAGTTTAAGTTGTACTTGATTTGAAAGTACATAGTCACCATGTTTCTTCTGAATGGACTTAATTCCACTGATCCAAATGTTGGCTTATTATTATTCTGGACCATCTTTCTACCCATTTGCTCTCATCCCCTGGTCAACTGTTACATAGTCAGCATGCTTCTTCTGAATGGACTTAATTCCACAGATCCAAATGTTGGCTTATTATTATTATGGACCATCTTTCTGCCCATTTGCTCTCATCCCCAAGTCAATTGTTTCAAGACTGGGAAGTCTGAGGTTGAGAAGTGATGAAATTTTTTTTTTTCACTTCCTCTCTTCCTGCCTGTTTCTCTAGATTGGAGAGAGATCATCAGTAAGTGAATATTTATTATATTTAGGGCAATCATTTTTTGTCCAACTGTCTTTCGAAAGCTTTTTGTTTCCCCAGCACCCACTTAACCACAACAGTGAAAAAGCGAAATTGCTCGTTGCCTTCCATTGAAAATTAGATTTTGGCCCTAAGCCAAGCTGCCTGAGCCAGCACTAATATAATTCACAACTGGAAGAAGACAATCAATTAATCAATACTATAATTTGGAACTGACCATGGTAGTAACACTCACAGCTATTAGACTCAACTGAATGACACCATTTAGAATTAATGAGGTAGCAAGAGCAGGCAAATCAAAGACTCATTTAAAGACTTTTTCCCCTAAAATCAAACTGCCCACTCTATTTTGTTATTTTTTCCCCTTATTTGGTGATACTGAAGTGAAGTTTAATGTAAGAATTTGAAGGACAAAGAATCATATTCATTACAGTGATTTTGAACAAGAATTTTAATGAACCTTTTAGGTATGGATTTCAGGAAAATAATTCAGTTCATCGTTAAGACTTTTTTCAGAAATCTAAAAAAAAATGACTTAAAATTAGTTTTTTAATCTTCTTTGGGCTTTCCTGATCCAATCTTATATAATCAAAAAATGGCATATATTGGATAAATAACCACCTTTGAAATTTCAAAATTTTAAAATAAGTTCCAGAAAACCTCTATGGTTCACTCTGTTTTAAACCTACAAAAAATAAATAAATAAAAATGTAAAAACATACAGGACCTGTGATGTTTGCAAAATGACAGCAAATACCAACTCCCCCCAGTACTTCCTGGCAAAACCATCAAGTCGTACAGATCTTGTTAATAAGACAAGGGTTTCTCTAAAGCCACTGACTAAATATTTATAATGATATGTCATTAAGCAAACCAGGAAGTTTGAGCCTTTGTTGGTGTATCAATTTTCTTTGGATTGGGCATCCCTAACCTCTGACTAGATAAATTTTTATTTTTATTTTATTTTATTTATTTTATTTATTTATTTATTTTTATTTTACTTTACAATTCTGTATTGGTTTTGCCAAACATTGACATGAATCCACCACGGGTGTACATGCATTCCCAAACATGAACCTCCCCACCCACCCCCCTCCCCACAACATCTCTCTGGGTCATCCCCGTGTACCAGCCCCAAGCGTGCCGTATCCTGCATCGGACATAGACTGGCAATTCGATTCTTACATGATATTATACATGTTTCAATGCCATTCTCCCAAATCATCTCACCCTCTCCCTCTCCCTCTGAGTCCAAAAGTCCGCTATACACATCTGTGTCTTTTTTGCTGTCCTGCATACAGGGTCATCATTGCCATCTTTCTAAATTCCATATATATATGTTAGTATACTGTATTGGTGTTTTTCTTTCTGGCTTACTTCACTCTGTATAATCAGCTCCAGTTTCATCCATCTCATCAGAACTGATTCAAATGTATTCTTTTTAATGGCTGAGTAATACTCCATTGTGTATATGTACCACAGCTTTCTTATCCATTCATCTGCTGATGGACATCTAGGTTGTTTCCATGTCCTGGCTATTATAAACAGTGCTGTGATGAACATTGGGGTACATGTGTCTCTTTCAATTCTGGTTTCCTCAGTGTGTATGCCCAGCAGTGGGATTGCTGGGTCATAAGGCAGTTCTATTTCCAGTTTTTTAAGGAATCTCCACACTGTTCTCCATAGTGGCTGAAATTTTTAGAATGTGTCTAAATGCGAAGTCTCAAAAGTTAGCCCAGGGACATTTAAGTGTGGTAATTTTTGTTTTTCAAGTTGGAAGCAAAATACAAAAGAATTTCCATTAAATCTGGCAGAAAACAGGAAGGAGGAATGACATAGCTGTGCATTTTGTATTACCAGGCATCTGAGGGCTATGATTTGACCAGCAACATATCAAAATCCATATAGACAGATGCTCCACTTTTAAATAAAATTATAATTGACATATATTAGTTTCAGGTGTACAACATAATGATTGGTATATGTATATATTTCAAAATTATCACCAGTTAATCAAGTTCATTGTTTTGAATTAGAAAACTCAGATTAGAATCATCCCTCTTTAAGCTCCTAATTTTATTACAACAAACTGAAGAAAGGTAATTGCAGGAGTATAGCCCTGTAATTTATATTTTTTTTCCAAATGCTTATCATATATTAATACCAAAAGGTCACTGAAAAAAATTTAGGAGCCCTCACAGTTGTAGATTCAGAGAGCATATGATATAGAGTTGGTTAAAAATCAAGATAGAATTATTTTTAATGTGAGATTTTAATATATTATCTGTGGTATATTTTTAAATCTTATAAATTAGTAAGTTTTTAGAAATATTAAAAATTTTAGATGAGAAAATTAAAGAAAAAAAGAAGGGCTCTAAGATTTGCTAAGCCAATAGCATATTAAACAAAATGGGAGCATTCGATTGGAAAGTCAGTGTAATTTTTTCCATATTTATTTCCATTTATATGAACATATATAATTTATATAAATTATATATGTATATTGTATATAATGTATAGCATCCAATGATTGTTTCCATAATACTAAAAGAAGCATATATTCTAAATAAATGACACTTCATGAAATGGAGCACATGTTCAATTTAATATATCACTTTTTATTGTGAAGAGACACAGCAAAGCATTCATTTTCATTCTACTTGACTTCACTAGATTAGGGGTTCCATGGTGGCTCATTGGTAAAGAATCGCCTGCCAATGCAAAAGACGTATGAGAGGCAGGTCTGATCCCTGGGTCTGGAAGATCCACTGGAGAAGGAAATGGCAACCCTCTCCAGTATTCTTGCTTAGAAAATCCCATGGACAGAGGAGCCTGGTAGGTTACAGTCCATGGGGGTGCAAGAAGTTGGACATCTCTTAGTGACTAAACAATGACAATAGTTCTTAGATTGCCAAGCTTTCCAGAACAAGGCTTAGTCATCTCTTTTGTGTTTAGAGAGCCACATCACAAATATTTTAAGACCTTGTGGGACATACACACTATGCAGCAAGAGACTTAGAGCCTGGTAAACTCTGCTAGTTTATATGAAAATAATTATATAAGAATGACTAGCCTAGTGGGCTGCCATCTATGGGGTCGCACAGAATCGGACACGACTGAAAGGACTTAGCAGCAGCAGCAGCAGACATGACTTTGCAACAATAAAACTATTTACAGAAAGAAGTAATAGGCCAAAGTTAACCTATGGACTGTGGTCTGCCCAGTTTTCTTGCAGAAACTAAAGCAGAGTCAGTTATCTGATTTTAAGGTAAAAGTCTACTCCAAGGAATGGTAGCTTTCTCTGACCCCAGAATGTGAGCCAAAGCTCACTAAGGACAGTTTGATAGTGGAAAGTGTCCATTATATCCCTGCAGTGATTAAAAGAACATGTTTCATGCAGCAGCTGGTTACAGCACATGAACATCTGTGAAGTAAGTGTAAAATTCAGCATTAAATTTAATATTTAGTCTTTTGTAAACCAAAATAATAGGTTGTTCTCTATTTTTAATTGGATATTATGGCAATGGCATTTTATGATTGGGGATCTTCGATCTCCTTAAGTCTGCTTCACTTTGCTTCTTTTGTTTGTCATTGTTATCAAATGGAAAGATGACTCTCCTTGCGTACGAAGCAATATACTATCTTGCATTATATTTAAAAAGCTGAGAACCACATCAGTGTTAAAACATGGCTGAGCATTATTATGGGATTAGTGAAGAGTATAAGAAAGGAATTAGAACCTGACAGGGAAGATGGGATTTAAATTTTTTAAAAAGTGTAATGAGTACTCTGATAATGAGGAGACTCGTGTTCTGGATTTGGACTCCTTGGTTTTGAATTTCTGGTCCACTATTTATAAACAATGTGACCTTTAGCATATTCCTTAACCTCTGTCTGTCTTGATTTCTTCATCTTTAGAATGAAGATGGTAACAATGCCTTTCTCACTGAGTTGAAAGTGTTGTCAAGACTTAGTACACTGGCACATTGCTGCTGCTGCTGCTGCTGCTGCTGCTAAGTTGCGGCAGTCGTGTCCAACTCTATGCGACCCCACAGACGGCAGCCCACGAGGCTCCTCTGTCCCTGGGATTCTCCAGGCAAGAACACTGGAGTGGGTTGCCATTTCCTTCTCCAATGCAGGAAAGTGAAAAGTGAAAGTGAAGTCACTCAGTCATGTCCAACTCATAGTGAGCCCATGGACTGCAGCCCGCCAGGCTCCTCCGTCCTTGGGATTTTCCAGGCACATAGCTAGTACTTAGTATTTAACTTAGCTAGTGCATATATTCCAGAGTGAGATTCTGGGCTGTGATGGAAGTTTTCAGAGGCAGATGTCTGTGATCCAGCTGAATGACTCCTAAATCTTTTACATCCATAGGTAGATTTTTTTGAAGAGGTATTTTGTACAAGGTGTTTTCTAAATGTCTTCTTCTAGTGCACACATACAGACACACAAGCACACACACACTAAAGGGCCTCTAAAAAGACCAGTTAGGAAGCATATGTATCCCTTCAGTTAGAAGATGTAGTGGACAAGTGTCTGAGCCAGGCATAAGCAGTCTATGAAAGAGGAGCTGGTTAAGGTAGTCTCTTGGAGCAGAGGGGAATTTGAAAATGTTAATGGCACCTTCGGAGTTTATAGGGACAACGGGTTTGTGAGCATTTCCTCATGACCACTTTGGAAATACACAGGCAAGGAAGCCGCAGCAGAGTAGTCTAAACCTTCCCAAGCAGTTCAGCTAGAGGGCTGAAGGCCCTTGGACAGAAAGAAGGGTCTGAATTCCAAGTGCCTGGGAACTGTGCAAGAGAGCTCTCTGGGGCAGGAGTAGGAGGGGAACTCCCCCATATTACACAAATGAACACAAGAAAGTCAGCTTTGCTGCTGCTGCTGCTGCTGCTGCTGCTGCTGCTGCTGCTGCTGCTGCTGCTGCTGCTAAGTCGCTTCAGCCGTGTCCAACTCTGTGTGACCCCATAGACAGCAGCTCACTAGGCTCCCCCGTCCCTGGGATTCTCCAGGCAAGAACACTGGAGTGGGTTGCCATTTCCTTCTCCAATGCATGAAAGTGAAAAGTCAAAGAGAAGTCGTTCAGTCGTGTCTGACCCTCAGCGACCCCATGGACTGCAGCCCACCAGGCTCCTCTGTCCATGGGATTTTCCAGGCAAGAGTACTGGAGTGGGGTGCCATTGCCTTCTCCAGAAAGTCAGCTTTAGATATCTTCAAAGGTTCACAAAGTACTGAAATTGCCTCACCTCCACAGATTCAGCTAAGCAATGACTTTGTTTTGCTCTCCTGTGTTCCCTTTTCTCTATCCCAACTTCAAAGGAGTTAGAAACCTCAGTAAATAAGATAGGTGAGAGGAACAGAAGTGATACAACATAAAAGCAAACCCAGAATTTTGACACATTCATGAGATGAGGTATTTTAATTAACAAATTGAAACTGTGTTTTGTGATTTAGAGTCAATATAGGTTGTTTTAATGCCTAAAAGTGGACAGAAAAGCAGTTATGTCTGCCTGAATTTTCATCTGGGGACAGAATCAGAACTGACCCCTGTGAAAAATGTAAAAGGTCAATGAGTATGAAAAAAACTATTTTGTTAATACATTTGGCTATTTTAAGATTATACTTCATAATTTATACCTATTCAATGTTATAATCATTTATTATATCTGTTTCAGTGGATTAGAATCACATTTAGGACCCTGTATTTCTTTATGATAAATAAGTCCTGAACATTTCTTATGCTCCAGGCACCATAATAAGCACCAGAAATAAAGGAAGGAATAAAGTACATTTCATAAGTCTAGTAGGAAAAGTGGACATCTAAACAAATGTGCAAGGAAGAGTAATGCCCACCCCTTTCCAGATATCAGCATCCTAATCCCTAGAACCTATAAAACATTAACTTGCATGGCAAAGGGGATTTTGCAGATATGATTAAGTTAATCTCTCCATATTGAGATGGAGAGATTATTTTGGGTTACCCAGGTGAACCTGGTTTAATTATTAGGATCCTTAAAGGAAAAGAGGGAGGTGAGGGAAAGTCAGATAAGATGTGATAACAGAAACTGAGGTCTGAGAGAAATTTGAAGATGTTATCTAGCTGGTTTTGAAAATAGAGGAGGGGGCCTGAAGCAAGTGATGTAGGCAGCCTTGACAAGAAAGAAAAAGTAAGGAAATTAATTCTTTCTTAGACCTTCCAGAAGGAACACAGAACTGCTGACTCATTTTAGACTTCTGACTTCCAAAACTGTAATAATAATAAATTAGTGTTGTTTTAGCCCACAGATTTTGTGGTAAATTATTACAGAATCAACAGGAAACCAATACAACAAGCAACAGTAATAAAACATAAAAATATGATAGGAAAAAAACATAAATGTTTAAGTCATATTTCAGTATGATTTATTTAACTAATTCAAGAATCCAAGAAGGGCTACTTCAGAAAGTGATATATAAACTAAGATAAAAGGATGAATAAAATCACCTAGGAAAGAGGAGTAATGAAGAATATTCCAAAGAAGCCAAAGAAGGGAAATAATATGTGAAGGCTTAAAGGTGGGCAAGAGCAAATTATTAATATATCTCAAAAAATTGGAAGAAATTCAATATTTCTGGACAACAACATTTAGGAGGAGATTGAGTGATGAGGCTGCTGAGTGTACTAAGACCAGATCATGAAGAGTCTAATCATTATTATGTGTTTCAAAGCTTGAACTTAATTATAAGAGCAATGGGAAGGTTCTAAAGGATTTTAAGCAAGGGAATGTCATAATCCCTAATGCACTGTAGGGAGTGGAATAGAGGAGAGAGATGTTGAAGAAAGGAAGGCCAATTAAGAACAGGTGGGATTGATTGAGTGACCACAGTGTATGGGTTTATCTCTGAACTTTCTATCCTGTTCCATTGATATATATTTCTAGTTTTGTGTCAGTGCAATACTGTTTTGATTATTGTACCTTTGCAGTATAGTCTGAAGCCAAGAAGCTTGCTTCCTCCAGTTCCGTTTCCCCCACCCCGCCTCAGGATTGCTTTGGCTTGTGATGGTCTTTTGTGTTTCCATACAAATTATGAATTATTTTTGTCCTAATTCTGTGAAAGTTACAAATGTAGAAAATAAGCTTATGGTTACCAGGGGGAAAAGGGGGGAGGGATAAATTGGAGGATTGGGATTGATGTATACACAGTACTGTATATAAAGTAGATAACTAGTAAGGACTTACTGTATTGCATGAGGAACTCATTACTCTGTAATGGCCTGAATGGGAAAAGAATCTAAAAAAGAATGGATATATGTATGTGTGTGTATATATATAATTCACTTTGCTGTGTGCCTGACAGTAGCACAACATTGTAAATCAACTCTACCCCAATAATTTTACAACAACAAAAAAAAGAGGTGGCAATCATTCAGAAGGGAGGTGGTATATGCTTGGATATTGTTTGTTGCTAGGGAATAGAGAGAAGAATCCAAAGAGCAATTTTACAACAGAATCTAAGACTTGGTAGTTTACTAGAAGTGAAAGTTGTTTTAGGTTGCGGGTGGCAGCATTTCAGGGAGACAGAATGCAAAAGGAAAATTAAATGTGAAAGATGAATAAGGATATCATGAGTACATTTCTCAACATATTAGACTGAAGGTGTTTCTATGAAATATACACATGGAAATATTTAGAAAGCAGTTGGAGGTGTATATATATATATATATGTATATATATATATGTATATATATATATATATATATGCAGAGCCTAGAAAAGAAGTCTGCTGGTAAGTATATTTAGCAGTCATTGTTTTACAAATCTTTCTTGAACCTTTGAGAATAGATGATTTATCAAGGGATTCCTGGATTAGCTTAATAAACTCTTCACAGTGAGATAGAAGAAAAGTCTGGAACTGAGTCTTGATGGTCATCAATATTTAAAGTGCAGGCAGAACCTTTAAAGCAGAATAAAAGGCCAGAGAGAGGCCAGGATTTTACCTTAAGAGGAAAGGAGATAGAAGTTCATGAAGAAAAGATTCCAACATTATCAAATGCTTCTAAAAAGTCAAGCAAAAAAATAATAAAATAAAAGCAAAAATAAAAAAAATAAAAAGTCAAGCAAAGTAGCTTAAAATTCTCCATATTTGCAGTATGTAGGCATTGAGAGCCTATGTGAGGACATGGCCCATGATATGCTGCAAGAAGAAATAACACTGGATGAGTTTAGGAAACTCATACAGAAAATATAGATAACACCATAAAGAATTTTTTACTGTGAAGGGGAGACAAGAGAGAGTAGGATTTGTATAGGTAATTTGGATTGAAGAAAGATTATTTAGTTTTTCTCTTTTTTTAATGTTTAAAACCCATATAGGATGAAATTCTGCTATGACTCATCCAGAAGTAAATGAAAAATTCAAGATGTAAGCAGATGGAGAACAGACAATTTACTATATTGCTAGGGAATCCAGAGAGGAAGAGTTTCAAGGTAAAGATAGATGGTATAACAATTATGCAGATGGAAAGTCAATTCTTCCTCAACTCAACAGGAAGAAGGGAAAGATGGATGTAGGTGGTGTCCTCTATAGTGAGAAGTCCAAGAGTTTCCCCCAGTGGTTTTAAGTAATCTTCTGGGTTTGAGGGAGCAGATGGATGAGCCGAAGATTTGAGGAGAGTTGGGAAGGTTTGACATAGTATCTGTGGGGAATGTGAATTACATTGTATAATGGAAAGCTAATAGGATTCACAGATGCTATGGAGAGCCTGGGTGAGATTAGCAATCAAGGGTGTATATAAGTACCAGTCTAACCCTTTGTGTGACATTCCTTAGCTCTGTTCAGCAGAGCTAAAAAGCCTTGTATGAATGTATAAGGAAAAAATGGTGCATGTATAAGGAAAAAATGTCACTGTAAATAAGTTTCTATTATATAACTTTCTGTGTAAAATGACTAAGGCAAATAGGTCATTGGATGCTCAGATATTGGCAAGAACAGAAAGGCAGGTCCTCATATTTCCTTCTTTGATGATGCAGAGTTATGTTATCCTGTGGCTCTTTTAGGATTCAAACCCAAGAATCTCAATATAAAATACCTTTTAAGACTCTACTATAAATTAATAAGCTGGATCCCATTTCATGAAAATTAAAAATTTTGGCTAATTATGATATGTGTGTGTATAGCTTATGCAACAATGTTACCATTACATGTTCCATTACATAGTTTGCCATTTAGAAATAAAAGTGTAGTATGATACACAAGTATAGATATATTTTATCTTAAATATATTTTAAATGTACCTATAATTTTGCCACTGATGTCAATATACAGCTTTGTCTTTATCACCAGTAGACGTGAGGAGAATAATGTGAAATGCTGATATTCTCATTCAGAAGTCTTCATAAATCTTTGTGTGTGCTCCCCTAGGATTTGATCTTATTTTTTAATTTCCATTTCTTTAATTTGGTTACCTCTCTAGCTTCTCCTTTTAATTAAAATTAAATTTAAAAATTAAATCTCTACCACTAAGCCACCTGGCTTGGAGCCCAAATAAGAGCCACACAGTATTTTCTCTTCATCTCTTGATCATGTTAGCAAATTAAATATAAATAGAAGGGAAAGTGTTCTATGTATGAAAAGGAAGCGTTAGCTCTCCAATTGTATCTTATGACTACTCTTTATGTTCTTATAGAGAAGAGGTTAATAGGTGAATAGCTTTGCTACTTAGTCTCATCTGAAAATCAGAAAATATACAAAGAGGCTTCAGCTAACCAACCTGTGATGGGGAGTGTGGAGTTGTTCCTGAGAAGCAGCTGTCTGCAGGGAATATATATTTTCCAACTCCCTTACCTCTAGATGAAGCCATATTACTTACTTGCACCAATGGAAAATGATAGGTACTGATGAATGACATTTCCTAGTTGAAATGATTAAGAATCAGGTATGTTTTCCCTCTGATTTCCTTCCTAATCTGTCCACTTGTTGAAGACTCTAAGACTCTTAACAAGATAGAGCCATAAGATGGAAGCAATCCAAATAAAAGATGACTGCATCTGGAATACCTACTATGAATCTGATGTGAGCAAAAATATATCTAGCCTCTGGGAATCATTAAAACAGATACCCCCAAATCTCTTTAGCCATACATTTACTGATATCTCTTGTTTACTGCTATAGACAACTTATTCTAATCAATTGTGTATTGGTTATATCCATTTTTCCAAAGCTTAATTTATTTCCAAGTTCTGGGTGCTTCTTACTTAATCATTCTTATATAAGTGTTTAATTTGTTGAAGATATAAATTTACTGACTTTAAAACCATTCTGAGGTCTTTACCATAAAAATGTAACAAGTGAAATTTGTTTAGTCATGTCCAACTCTTTGCACCCCATGGACTATACAGTCCATGGAATTCTCTAGACCAGAACACTGGAGTGGGTAGCCTTTCCCTTCTCCAGGGTATCTTCCCAAACGCAGGGATTGAACCCAGGTCTCCCACATAGCAGGCTGCTTCTTTACCAGCTGAGCCACTAGGGAAGCCCAAGAATACTGGAGTAGGTAGCCTATCCCTTTACCAGCAGATCTTCCCAACCCAGGAATCAAAGCAGGGTCTCCTGCATTACAGGCAGATTCTTTACCATTGATCTATGAGGCAAGCCCTAAATATGTGAAGATACATACAAATATCTCAGAAGGTAGAAAATGGAATTTTTACAAGAAAAATAAGAAAATAACTTTTCCTGCCTTGTGAAGTGGACTAGAGGTATTTTTCCTTTTAATTTTGGAACTAGTCTAGAAGCTTGAAAATATAGTCATAGTAGGTTGTTCAAATTACTTTAAGACATATGCATATCTGAAAGAAAGATTGCTTTTCTCAGAGCAATTTTTTGAATACCCTTCAAAGTGAGGTATTTGATTCTCATAGTGACTCAAATAAAAGGGATATCTACTTTACAAGTAAATAAACAAGAACTGTAGATAAATTTTGCCCAGTTCAGAAACAAAAGTTGAAGGCTGCAAAAATACTCTTCATTAATTTGTAGGAAAACTATTTTAGAGTTTCAGAAAGTAAGAATGGTCAAGTTATAAATTATGAGGTAGAAGCTCATCCTGAAGCCTCTACTCAAGGAAGCAAAAAGTAGGAGTAAAGACAAGGGCAAGGGTCATTCTTCAATATCTGCAAATCAATCAATGTACTACCACATTAACAAACTGAAAAATAAAAATCATATGATTATCTCAATAGATGCAGAGAAAGCCTTTGACAAAATTCAACATCCATTTATGATAATAATGATAATTAAAAAAAAAAACTTCCAGAAAGCAGGAATAGAAGGAACATACCTCAACATAATAAAAGCTATATATGACAAACCCACAGCAAACATTATCCTCAATGGTGAAAAATTGAAAGCATTTCCCCTAAAGTCAGGAACAAGAAAAGGGTACCCACTCTCACCACTACTATTCAACATAGTTCTGGAAGTTTTGGCCACAGCAATCAGAGCAGAAAAAGAAATAAAAGGAATCCAAATTGGAAAAGAAGAAGTAAAACTCTCACTGTTTGCAGATGACATGATCCTCTTCATAGAAAACCCTAAAGACTCTACCAGAAAATTACTAGAGCTAATAAGTGAATATAGTAATGTTGCAGGATATAAAATCAGCACACAGAAATCTTTTGCATTCCTATACACTAATAATGAGAATATAGAGAAATTAAGGAAACAATTCCATTCACCATTTCAACAAAAAGAATAAAATACTTAGGAATATATCTACCTAAAGAAACTAAAGACCTATATATAGAAAACTATAAAACACTAGTGAAAGAAATCAAACAGGATACTAATATATGGAGAAATATACCATGTTCATGGATAGAAGACTCAATATAGTGAAAATGAGTATACTACCCAAAGCAATCTATAGATTCAATGCAATCCCTATGAAGCTACCAACGGTATTTTTCACAGAGCTAGAACAAATAATTTCACAATTTGTATGGAAATACAAAAAACCTCGAATACCCAAAGCAGTCTTGAGAAAGAAGAGTGGAACTGGAGGAATCAACCTGCCTGACTTCAGGCTCTACTACAAAGCCACAGTCATCAAGACAGTATGGTACTGGCACAAAGACAGAAATATAGATTAATGGAACAAAATAGAAAGCCCAGATAAATCCACGCACCTATGGACACCTTATCTTTGGCAAAGGAGGCAAGAATATACAGTGGAGGAAATGCAATCTCTTTAACAAGTGGTGCTGGGAAAACTGGTCAACCACTTGTAAAAGAATGAAACTAGAACACTTTCTAACACCATACACAAAAATAAACTCAAAATGGATTAAAGATGTAAATGTAAGACCAGAAACTATAAAACTCGTAGAGGAGAACATAGGCAAAACCCTCTCTGACATAAATCACAGCAGGATCCTCTATGACCCACCTCCCAGAATATTGGAAATAAAAGTAAAAATAAACAAATGGGACCTAATTAAAATTAAAAGCTTCTGCACAACAAAGGGAACTATAAGCAAGGTAAAAAGACAGCCTTCAGAATGGGAGAAAATAATAGTAAATGAGGCAACTGACAAAGAATTAATCTCAAAAATATACAAGCAACTCCTGCAGCTCAATTCCAGAAAAATAAACGACCATTCAAAAAATGAGCCAAAGAACTAAATAAGCATTTCTCCAAAGAAGACATATAGATGGCTAACAAACACACGAAAAGATGCTCAACATCACTCATTATCAGAGAAATGCAAATCAAAACCACAATGAGGTACCATTTCATGCCAGTCAGAATGGCTGCTATCTAAAAGTCTACAAGCAATAAATGCTAGAGAGGGTGTGGAGAAAAGAGAACCCTCCTACACTATTAGTAGGAATGCAAACTAGTACACCCACTATGGAGAACTGTATGGAGATTCCTTAAAAGACTGGAAATAGAACTGCCATAAGCCCCAACAATCCCACTGCTGGGCATACACACCGAGGAAACCAGAATTGAAAGAGACACGTGTACCCCAATGTTCATTGCAGCACTGTTTAGAATAGCCAGGACATGGAAGCAACCTAGATGTCCATCAGCAGTTGAATGGATAAGAAAGCTGTGGTCAGTTCAGTCAGTTCAGTCAGTTCAGTCGCTCAGTCATGTCCAACTCTTTGCGACCCCATGAATCGCAGCATGCCAGGCCTCCCTGTCCATCACCAACTCCCGGAGTTCACTCAGACTCATGTCCATCGAGTCAGTGATGCCATCCAGCCATCTCATCCTCGGTTGTCCCCTTCTTCTCCTGCCCCCAATCCCTCCCAGCATCAAAGTCTTTTCCAATGAGTCAACTCTTTGCATGAGGTGGCCAAAGTACTGTGGTACATATACACAATGGAGTGTTACCTAGCCATTAAAAAGAATATATTTGAATCAGTTCTAATGAGGTGGATAAAACTGGAGAGTAAGCCAGAAAGAAAAACACCAATAGAGTATAATAACACATATATACGGAATTTAGAAAGATGGTAGCAATAACCCTGTATGCAAGACAGCAAAAGATACACAGATGTATAGAGCAGTCTTTTGGACTCTGTGGGAGAGGGCGAGGGTGGGATGATTTAGGAGAATGGCATTGAAACATGTATATTATCATATGTGAAACGAATTGCCAGTCCAGGTTTGATGCATGATACAGGATGCTAGGGGCTGGTGCACTGGGATGACCCAGAGGGGTGGGATGGGGAGGGATGTGGGAGGGGGATTCAGGATGGGGAACACATGCACACCCATGGTGGATTCATATCAATGTATGGCAAAACCAATACAATATTGTAAAGTAATTAGCCTCCAATTAAAATAAATAAATTTATATTAATAAATAAATAAAATATAAAATTCTCTGGAGAAAAAAAGACAAAGGCAAGGGTCGGATCTGAGCTTCTGTGTTTTTGTGCTGAAAGGAAGCGTCTGTATTTTAGAGGGTTCTGAATGAATCAGTTCAGGTTATATTTGTTCAGATAAATTAGTGGTTTTCAAACTATGTGCAAGAGTTAGCACCAGGCCTGCAGGGTAACCTCTTGCTCTTACAACAGGCTTTTAAAAAATAAATTAATCTTTTTTAAAAAATTATGTATTTAGCTATTTAGCTAGTTATCTAGTTATTTGACTCCATCAGGTCTTAGTTTTAGCACCCAGATTTAGTTGCTCTGAGGCATGTGGGATCTTAGATCATGTGTTAAACCCACTTTCCCTTCATTGCAAGGCAGACTTTTTACCTCTGAACCAACAGGAAAATCCCTCACAACCGGCTTTTGATGTCTGTCGAGATTATCCATGGATTCAGAGTCTCTATTGGTCCATACAGCACCACAGATGAAACAAAGGATGGTTTCTTCTCAGGACAAATAGACCTGAAAGTGCTGTCTTAGCTTAGTGTCAGGCTAGAAATGCATAGTCATACTGAGAGGTCCTATGCTGAGAAGCTATTCTGACCAGGTTGATTGTTTAGTCAAATGTATCACTCTCATGATTTTAGCTACCAACATATAGTGACCCACAAAATTATTTCTGAGAATATTATCTTCCAGTGGGTCCTCTTTTGCCTTTACCTGCCCTTCCCTCAACAGTGTAAGTGTCCCTTAAATTCTTATATTTTAGGATGTCTGTGCCTACTTAGATGACATCTGCACAATTTAGATGATTCATCATATTGAGATCTAATTCTAGCATAAAGAGGACAATGTAATGGGAACACACAATTTTAATTTAAAAAAAAAATAGCACCCTAGTTACTAGATTTGTACGTGTGAAAATAAAGAAACCAATGTATTACTCAACCCCTGAAATCAAAAGAGAAACACGCTCCTCAGTGTATCTTAGAGTAGACATCTATAATAAAGCAGTAATCATTTCAGGCAATATAATAAACTGATATTATTTTGCATTCCTTGATCCTATTATTTGATTTTGAATATTACCCAGTTGCATTTCTGAATTCAACAGACTGTACTCAACAGATAAGACTTGTTTAAAAAAATCCATGCAATCTCATGTTGCAGATGTGCACACATACAAGCACGCAAGAGAAAAATGAGATCAGTCTGGTTTTTTTCAGCAGTAAAATATATGTACCTCTAAATGTAGTGAATTCAATCGTTTTACTTAATGGAAAATATTTTCTAATGGTAAAAATCATTTATATGAGTATAAAATATAAAAAATGGTATAAAACTAGAACTGGCCACATAAACCAGAATGATTTTGTTGTTTTCATTGTCCACCTAAGAATACGTGCTCCTTTTATTTCTCTGGTTCATTTTTTGTTGTTTTAGGAGAAAACTGATGCAAAGACCTAGGACAAGCCTTTGACATATGATTCTGGTTATGCTCTAATGAGAGGCTTCCCTGGTGGCTCAGACGGTAAATCCCTTGTCTGCAATGTGGGAGACCCGGGTTCGATCCCTGGGTCAGGAAGATCGCCTGGAAAAGGAAATGGCAACCCACTCCAGTACTCTTGCCTAGAAAATTCCATGGATGGAGGAGCCTGGTCGCAAAGAGGAGCCTGGTGGGCTAAAATCCATGGCGTCACAAAGAGTTGGACATGACTGAGCAACTTCACTTTCACTTTCATGCTGTAATGATACTGTGCAACTGTCATGGTTTGAATGATTCTGTCCCTGTAATATTCATACATTGAGTCCCAAACACAATGTGACTACTTTTGGAGGTGAGGCCTTTACAGAAGTAATTAAGGTTAAATGAGGTCATATGGATAGAGTTCCAATCCCATAGGATATTATTCTTATATAAAGAGATACCAAGAGCTGACTTGCTCTGTCTCATCATTTAAGAATACAATGAGAAGATGGTCATCTGCAAGCCAGGAAAAAAGTTCTCACCAGGATACAAACTCTGCTGGAAACTTGATCTTGCATTTTCCAGTCTCCAGAAATGTGAGAAAGTAAATTTATGCCATTTAAGCCACCCACTCTCTGGTATTCTATTATGGCAACCCAAGCAGGCAGACAGTAGCAAACAATTCTAAGCAATCTCAGATTATTACAATAAAGTATCAGTTATTATTGACAAGTCAGTGACCTATTGTGACAGATATATTCCAAGTTCAAGATCACACTTGGATCTTTCTGATGATCTGAAGTAGCAGCAGCTACCACAATTACCTTGTTCTTATGGTTGATGACAAGAGTGCAAGCAGTAAAATCAAGCTGCCTAAGATTCTGAAAGTGAAAGTGTTAGTCATTCAGTCATGTCCCACCCTTTGAGACCCCATGGACTGTAGCTTGCCAGGCTCCTCTGTCCATGGATTTTTCCAGGCAAGAATACTGGAGTGGGTTGCCATTTTCTTCTCCAGGGGATCTTCCTGACCCAGTGATTAAGCATGGTGCTCCCACATTGCAGGCAGATTCTTTACCATCTGAGCCACCAGGGAAGATTCTACTCTGAGGTATCTATGTCATGTCTACATACATTCCATTGACCAGAGCAAATGATGCCCTAAATTCAGTATCAGTGTATCAGGGTAGTATACTCATCTGGGAAGGATGGGAGTGCCAGAGGTGAATATTTGCTGAACAATAATATTATCTGCCTCAATAATCAGCAACTTAAATCAGATGAGAATTTGTGTTGTAATCGTTGTTGGGCCCTTAAAATTCCATGAGAGAATATGGTCTGAGGAGATAGATTTTTATCCTTTTTATCCTTAATTTTATTGGCTTTTAGTTTGGGGACACTATAACTATAGTAAATGAATCCTGACTTTTTAAACTCTGATACCTATTAAACAAATGTGTTCCTTATCAGAAAGAAGAGTTTTGTGGAGATCTAGACACTTTTGTTAATATCTACAGAACATAAATTTTTAAATGTGTGTCTAATACCACTGTTTATTATTAATAAATTAAATAGATCACTTTAATCTGCCAAAATTAATTGATACTAATTTTTCTGCCTCATGGCATTTTGAGAAACTAAGACCTCACACTTTAAAAATTTGATAATTTTTATATATAATTTTATTTCTTAGCTTTGTAACACTTGAGAAGAAAATGATGTCATTTCTCGCTTTATCATCCTCAATACATACATCCACACACGAAAAACGTACACACTCATGTTAGCATGCATTCACTCACACACAAACCTATCATGCTGTGTATAATCCAAGAACATAAACTTATTCCATCCTGGCTAAATAGAATTTTATCTTTAATTAAAACAAAAAAGCTGTTAAATATGTCTGTTTTTGTTCATTCCATCTATCAATTAGGGAAGATTTATATTTAGTTGTTAGTTTACTGTGGCCATTAGAAGCTGACTTCAAAACTGACTGAGTTGCAGGTTTGGTTCTCATCTTCACAATTCTTAAAAGTACAGGAGGAAAGCCAGGTTTCCCCTAATCAGAAAGCCATTTGTAGACTAACATGTGACTTGCAAGAAAAGCATGGTCAATATTCCAGTGCTGCATAATGATGGGAAAATTCCGCAATGTGAAATAACCCAGGGTTTACAACTAGTGAATGGCACACCGTGGGGAGAAGCTAAATATACGTGTCAGCATTCGGTCCCAGAAAGATGTATTTGTTTCTTAACTCACAAGTAAATGTATGTCCCTCTCATCAGTTCTGGTTCATGGAGATTCTAATCAAGCAATTTATCTGGTTCACTTCTCATATGCCCTCATCAACTGAAGTGCAAAGTCTCCTCAACTGCCAGAAAAGATGAGGTCAGCCTTGAAAATAAGTCTTAGCCCATTTGTCCAAGGCCCAGAAGAAACCAGGATGAGACAGATGAAATCAGTTGCTTTTGGACAAGTCTCCATAGTGCCACAGCAATATTTGAAAGGTGAAAATGGCAGGTATGCCATTCATTTGGCACCATTTATATCTCCACCACCACCACCCAGTGATAAAATTGGTTGATAACTTTTCTTTTTTTCTGAATTACATGTTTGAATATTTGTCCTTAGCATTAATTACTCCCATTAGGATTCTACAGTCTGCTGGAAAGAGTGTGTGGATATCATAAATTCCTCTTAAGATTTAAAAGCAAAGCAATGAGTGAAAGTGTTCACTATTTACTTTAGAATGTACTTTCAGTGATGAAACAGGAGACACTTTTACCTAAGTATACAGGAGAAAATACTAGGTTATACATGTTAAAATGAAGACTAAATAGCATATCATAAAGAGAAACTTGAAGTCAGAGGTGATGTCTCTACATGTACCTTCACATCAAATAACCATGGATGATGCCATGACTCTGATATGCCAGAAAGCTTGGCTAAAGGATTAGACATGGCACTAGTTGGTATTAACTGGTACACGCAAATGAGTGTAAGAGTAAATCAGTGACCAACTCTTCATTTACACACACGGGTATCACATAGAAGGACTCAGTCTAAGTCATCAAGGCAGGAAAAAAAAAAAAGTTGCACAGTACATTTCCTTTTAAAGAAATCTTCTGGCTGGCTGTGTTACCTTCCATTCATTCAACTATTTATAAGCAGTGAGATATAAATCCAATTCAGTCCTTACATGATTGATGAAAAAGTTACTCTCACAGGTGGATCAGAGAACAATGATCACATCGTTAGCAAATGACAGCCCCTCCTAGTTCTTAGTGACACAGTGGGTGCCATTGCCGAACTGGCCCTGGTGTGATCTGAAGTACCACTTCATTTGCCTCTTTATATCACATTGTGATGAAAACTGTCACAATGTGCCTCCTTAGGCAGTAAGCAATCCGTGATTTATCAAAGTGCCATCTTGCTGATGAGCTGAAAAACAAACCCTGTCTCGTCAACAACCAAAGCATTTTACATTAAAATATATTCTCTAATAGCCTCTAAAATTAATCTTCCAGGATGGTTTCCTCAGAGAGAATATTTTCAGAGATTTTACTAGTCGATATTTGACCCCCAAATTTTAAAAAACTGCTTCATATAAACAGAACAGATTTGTAAATCCTTGATCTCAAGTTCTTCAGATGAAGTCCAATCCGAACTTATTGGGGAGACATTCTGTACCCCTCCCTAGATACCTGCCTGCAGGCATTGGCAGTATATCAGATGATCATTCCCACCCAGGAATAGGGGCTTCAACACCTCTGCCAGGCAAGGTCCTGGGGTCTAGAAAGCTTTAGAGGTGAGTGGGTGTGAATCATCTGCTTCTGACCTGCTAAGTTCAAGGATGAGGAAAAGAAAACCCAGTGCTATAGCACAGAAGATGCTCAAAATCCCCAGATGCTCCAAAGTGATCATAACTCTGAAGGGCTAGAATTCTTTAGGATCCAAGAAAGTACAAGAGAGAAAGTACACCATTTGAAAAGGATGATGAGAGTGGAGACTACAGCCCTTACTACACCTAAAGGAGGGTAATTGTCTTTGACTTGGAAGGCAGTGTTTAATGATAATGAATGTAGAGTGGTAAAGGATTTAGTCTGGTGGTGACGTTTAAAATGTGGTTACGTGTGATCTGGTTTTCAAAGTGTATCAGCAGGTACGTAGTAAACTTGTGCTTTTCAGTTTTCCACTAAAATATCCCTATGGAAAACTGGCCTGAACAGATTTGCCAGGGAGAATTTAATTGGGCTTCCTTCTTATATCAGAGGCACACATTGAAAATGTCCACTGTAAGCTGTAGCGTATCTGCCCAGGCTTGTTTTAATACAAAAATACACTTTAATTAAATGATTAAGCTCCATGACATGAGAAACCAGCTTATATTCTTTACCACTATATCCCCCAAACCCAGACTAGCACAAAGTATGTACCCATAGTAAATATTTGACATCTATGTTAGGACTCCAGGAAGATGCAGAATGGTCATCCTGGGGTTTCTCATGTATATGCCAGAAAACACAAGTTGTACCTTCTGATGGTAAGAGATAAGTGATAGGACATATGTGTGTTCACAGTAACTTCTGGTTAGGCATGATAGAAAGCAACCTTTTTATGTTTTCCAAAAATAAGGTACTGTCTGGCTCTGTTGCTACAATAGTCATGGATATGGGGATCAAATAGCTGTTGCCCTGGTGATGGGCAGCAGCCCTAGTTCAAAGCAAGGAGTTACCACCCATGTCCATAAAATGGGTCTTCATATATAGTAGCCTGCCTGAATATAAAGTTTTGCGTGTGGTTACTCTTTATACTAAGCCTTATGACCTCAGACTCTGAAACAGAAATTCTCTGTTGTGCCTGGGCACTGAGGTCAGGCATTAGAGCTGCCTGGATGACATACCCTTAGGACAGAACAGCACAGCAGGGCAGAGGCAGCATCCAGATGCTGCTCACCCCAAGGTGGAAACAGCTTTGGAATTTACAAGTCAAGGTCTAAGGGCAAGAGTGTTTTCACTGAGTCTGTCTTCATTGGGAAATTTTAGCAAAGAATCTGAGAGAACTTTTCTTCTCATATAAAAGTAACAGCTGTTATCACCCACTTGGATTGGGGTAGAGCCTGGATGTTTTCACCCAGATGATCTCCATATTTGATGAACATGGTTGCTGAAGCTGATTGCAAGGTTTGAGTTTTTCCTCTGAAGTCACCATGAACTGCTTGCTAACACAGCTTCTGTGGAAGAGGACCTCTAAATGGTTTCAAAGCTGATCCAGAAAGTATTTTTAGTGATCTGATTAATGAGAGAGCTCTGAGTTTGTTGGCAAAGTCTTTCACTTTGTATCTCCTTGTTTATGACCACTACTGCCTTACAGATAAGCGATCAACACTTAACAACTGACAACAGCAAGAGCTTACACTCTTAAGTGGCCACTGTGTGTCCAACAGGGGCTGAGGGCTTTATATACATATATATCTTCCTCACAATAGATTTCTGATGTAGGCAGTGTTATTATCCTCTTTACTGGTTAGAAAACTGAGATAGGGGACTGCTTTTGGACCTTGCCAATTGTTAGAGATAGGAATGGGTGATGCTGGGACCTCCAACCTAAACAGACTGCAGAAATTGAACTTTTAACTACTCCAGTTGAAACCATCCTTCTAGCACTGAGAATGAAGCCTCTAATGTAAGTTTACAATGCTCTTCGAAACAGTAAAGCTATTGTCTCATTTGATTATCGGCTTCTCTGTAGGCAGTGCTCGCTAGCCTACTAAGAGCAGCACAACCCTTATGACAGTCTCCATTTTCAACTGCAATATTTTGTTCTAGCTTTAGTAAGCATATCATTTTCTTATTTTTTATCACCTCTGGTTTTATTGTACTAGTAACTATAACTGAATTAAATATTCATTAATATCCTAAAATAAATATCACTGAATGAGAATGGAATGGTACATTGAGCCATTCATTTCCTTAGAGCGGAGTATTAAGAATCATTAACGAGTTTTCTTTAGCATGCTTTTCAAAGCAATAGCCTCATTTAGACTGGATTATTTTCTTATATTTTGCTTTTAAATGATTAGTCTTTGTGCTTCCTTTCTTCCTCATCTGTCCCCACAGTTTCAGTTCAGATTAGGACCAAGCAATATTTTCTTCAGTAGTAGATGCAAAAATGTCAGCCATATGGGGGTGAGAACTTGGTGTTCACAGTGCGTGTGTATCAAATGACAGGACATCAGGAACAGGTTCTTCTGCAAAAAGAAGCTGTGTGTTTTCTTCCCTTCTACTGAAGTCAGTTTGATTTCCACATGTAATTTCAGGTTGGGTCCTTTAACTTCATATATAAATAATTGAAGCATATTGTATTTTCTTCTTTATAAACCCAATGATAAGCCCTTTTAAGTACCACTCAGATTCAGCTTCTAGAAAGGTTGCCATCTCATTTTTCTGATTTATCAAAGCTACTCTGAGGTAATTTTATAAAGGCTGTTAAAATTAAAGTAACCCCTAAAGCAAGATGTGCAATTTTTTTCTCTACCTATTTCTCTGCCAACAGAATGTTAACCAGTGTTCATCACTCTCTTCTATATCTTTTTATGTTTTCCTTGCAAATGCAGTATAAGAACTAAATAAATCACGTTTATGCATATTAACTTATAATTTTAAGTAATTTTGTTTATTGCCTCCTTACAACAATCCCTGGCTGACAGTGGTCCTCAAACAATAGCATGCCTCAGAATTTATTAGAAAGCTTACTAATGCACAGACTGCTGAGTCCACTGCCCATACTCAGACTGCTGAGTCCACTGTCTGTCTGCTATTTCTGATTCAGCATGTCTGGGATAGGGGCTGAACTTCTAGAAACAAATTTTCTTATAATACTAATACTGCCAGTCCAAGGAGTACATTGAAAATCACTATTTCAGAAGAGGAGACTACAAAGTTTTTCTGTTAGGTTCCAGATAGTAAATAGTTTAGACTTTCTAGGGTATTGTTTCTGTTGCACATACCTGCTCAAGTCTCTGGTTGTAGCCTAAAAACAGACATAGACAATAGATAAGCAAATGAACATGATGATTTTCCAATGAAACTTCCTTTATGGGCACTGAAATTTAAATTACATACAGTTTTCGCATGACAAAACATATTCTTTCAATTTTTTGCAAGCATTTAAAACATGTTAATTTATTTTAGCATGTCTTTAAGAAAACATGTTTTTAAATGTTAGTTTAAAACATTCCTAGCTTGCGGGCAGTGCAAAAACCTAGTCATGGGCTGGATATTATCCTTAGACTAGAGTTTACCCACATTGGACCAAGAAGGAGAGAATGAGTAGAACCTTCAGTATCAAAATTCATGGCACATGATAAATAAAGACCTCATACTAAAAATATATTGATAAAATTCATGTCCTCAGGAGGCTCTTATCTACTACAAAAGAAAAAATGGGAAGTTCCAAATTGGCAGTGATTACTCTAAAGAGTAATTTTTCCAATCTACAGATTGGGTCATTTATCATTATTCAAGTTTCCAGACACCTATAAATAATAGTTTAAGAGTACTCCCTGGATAGGGAACTAGATTGAAATTTATAGTGTCAAGTGACAGAAAATAAGGATCATTCCTGTTAAGGTCTACTCTCAAAACTCAGCATATTAGGTTAATATTTTAGTTTGATGGTAGTTAAATATATATCTTCATATACAATGGGTTCAAGAATTTCAAAATCTATCGTTTTAAGAATCAATCAAAAACACAAAAACACCTAAGTGTGAATATTTTTGAATGACACCCATTATCACAATAGCCACTTAACATGCATCCTTAGATGTTATTGCTTTTAAAACTTTGTGGAATAAGTGACCCCTGTATGTAGTTGAAATGTCCATCAGTTTATAAATTACACTTCCTAAATCACTCTCCTGACTGAGGACTTTTATTAGTAAAAATGCCATACTACTTACCAAATATATTTTCAGTGCCTTATAAATGGTACTTACTACTTTTACTAGGTCAGAAACAGTATGTAAGGCTGGCTTCTCATTGAAATAATCAAATATTTCTGGAATTTCAAACACATCTTTATTTAATCATGTAGATGCTGAACAAGGTGATACCCAAGGTCCCTTTGAGCTCTAAAATAAATTAGTTGTGAAGATCTATTCATTGTGACTATAAGCCCTAATCAAAGGGAAATGTCTTATTACAGTGGTACTCAAATTTCAGTGTGTATAAGAATCACCTGGAGTTATTGAAAATGTAGACTCTGGGCTTCACCCTAGAGGTTCTAATTCAAAGGGTTTAGGGCTCCAAGTATTGCATTTAAAACAATACCCTAGGTAATTCTTACGTAGTTGGTCCATAAATCATACTTTGAGAGATACTGACTTACTACAACCAAATATATAATTGAGCTTGACAATGGAATTAAATAAAAAGAAAATTAACAAAGTTGCTTTGGGCCATGCACAGCAATGGTCTAGCACAACAACTACAGAATAAGTAATCTCAATCATAGGATTCAACAGGCAGGTTCTGGATCACTTCTGTTCAGCTTGATGAATTATGACTGGTGGAAATTGGTTTTCAAAACCACATTTTTAAACCACCTCTTTAAGCCACATTCATGGTCCGATATAACTGAGCACTTGTAAGAGTGAGGTGAGTGAGAGTGGTATCAAGCCCTGTTGCCTTATTTTCCATGCTGATTACAAAGCATCTTCAGTCACAGTGTTTTCCTTGAGTTGCATTGATTAGTGATGATTGTGTTCATTACCTTTCCTTGACTGTTGCTGGTATGTATTCTTAAGTGCATGTTCGCAAAGAGAAATCATATCCTATAAACAAGAACAAGGAACAAGCACATGTGCATGGTCCCAATCTTTGACTCTAAGTTAGTTCTATTTTATTGCACTCACTCAAGCCAAAGTAGCTAACTCCCCATAGCCTAGCTGAGATATGAAGTGAGATATGAAGATACATCACTCTATATTTCCTCCTAAGATCAACTCTAAGAAGACAAATTCGTATTATTATGGGCTCAGCAGTCAGTTTAGGGGAGGGAGTTAAATTTTAATTCATATTTTATTGAAATAACATTTAGCTTAGAAATGGAAGTGTTTTGAAGACCGGGTATTGTTGACCAGTTCAAAGGTATCCTTGATAATTACATAGTCTCACTTAAAAACACACTTACTAATTGAAACCTAAAGGCATTTAGTATATACCCTTTTTTCAAAGGAATATTATCATAAGCAATAATCATAGGAAATTATCTGGAAACAGCGTGTCACCTACTATCTTAGTTTCATTTTTCCAGAGACAGTGGTCTCAGAGAACTTTGAGAAATTTCTACCCATATTTGACAGGCACATAAATTGTTCCCTTGTGGCTCAGCTGGCAAAGAATCTACTTGCAATGTGAGAGAACTGGGTTTGATCCCTGGGTTGGGGAAATCCCCTGGAGAAGGGACAGGCTACCAATTCCAGTATTCTGTCCTGGAGAATTCCATGGACTGTGTAGTCCATGGGGTCGCAAAGAGAAACTTTCACTTTCACTTAAATTGTATGGTTTACTTGTGTGTTCAGTAACTTGGACAGTGATTCACAGAGGTCAGCATAGATATGTTGCATAGTAACACATGCTTAGATTCTTGAGGAAAAAAACAGGATATGAGCTATAACTTTACATTAGTAATATGTTCAGGAATTTAAGCTATCAGGCCTATGATTTTCAAAGATATTAAATTATGCAAATCATAGTAATCCATTTCCACTTGCAAATATTTGCTAAGAAGTTGCTTGCTAAATTTTCAGCATATCTTTAAAGTGATAGATTTCCCAAGTGGTAAAATGATGCAGTTATAATCAGAACATAATATAAACACTTTTAAGATGTGATGAAAAGATTTCCTCATGCTTTTCATAACAATATTGCTTTTGTGATATACCAAATTACCATTAAAGGGTATTTTAAATCACTTTAATAAATGTTAAAGTGATTTTCAGATATCACTTAATGTTTCCAGTTGACATAACAAATGAACCATTTCAGATTTCATTGAAAGCTCTTTAGTACATGTCAGCAGACTATTTTGGAACAGTTTCAAAATGTGACAAATTGCAGTAAATCATCTTGAGGCAGCTCAACACCACTGCAGCCATTACAAGGTGGACTGCGAGGACTTTGTAAATCACAGAAGATCACATATCAACTCAGTTTTGTCACAGAGCAGAAACAGCAAATAAAAAGCTGTCAGGGTGGGATGTTCCCTTTCCTAATACTTCAATTTATTTAACATTCATTTTAATGTTGACACATTAGATGGGTCTGTAATATAGGAAAGGAAATACTTCCTACATTCATTTATCAGACATTTGGCTGGGTTGCCAAATATCACTGTCATAGTCACAGTTGACCTTAGAAAAAGTGTGCCGTATAGCTCTATACAGAGAACATCTGTGCCTAGAAGGAACAATAAGAAACTTCTTAACACCCCTTGATGAATGACATAAGAAAACCTCACAAAACCTGTACTAAGATGTTACATGACATAAATTATTTTTGGTTCATTTCATACCACTTGGTGCACCAAGCCAAGTTTTTTGTTTTTTGTTTTTTTGCTTTGATTTTCATAATAGAACATGCTACTGTTCAAACCACAAGGACTGGTAGTATTCAATCTTCCATCCTCTGAAAATGGGTCAATTGTTCATTCCAAATTCATGACCAAATTATTGGACAAGTTATTTTCACATCACATTCAATGTTTGTGAATGCCTGATATACTAAACTTTTAACAGTAAAGATTTTGAAGAGATCTATGTTGTGATGATCTCTTATGATCATTAATTATGCCATTATAAAACATTCACTCTTTTAAAAATTACTGTGATTAATATCCACATTACCATAAAAGGTTTGCATCAGTGATTTTCATTCTAAAAAAGCTTTCTTTTAATGCCTGATCTTTATTTGAGAAAATATAATAGAAGGTGATAACTAGTTCAACGTCTGTGCAGTAGAATGTGGTTAACATGATTAAATAATTGTAGTAAATGGAGACATTGCAGTTGTAGAAGAAACATTGTAATAAGAATCAAACTTTCCGAATTCCAACCACTGCCTAGCTTTGTGACCTTGGGCAAATCATTTTCTTTGTCTGCATATCAAATCCTTCTATTATAAAGTGGGGCAAATCTTTTGTAAAATGGACATAAACATCAAATGAGATGGTTGATCTGGCAGTGTCTCAAACAAATGACATGATACCATCAGGATTTTTTTTTCTTTTTTTGTTAATTTTTATTTTATATAGGAGCATAGCAAAGTGACTCAGTCATACATATTATTGTTGTTTAGTCACTAAGTTGTGTCCCACTCTTTGGTGATCCCAAAGACTGTAGCTCGCCAGACTCCTCTGTCCATGGGATTTCATATATACATGTATCCATTATTTTTCAAATTATGTTCCCATTTGGGTTATTACAGAATATTGAGTAGAGTTCCCTGTGCTATATAGTAGCTCCTCATTGGTTATCTATTTTAGATACAATAGTGCATATATGTGGAGAAGGAAATGGCAGCCCACTCCAGTATTCTTCCCTGGAGAATCACATGGACAGAGGAGCCTGGTAGGCTGCAGTCCATGGGGTCACAAAGAGTTGGACATGACTGAAGTGACTTAGTAGCAGCAGTGCGTATATGTCAATATCACTTCACACCCATCAGGATTTGATGGGAATGTAATAAAATGACAATTTGCAAAGGAGAGGAGTAGGGACCAAGGATAGTGAAGTGTTACCACCTGAAGGGATGAGGGGAAGCAGTGGGTACTGGAATCTAGAGACAGAAAGAGCTGTGTGGAGAGAGCAAATTCCAGGGAGCTCCCTCATTCCTTGGAGGGATACAGCCAATCTCTGGCAAGCCTTCCCTTCCTCTTTTCTTTTCAGTGCTTTCCAGTGGTTGGACATAACAGGAAGCCAGAGCTAAGAATTCCAACAATGTGGCCCCTTTTGGTCAACCTCCCTGGACTAGAGTAGGATGCAAAATGGAAAGAGTAGAGTTTGAGAAGCAAATGGAATGTATCCAGGACAAAGGGTGTGGGAACAAAGTTGAAAATATAAATCACCTGAGGTGTAGAATTTTCTAATAGAAGTCAGAGATTCTGAATACTCTCCTTTCCTCTTCTACTGTGCGACTTCAGATAAATGTTGTGGTTCTCTTTTGTGTCAAGCAGTCTATAGAAGATATAGGTATCTTTGCATGCTTGAATGCTAAGTCGCTTCAGTTTTGTCTGACTCTTTGTGATCCTATGAACTGTAGCCTGCTGGGCTCCTCTGTCCATCTTAGACAAGATTGCTGGGCACTGATTTCATAGCAAAAGGGTGAGTACATTTTAAAGTTATGGTTGGCAACCACATCCCCATCAAGCTTCAATACGATTACCAAGTTAATGAAGTTGTGAAGACAACATTTTTTTAAGAATGAGTCAAACCTCAAAAAGTTCTAGAAGAGCAGCATAGCAGGTATTCTGGTACCACCTCCAAAGGACTCTGATATCTCCATCCTTAGGAAGTCAGCATCAGGCCCGGTAGAATAGTTGCCATAAGGGACAGGAAAAGAGGGCTAATGGGCAGTAAGTTACAGTTTCTCTAGCTGAGGTGTTATACTCAATGTGTCAGTGAATTCAGAAAACTGAGCAGTGACCACAGGAAGGAAAAGACCAGCTTTCACTATAACTCCAAAGAAGGGCAATCTAAAGAATGTTCAAACTACTGTACAATTGTGCTCATTTCAGACGCAAGCAAGGTTATGCTCAAAATCCTTCAAGCTAGGCTTCAGCGATACATGAACCAAGAACTTACTTTACAAACTGGGTTTAGAAAAGACAGAGGAAACAGAGGTCAGGCTGCTCTTTAAAGGCATTCTATTTTCACATTTTAAATTGCTCAGCTGGAATTCCATCACCTCCATTAGCTTTGTTTGTAGTAATGGTTTCTAAGGTCCACTTGACTTCACAATCCAAGATGTTCTACTATAGGTAAGTGACCACACCATTGTGATTATCTGGGTCATTAAGACCTTTTTAATATTGTTTTCTGTGTATTGCCACCGCTTCTTAATCTCTTCTGCTTCTGTAAGGTCTTACCATTTCTGTCCTTTATCACGCCCATCCTTGCATGAAATATTCCTTGGATATCTCCAGTTTTCTTGAAGAAATCTCTATTATTTCCCATTTTGCTGTTATACTCTATTTCTTTGCATTGTTCATTTAAGATGTCTTTCTTATCTCTCCTTGCTAAGGACAAAACCATCCCAAAGAAAAAGAAATGCAAGAAGGCAAAGTGACTGTATGAGGAGGTTTTATAAATAGCTGAGGGGAAAAAGAGAAGGGAAAGGCAAGGGAAAAAGAACTAATGATGTACCCAACTGAATGCAAAGTTCCAGAAAATAGCAAGGAGAGGTAAGAAAGCCTTCTTAGATGAACAACGCAAAGAAGTAGAGGAATACAACAGAATGGGAAAGACTAGAGATCTCTTCAAAAAACTGGAGACATTAGGGAACATAACAGAGATAATAACATAATGAAGTTAAATATTATTGTTATTATTATGCTGCTACTAATCCCTAGAGTAGTTACAATTCAGTTCAGTTCAGTCGCTCAGTGATGTCCGACTCTTTGTGACCTCATGAACTGCAGCAAGCCAGGCTTCCCTGTCCACCACCAACTCCCAGAGCTTGCTCAAACTCATCTCCATCAACTTGGTGATGCCATCCAACCATCTCATCCTCTATCATCCCCTTTTTATCCTGCCTTCAATCGTCCCCAGCATCAGGGTCTTTTCTAAGGAGTCAGCTCTTTGCATTAGGTGGCCAAAGTAATGGAGCTTCAGCTTCAGCATCAGTCCTTCCAATGAATATTCAGGTCTGATTTCCTTTAGGATTGACTGGTTTGGTCTCCTTGTAGTCCAAGGGACTCTCAAGAGTCTTCTCCAACACCACAGTTCAAAAGTATCAATTCTTTGGCACTCAGCTTTCTTTATGGTCCAACTCTCACATCTATACATGACTACTAGAAAAACCATAGCTTTGACTAAGATGGATCTTTGTTGGCAAAGTAATATCTCTGCTTTTTAATATGCTGTCTACACTGGTCATAGCTTTTCTTCCAAGGAGCAAGCATCTTTTAATTTCATGGCTGCAGTCACCATCTGCAGTGATTTTGGAGCCCAAGAAAATAACGTTTCTCACTGTTTCCATTGTTTCCCCATCTATTTGCTGTGAAGTAATGGGACCAGATGCCATGACCTAGTTTTTTGAATGTTGAGTGTTAAGCCAGCTTTTTCACTCTCCTCCTTCACTTTCATCAAGAGTAGTTATAATTACCAAGTACTATATTGAATATGTAAGAACTATCACTTCAGCCTATGGTAGCATTATATTAAACAGCTGCTAAAGAATCCGCCTACAATGCGGGAGACCCTGGTTTGATTCCTAGGTCAGGAAGATATGCTGGAAAAGGGATAGGCTACCTGCTCCAGTATTCTTGGGCTTCCCTGGTGGCTTAGCTGTTAAGAATCCACGTGCAATGTGGGAGACCTGGGTTTGATCCCTGGGTTGGGAAGATCCACTGGAGAAGGGAAAGGCTACCCACTCTAGAATTCTGGCCTGGAGAATTCCATGGACTATACAGTCCATGCAGTCACAAAGATTTGGACATGACTGAGTGACTTTGAGTGATTTGTCACTTTCATGACAAATATTTAGCAGTGATTATTATTGCCAGATATTAATAGTTGTCTATGAAAATATAGACTTTAATATAGTTCTATATTAAAATGCTAGTTCTCTATTAAAATGTATAACATAAACTTGTTCCCCAAGATGCTCAGCTGGTAAAATGCAGAGTGAGGACTACCTTTAAATCTTTGGATTTTCATCTTTCCTTCCCACATAAACACAGATCCCATGTGTTCATTCCCTTAGCACAATGAATACACTCTAATATTAGGGGAATTTTATTTTGAAAACAGTTGGCATTTATTAAAAGTAAAATGTATGGAAACTGTCAGGAGTCATCTTAAAAAGCAGTTAAAAAGAAATACATTTGATATTTATGAATTTCCAGTATAGCCATCCTAAAAATAGGAACTTCCTCTACTTCAGGATGAATTTCTGCTTCGTGTACAAATATGCTGAAGAATGATGATGGTGGCGATGATAGTAACTTTAGTAGTCACTGAGAACATTTCATGTCACATGGTTGTACTTATTTAACTTTCAACCCATTTCCTGTGCCATCCCCATCTTTGAGATAATAAAGCTGAGGCTCAACCTGGGTGATTTAATTGATCTTGCTTATTTCTTTTTTATAGTTTTCAGATAAAATAATTTACATTTTAGGTATGCATTTTTCCAGAAGATAAAAAGTTTTTAGGTACACAGTGTTTCCAGAAGGAAAAAAAAAAAGGTGAGGGGGGTTGCAATTCATTCAACTGGTATAATTTATTTACATTGAAAAATCAAAGCCTAATATAGCAGAAGGGTCTTGAGCTTTAGCATCAGACAGTTGAGTAATAGCCAACTCTCCCCCTTGCTAGGTGTGTTGTTCTCATTACATGAATAAATATCTCTGAGTCTGTTTTCTCCACTGCACAATAAGATAATAAGAGCTATTTTACGAATAGCTCTCCCTATTCTTCCTAGGGAGAGTCAAGATATTATATACAAAGAGTGATGCTCAATAAATGGAAGATGGTATTATTTAAACCAGAATTGGGGCCAGATATAATGGAATAAAGAATTCCTTAATTCCCCTGAACTGCATAAATTTTTCAATCTTGTGAAATAGATTTTTGCACCAGGAATCTGACTATAATACACAACTGACAAAGAAACACTTCTAACAGAAGCATAGTATATTGTAAGATTACAGAAAAGGAAATATTAATTCTGACTTGCTTAACATTTTTTGTTTAATACTTATAGTAAATCAGCTAACCTCATTGGAAAAAAATCTGAGTCCTTAGCCATAACATTTATGAAGAGAGTCATCTACAGATTTGTTATGCTCCCGTAGTTATTCTATAGAGAGTTAAAAATAGTGGTTTCATAACCTCAGAGAAATTAGGGAGAAAAAGAAACTATATATTAATTTGGCCAGTCTCCTATATGTTCAGCAAGAAATATAAGGACAAGAAAAACGTTTTTTGCACAAGTTTTCCAAGAAAGTTATTGGTAGATCTTTAACTTCTTGAGCCAGATTTGATAGCATCCGGTCAATAAAGCCTTTAAAAGAGAGAAAGAGAATGGGAAGTACAAGCACAATTGTCAAACCTGGTTTAAAACAACATAGACCAACAAAGTTGACACAGAAAACTAGAGGCTAAAATATAAATTACTGCTACAATAGGAATAAAATTCCATATATCAAAGCTGAAATGCACCTATTGTACCGGGAGAATCAATAATTCCTCTTCAGTAGCAATTTGCCTTACTTATTTGACTCTGCATTCCATAAATCGTGCAAACATTTTTCTGTGATTCCATTAGCAATAAATTACATTTTGAGCAAGTGAAATCATGTTATTGGGCTTTTGAAATTGTTTGTTGAAAAAGCTGATGCTTTATACTTAATGACTAAACAATAAACAAGAAAAAATACCACCTTCCTCTCCCTGTACTGCCATTAGAGATCCAGTTGATATCTGAGTGAGCCAAAAAAGAGGATAAATCCCTTAACAAGTGACAAACCTTAAAAGTGATCTCAGATGGGCATTTCACGAATTGGAAATATTCTACTCATACTGATATGCCATTTATTTTGCTTCCAAAATTATTCCACAATTACATTCTCTCTTTACATTTGTATTAATCTCACCATATCAGCAAGAACCATAATGATTGATTTTTGCTCAGTTTCTTTTCAAAAAAGTTTTTTGCAGGGCCAAATATATACATTTAGCCTACTGATTCTTATTTGAAAGTCTTAGACAGTTAAATGGAAGCACTGTAAGTGGCTTACTAAAATTGCAAGATTTTAACCCAGAATATTTGCTTTGCCAAAGGAGAATTATGAACAGTTAATCACTCTTGATTTCATATATTATTATTAGATTTGCTAGTCTTTTTCCTAAAATCTTTCCATCCTTAAAGCCTAATATTGGTTATATTCTGTTAATTGAGTTTTCCTCACCCTCAATCACATGTACACAAAGGAGAAATTCAGATAATGATTTTAAAGTATGTTTTATTCTATGAAACTATAATTTATTACTTGTATATTTAATAATCAAGAGGAAAATGCCATATAGAATGCTACCATCTTAGAGTAGTTACATGACTTTAATCTAAAAACTACCTTGATTAAAAGTAGATGTTAAATAGAGACTTAAAGATCAAGGTGGAAATAAAATACTTGAGACCCTGATGCTTGCCATTTGCTTCTCCTTAATATGAACATAAGCTCCTTGCCACAGTGAATTACTCTCTATTCAATATTTGATGAGGTCACAAAAGCTGAAAATTTAACTTTGAATATCACAACACTACTTTATGGTATTGGGGCTTCCGTGGTGGTTCAGATGGTAAAGAATCTGCCTGTAATTCAAGAGACATGGGTTTTGGTCCCTGAGTCAGGAAGATTCCCTGGAAAAGGGAAGGGAATGGCAACCCACTCCAGTATCATTGCCTGGAGAATTCTATGGACATGGACCTTATGATATTGATATTAATAGAAATGTTTCATTAACAAAATAAATACCTTGTTCTCTCAAAATACTTTGGATAAGTGTCTGGGTGTGTGTATGAGTATTATGATTGCACACATATGTATGCATGTACATAATGACCACATATAAGACAATTTCTTATTTAAAAAAATTGAATTTCAAAAATTTTACACTTTTACTACTTTACACTTTTAAATGTGTCTTAGACTAATGAACTTATTCCAAAATACCTAATCAACTACTGGATAATAAGAGGAAAAATAGAGAAAAGTTTTTTTTTTCAACCTGAATATTTCTAATTATGACCAGGTACAATTAACAGTCTACCTTTAAACTTTTAAAAATTAGTTAACAAAATAATTTCTTGTAACTTGTCATTAGTAACCAAATTTCTAACATATGACATATGCTTATAATATTTTGATCCAAAGAATTCTGCATAAAATGAGTTCAATGTTGAATCAATGTCAGCACTTCCTTGGTAATTAGTTTCAAACCCAATTGTTTCCCTTTTCAGTGTCCTTTATTATGTTTTGCATCCCTCTGGGCATGTAGCAGAGAAATGAAGCTTTGGGAGATTTTTTTCTTTCACTTTCATACTGTCTCTTGCAATAAGAATTAGTTGACAGCAACATGAAGATCTCATGGTGGCAGCCATAGCAGAGAAAATGATCCAGTCATCTTCAATATCTCTGGACACTGTGTATATGCACATCGATTTTGGCTGTTTCGCTCAAACAATTCAATCCAAAACTAAGGATGTCATGTTTCTCTGAACCAGAAGATTACATGGTTAATAAAGATCTAAGATAAATCAAGAAATAGTTAATGTCTTTTCTACTATATACAAAGCATTGTACTAGGTGCAAGAGGGATAATGTGAAGAAGTGTAAAATCTTCTGAGTCAAAAGTGTTAAAGCAGAGTAGATAGACATGAAATCCCCTTCTTCGCTCTCCTGAGAATGGGGGTAAAGCACTGCATTTCTCTCAACTGAGGTAAGTTGTAGTTCCAGCTGTGAACACCCATAACCTCAAGGGATTTACAGTCTGGTTAACGTAGACATTTTATATCAAATTAAAATAATACCCAAAGTGAAGCATGATAAGGTTTCTGTGAGCGCCATCACTGCCATCGAGGGGTAGAGTAAATACAGTCACACATCCACACACAAAATATCCTGTATATAAAAATTCCTGATTGCATGCAGCTTGTAGTCTGTTGTGAGGAACCAAAACATAATGAAATAAGTAAGTAAAAGATAAAGCAAGGTAGATGATAAACAGTGATATGGATAAAAACAAAGTGTCCAGAAGGAAGCAGGGAGCACTATGGGGAGGAGGGATGTAGGATTGCTGTAGGGCTTTGTGAGACATTCCAAATGTCTAAGCCTTTACTCTCGGTAATTGGGAAATCACTGGACTTACATGGAAAGGATACAGTGTCCAGTTATATCTATCATTTTGGCTAGGTCAACACAGAGAGGCCTATATGCAGGCTGTTGTAATATTCCAAGTGAGCAGTGATGGTTAGCTTGGACCAAGATTATAACCATGGAGGTGTGAGGGGTAGTGGGGTTATGTTTTGAAGATAAAGTCAACAGAATTGCTAATAGATTGACTGACTGAGATGAAGAGAGGGAGGAATAAAAATGACTCTATACAGACTATTGAAATTGGCGGATTCATGTTGATGTATGGCAAAACCAATACAGTATTGTAAAGTAAAATAAAGTAAAATTTAAAAATAAATAAAAATGCACAAAAATTATAAAGGTATATTAGAAAACATAGGGGAATATTATATACCTTTGGGGTAGAAAATGGCTATCTATATAAAAAAAGAAAGAAAGAAAGTGGTAGTTGCCATTAAAACTGAAGGACTAGTAAGATTTGGGCACAGAAGTGGGGCTTTGACAATATTCGTGGAAGTTCTAGTTTAACCTGAAATCTCCTTTTCACCTAAGCTGTACTCTGCCTCATCCTTTTCATCACTGTTGTGGTTTGAATTTACTGGGCTTGTGTTAACATCCTCAGGAGGAAAAAGTAGGGCCCATCTTCATTCTGCATGGGCAGCTCACCCCCTATGCCTTAAAGCCCTGCTGCTGCTGCTAAGTCACTTCAGTTGTGTCCAACTCTGTGCAACACCATAGACGGCAGCCCACCAGGCTCCCCTGTCCCTGGGATTCTCCAGGCAGGAACACTGGAGTGGGTTGCCATTTCCTTCTCCAATGCGTGAAAGTGAAGTCGCTCAGTCTTGTCTGACTTTTCAAGAAACCATGGACCGTAATCTACCAGGCTCCTCCGTCCATGGGTGTATAATAAGCCAAAAGAAATCTATGCTATATATTACAAATACAGTGACTGTATATGACCACTATTGTAAGTGACATAATGATTCTCAGATACCTATGTATCCGACAGTGATTTTAACCCAGTACTCACATCTTAAGTACTTATATATCTGTGTCTTCAAAATGAGCTTTCTTATAGTAACTCTCTGGATTTAAAAAGCTTATCATCACACACACTACTCTTTTTTTTTGTTTGTGAAATATTTTGTGAAACTCCATTTGTTTTTCTTTTAGTACATACACTCTAATTCTTAGTTCCTTAGAATGAATTGATCACTATATATTAAATTAACACTAGATCAATGTCATTCATTTGAACATCACATTGATTAATAGTTAAATGGCTCCACGTTCTGCAAAATAAATGTCTCCGGGGAGGAGGTTGTTAGTGAAATACATGTGAAAAAAACTTGCCAAGTCTGGAATATCATCATAATACCCTAGGGAGAAGTTGTCAAATATTCAGATTCTATCCCCACCCACATATCTGCCATCCAGTTCCTCAGTCATACCTCCATGAAATTCTCTTCTGGTGATTCTAGAATGGGAATCTGTACTTCATACATACTTTCCCACATCTTCTGATCAGCCACACAGACACCACTAGACAAAGCATCCCTTTAATACTTCTAAAATTAACTTGATAGCATGCTATGAAATGGACCAGGAGCAAAATTAATTGATAAAATATCTTTTGTTAAATCACTACTCTTAAAGTACCTTAAAAACAAAACTAAAAGCAAAGTAAAAGCTAATGTCTTTTATTTCATATATCAAGCTTTATTTGATATGAAGAATAAATATAACTAAATTTATATTGTATATGCAATGTATTCTCACCTTCACTGAATTCTCATTCTTTGCATCATATTTTTAATAATACATCACCTTTTGGTGAAGAGAAGTGTTTATTTAGTCTTATATGTTTTCACACAAATATTCTGTAGCACATTCATTCCCTGAAGCATGGAAAGGAGAGGATTTGGAATCTGCAACATTGCCTACAGTTCATTTAATTATGATTGCATATTTGGTTAGGGACAAAGTAAATTCAATGAAGCATTAAAACCAAACATCCCTTTAATTAAACTGGAAAAGAGACTGACTTCATCTTAGATGTTGTTTATTTTCATTAATAGAATGAGAATACTATGTCTCCAAAGAAAGTATCATGATTTCTATGAAATAAAGATACTTCTATCCAGCTGCATTGTCTGTAAGCTTGAGTCTGACCCATGCCTCATCCAGTTTAATGTTTTCTGAACAGACTATGAAAGCATGAAATGTTATACAAATTATTGTTGTTATTCATAATTTATATAGTATTAACTTGCATACTTGCAGATGGTACAAATGGACTTTACCCAGATCATGAAGGATTTAGGAAAATTCACAACTTTCATAATGACTGGCCCTTTCTTAAGCTCAGTAGACTAAACAAGTCCTGCTCAAATGAGAGAAACTGTACAGCTGCCTTTCCAATTAATTAAAACAAAACTCACAAAGCCTTTATCTCACTGATAACTTGATTCTGCTTTTAACATTTTTGGTGTCATAGGGAGAAACACATTTTATTGCATGAACCCCTACCTACACACATCGCCCACCCTACCTAATTCTTACAGTTAAATCATTTATCTTTCCCAGCAGATGTTTAAGTTGGCTATTCATATGTGATATTTACATTATAAAGAATTTGTCTATGAAGAAACATTTGGAGCATATATTGATCTTTTGGTTAATTTCAAAAACAATGTATATTTCTCTATAAGCAAAATACAAGTGGTGATTAATGAATGCATATATATGTATATACACACATATATATATACACACACACACACATATATACAGATAATGCTAATGACACACTCCTATGGTGTGTTCCATGTGATTTTAGTGTTTGAACATATCTGTTTATAAGCAATATTTCTGACATATCTATTTGCTGATTCCCTGATACACATTTTTAAGGTACACAATTGTACATATTGATTGTATAAACAGACAGTTATTTACAGAAACAGGATAACTACTGAAGAAGCTTTCCTCAAAAAGATATTTTTGTTCTTTCAGAAGAAAGAAAATCTAAAAGAAAAAAATAATTAAAATAAAATTTAAATTGTATCCAAATGTAAATAGCACAGACAAATGAGAAAGAAATAAGGCATTAAAAATGTCCATATATGTAGGCTTTTCCCTAAGTATCAGTTTTTATTGCCACAGCTTATTTTATTATCTCAGACTTTCCATTTCCTTTTTCCCTCCCCACTCTTCTTCAGATTTCTCTTGCATTCTAGAAAACCACTGGATTTGTTTTTAGGTAAAAGATTTATCTTGCATTAAAAAAAAAAAAATCCAAGTTACAAAATTCAAATTTTCAAAGATAAATAAATGAAGTAAGAATGAAGTATTCATCATAGAGACTATTTTAAAAGCTATTTTTAAATGGACATTTGATTTATATGCAATTTCATAGCTTATTCCTGATGCATAAGGTGGAGTAAAACTCTATCATCATAAAACTGGCACTTGTTGAGGCCAGCTCAGTGAAATGACTAACCCTTTGTCAGCAACCAAATATTTCGTTTCACTTGTTTTTAATACAAGACACTCAGGTAATCTCAATACAGTGTGGCCAATAGAAAAGACATATAGAAACAAATAATTCTACAAATGTGTGTGTGTGTGTGTGTGTACACAGAGGGAGAGAGGGGGAATATATGTGTGTGTGTGTATATATATATTCCTTACAAAGTTTACCCTTCACTTTAGGCTAAGTCTGAATAAGAGAACAATAAATAGATGATTGAGACTCCATAAGAGCTTCATATGCAGTATCCCTACTTTGTTTTCTAAATAATGATTTCTCTGGGATTTATTAGAATACTTTGTCTCCACAAGGAATATATGACACCTATTTTGCTTTAAGCAGAGATCATTAAATTAGAAAAACCCTGAAAGAGAACGGTGAAACTCTTAAAGAGTTGAAATGATTCCATTCGCATGATTTCTTGGAATTCCAGTGAAAATTATCTCAAGAAACTTTAATTTTTATCAAAAATTTGATGCTTAATTATAAACAGATGAGAAGTAAATGCTGCTTTTTATTATTAATCATTTCCTGTTAGCTTTCATCATTAAACCACTTTTCTGTTTTAGAGTAAATATTCCAAGATGTGGACTTACTCCTACAAAAATACACATTATTTTGAAAATAGGTATCATTCATTCATTTCCCATCCAGAATGAAAGTATTTTCAATGCAGGGTTGTCTTTTTTTAGAAATGTGTCCCTAACCCTTAATATAAGATAGATAAGCATATTTGAATAATAACAATTAAAATGATAGCAATATACATTAAGAGCCTAATATGTCAGATATTCTTTTATGTATCTTAAATAATACTTAATGTATCTTAAGTATTATGTACTTATGCTTAATGTATCTTAAATGATACTTATCCTCAAATGCTATTATTATACTTATTTTACAAATAAATAAACTGAAGCAGCAAAAGCTTGTGTAACTTGCCTAGAGTTAAACTGGTTAAATGGTAGAGCTAATATTCCAGACTAGAAATCTATACTCCTATATACTCTGTAATATTCCTTTGAGTATAAGTAAATCCTTAATAAATATATGCTGATTGGACAAATAAATGTAATCTTACTATGAATGTAGAACACAGTAAAATAACACCTCTCAGTTACATAGTAGAAGGGAATAGAATGAGGCCAAATAACTACTAAATCAAATAACTGATATTCAGAGAGAGTATTTGTTAGATATGTGATATCTCCTACCTCTGTTGGGGCATTGCAGTTACCTTTTGAAGATGGAATATTACCTATAGTGATACATAAAATTTTAAAAATTCTATCAGCAATTGAAAGACATACCAGTTTTCAGGGCTGAAAGCCCTGCCACTTTCCATAGTTCTGTTGGAAGAGTAAGGGCCAGGGATGATAAATAAGAAATTAATTATATATGTAACAAGAGAAGAAGAAGAAAATTAAGTTTCAAGAATTGAATATTTACGTAATAGTTAAATAAAGTCTTGTGTTAGGACTATTTGTAAGAGTGGTAACCTCACTGAATGTGGTTGATATGGACATGCATTGAAACATTAAATTAAACTCTTTTAAAATTTCCCAAGTAGACTCTTATGTTTGTTGCTAAGTACCTTGTTCCTTAGTACCGTTTGGAATTATAGAAATGATGTTGCCTTTAGCATTTTTTAAGAGTCATAATTTTTAAATTGTTTTCGGACCACAGTGAAAAATACTGCTGTCCTAAAGATGTGATTCTTGCTAACTTCTCTGTTCTGATAGTTCAGAGTGACCCACAGGAACATAGCTACTGGTACAATTTAGTCTTTTCTTTATAGGAAGCCCAAATGGCTTTGTATCTAATTATACTGAGTTCTTGAAATCATTTGGTGGGCATCAGTCACATCCTATGCATTATAACCTTAATAGTCAAAAAAATCATTTAATATTCAGAAAAAGTATATATGTTTTAAGAAGCAGATATATATGTGTATATGTGTATATATATATATAATTATACTCAGAAATCCAAGATCTGTTCATTTTGACTCCTGAACATGCTAGGATTTACAAATGATCTCATCATTTTACATTAAAATAAGTAACATAATGGGCCATGATGCTATTGAACATGTGTACGTAATTGAATGTGTTTTTTATTTTTTTTTCATTTTTTATTTATTTATTTTTATTTTACTTTACAATTCTGTATTGGTTTTGCCATACATTGACATGAATCCGCCATGGGTATACATGAGTTCCCAATCATGAAGCCCCTCCCACCTCTCTCCCCATATCATCTCTCTGGGTCATCCTAGTGAGATGTGCTTGGCCAGCCCCAAGCATCCTGTATCCTATATTGAACCTAGACTGGTGATTCGTTTCTTACATGATAGTATACATGTGTGTTTTTTAAAATGTGCATTAGGATGTAGGTTTTTGCCATGTAATTCTGAATTAGAACCACAAATCATCTATTTACTGACAGCATATGGATGTTTGTCCATGTATGTTTAGTTCTCTGTCCATGGATGTATGGCTTGTAAAGGTAATAAGGAGGCTAGTTAGTTAATATTTTGAATTATATATATATCTCTTATTCAGAGGGCTTCCCTGGTGACTCAGCTGGTAAAGAATCTGCCTGCAATGTGAGAGACCTGGATTCTATTCCTGGGTTGGGAAGATCCCCTGGAGAAGGGAATGGCTACCCACTTCAGTATTCTGGCCTGCAGAATTCCATGGACTGCATTGTATAGTCCATGTGGTCACAATGAGTTGGACACGACTGAGCAACTTTCACTTTCTCATGTCCAGAAGGACCTATTAACAATGGTCTTCATTTGTGAGTTTCATGAAAGAGTGAGACGGCCAAAGCATCATGGTCAAATACATGCTTTAAGCTGATGATCTGGCATCTATTTTGTACTTAAAACACAAACATCTAGGGTTAAATATTGGAGAAGGAAATGGCAACCCACTCCAGTGTTCTTGCCTGGAGAATCCCAGGGACAGGGGAACCTGGTGGGCTGCCGTCTATGGGGTCACACAGAGTCGGACATGACTGAAGTGACTTAGCAGCAGCAGCAGGGTTAAATAAACAAATATAAAACCTTTGTCATACCCACATATTTCAGACATGTGGTGTATTGATGAGTTTATGGATGTATTCTTCAATTTGCAATAAAACTAGCAACCAATTTGGAAGGTGCCAAGATGAATGGAGAGCTTCAGGTACTTTGTTAACCAGATATTCTGACCAGACCAAATTCTGACAAAGTTAGGAGATAAACGAAGTTTAACCAGGGTGCTAAATTCCTGCCCCAAGGCATTCTCTCTACTTATCCTCATTGGTTTATTTTCTCTGAGCTTCTTTCCTTTGCTGTCTCCTGAAATGGCCTCATCCAGAAGCTTGAATAAATTCTGATAACTCTTAAATGTATATCTCCAGCCTTGGCCACTACACTCACCTCAAATGTGGAAGCCTTGTTATTTATTTGACCTATTCATTTGAAATGGCATAAAGAGATCTAAATTTCTCAGGTCCAAAACAGACAAATTTGACTCTTCTTCATTTTAATGAAATATATATCCATGCATTTGATTGCTCAAGTGAAACCTTTCAGTTTTATTGACCAGAGATCCCTCCCTTGTCCAGGGATCCTTTATATCCATTCTATCTCTGCGTGCTTTCAGTAATACCTTACAAATATCTTTAGTATCAGTTCGTTTCTCTTCATCTTTATCCACTTAGTTCATGCTACCATTTTCTTTCACTGCATGCTACAACATTAGCCATCTATCTTGCTTCCATTCATGTATCATGTCCTATGAACCAGTGTCTGTCCTGATTGTTTGGTGACTTTTCTGATATGTGTCAAAGGCTATAGAAGTTATTAAATTATTCAAATCCCATTCCTAGTTGTTTTTCCTGATTCCTCTCTTGTTACCCTCCATCCATTTTCTACATCACTGATGAAGACAGTATCTATATAAAACAGAGTATTGGCTTATACTGCTCTCCTGCTTAAAACCTTTCAAAGTCTTCCCATTGCTTACAGAATAAATCCCAACTCCTAGCTTTGGTTTAAAAGTCCTGTATAATCTGGCACTGCCTATAAATCTCTTCTCTCACTGTTCTTCCCTAATTCACAGTGCTTCAGGCAAAGCAGCCTCCTTTGTATGCCTGCCAGAAATAACTTTCTATGCCTGAAAGATATCTTTCAAGATCTTATTTATCATTATACTAACTGTCTCTTCTGCCTGGACCATTTTCTCCTATCTGTTCACTTGACTAACTCCATCTCATTCTTCAAGTCTCAACTCAAATGTCACCTCTTAAGAGGCTTCATAATCTAAAACAACCTTCCCCCATCAGTCTTTATTTGATTATTCCCTTTATTTTTTAATTGTTGTTTCCACAATGTATTTGTCTTTTCTTTGTTACTTGTGTCCTCTCTTGAAGTATAGTTCTATGAGAAATGGATCTACTATATTGCTGTACCAAATGCTTAGAATATAGTGCATGCCCTGTAATATTCGTTGAATGATTTTGTCAGTGATTCTCAACTGGAGAATATAGTTTCTAATGAATTTCCTCACAAGTATTTCTTGAGCAGTTACTGTGTACCAATCAATATTTGGTTAGGTGTTAGGTACTGAAATGAAAGGCAAAGTCGGTGGCCTGAAAGCCTGCATCATCTGAAAGGGAGATCTCTCTTATCAGACGACTGCTACACAGAGGGAAATGCCAAGTTAGAGGTAAGCACAGATGCTATGGGAAGAAAGAGGATCAGACCAAAGCAGAATGGTAATGGAGCAGGAGAGCAAATAAGAAAAATGTCCCACAGAAGGTGATTCCTGAGCCGAGGCGTAACAGCTCGTAGGAACGGCGCGAATGTAGAGGTATCTTCCCTCCTCTGACAGCATGGCACTTCCACGACAGGCAGCTCAATCGTGGAAGCTAAAGTGAAGCAGGGCTTTGTGACATCTTCTGCTTAGGAGTTGCCCAGTCTGTCTAAGTAAGAAGTCAGTTCTAGTAATAATTGCTGCCACACTGCTGAAACCCAGGCTCAAGTATTTTACACTTTATCGTTTCTTTAGGGAGAGGTGTCTTTTCCTGTTAGACAGTGAGAAGCTTAAGAGAGCCTGGCACACAGAAAGAACTAGAAGAGGTGCCAGATGGATAAAGAGAAGGGAGGGAGAGAAAGAAAGAGAAGGAAGGAAATTTAAAAATTAAAAAAAGATAAAGGGGGGAAGGGAGGGAGGGAAGAGAGGCGGGAAGGAGACACCAGTTGTGGAGTACAGCAGTTTCTTGTTATAAGGAGTGACAAAATAGCAACAGGGGTTTTCAGTGTCTGGGTTATTTTCTGCTATCAAGTATGTTCAGTGTTGGCAAGTTTTGTAACAATTTTGAAATCTGTGTAAAACAGGGAAAATTGCCCAGATTTGTGATTTCTTTGTGGTTTTCCTCCTATAACATTTTTGATGCAAACATATAGCCTTATAAACTGGCAAACAATGCAACAAGGCTGAATGGAAACTGGCTGACTTCAACTTTATTATTTGAGGTCAAAAAGAAATGAGGCTTGAAATAGCAGCCACAGGGTCTGAACTCACCAGGAATCAAATGAATCAGATTTGGTATGAGCTGAATAGTTTGGTTTTGTTCGTTCTTTTTACTAAAAGAAAAAGAAAATTTTAGAGCATAGATTCTATAATTGCTTGATTTCTTTAGTCTTATAATTGTCTTGAAAGTAATTATGGCCATTTTGTCATTCTGCTCTGGGCTAAATTTCAGTCTGCATTTGACCAACCATATCAGAAATGCATCAGTAAATATATTGATTACATCGTGGTATTTTTAAAATCTGTTTCAAGATTGTTATTCAGAGAAAGCCAGACATTTTTATTTGGGCACAAAGAAACACAGAAGGAAAGTGTGTGTGTGTGTGTGTGTGTGTGTGTATAATCTTCTTGGTATATGCAAATAACATCAATGAGAATGACTTTAGCAGTCTAGCTTCTTTTCTAGACCTGCTCAAAGTATTTACTATCGAATACCTCTTCCAGAAAATGTCTACTGTTGTGTCAAAGGCATCAACACCATAATACTTCATCATGCCTGATGGGCACTTAACTCTGATATGGCTAAATGTATTTGCTTCCTATGTATAGATACACAGAAAAAATTTCCTTTTCTTCTTGCCTGCTTTATGCGTCCTTTACTAGACATAATCATTCCGTAAGCAATTTTCATAGTTCCCTCCCTGATTCTGCCTTTTAAACAAAATGGTTACATCAACCTATAACTGTGCTGTGCTTAGTCTCTCAATTGTGTCCAACTCTTTGCAACCCATGGACTGTGGCCCTCCAGGCTCCTCTGTCCATGACGATTCTCCAGGCAAGAATACTGGAGTGGCTAGCCTTTCCCTTCTCCATAGGATCTTCCCAACCCAGAGATCAAACCTGGATCTCCTGCATTGCAGGCAGAATCTTTATCAGCTGAGCTACCAGGGAAGCCCCAAACCTGTAGCTGTACATGGGTCCATTTACTTTTTCCAAGGTGTGCATTAGCTTAGATAGATTCCATTTTTTCTATTTGTCTGATGTTACATCACTATTTATTTTGAGTGTCTTGGTCTTTCTACCTGGTGTAGAAATATGTGAACTTTAATATCTTTTTAGAGGTTTAATGTCCATATCTACTACACCAGTTTTAGGCCCACCAACTTTCTTTTATTACTGGGATAAAAAAGAATGTGATTTCATATAAGTAACTTTGTCAGAAGTGGAAATACTTGCTATTTCTTAATAGCAAAAGGAGAGGCAGTGAACTGGTATTCAGCATTGTTTTTATTTTGCATTGTAACATTCTCTGACATTTAACAGAGCTACGTATAATCAGCACCAAAAAAAAAAAAAAAAAATCACAGGTGTTTTGGGTTTACATTTTATTTAAAAATAAAGTGCTCATAATTTCCTTTATGGTAGAATGAGCATACCATCCTTCATTGATCACATGGGATCAAAATTATGGAAACTAAAAAAATAAAAATAAAAGGGCATAGTTTATTGAGCTCACTGCTTTCTGATGACCTTATTAGTTCGACTAACAGCTGCCCATGCTTGCAAGTACCTTCTGGGCCACCAGCTCAACCCTGTTGTCTCAACAGAAGGAGGCTGCATCTTTCTGCATTTAAGAGCCTTATTCTCAATTTATTTTTAAAGGTTGGAGGATATGAGCATAATAGAAAGATTCTAGTCTCTTTGCATTGTGCAAGCCAATAGAGATGGCCATTTAGATGGAGAATAAAAATGGACATTCCTAGAAGGTAGATAGAAAACCAGAGTGTGACTAAAAAGTTGCTGGGCACTAAATCACAGCATGTACAGTGTGAAATCAGGCAGGATTTTTCTATTCCCACTTTAACTTCTGTATAAAATGGTCATTTAAGTGGGGCTAATGGGATTGCAGCTGTTGTTACTCAACCTGTGAATCCCTGTAGTGTTGGGATCAAGCTTGCCATGTATTCTTAGGGAGATCATTCAGTCATGCTAATAATTGATAAAGTATTTTTACTATGTTATTTTGTGCTGAAAACATATTTAAATACTTCTATAGTGTCTTTAAGTTTTCAAATCCTGTAGAGCCACTGTCAAAGGCTGTAACATTGATAGTTCTGCAATGACCAAAAGACACAAGGGTGGACAACTCTCTGGTCTAGGTGCCAGAGGCAGATTTGGCCTAAAGTTAATGAAGGTCTTGTTTCAGGTCCCTCTATTTCACAGACCCCACTAAGGACTTGCACCTAAATTTATAGTTGTAATTTTCAAAATTATTTTTCTAACCAAGGGACCTCCACATTATATAAATATCAGATGCCACAAAACCTGGGTCTATTCTTGTTTCTTTCTTTTCTTTACCTGCACCACTATATTCAAGGTAATATATCAATCTAATTTTTCAGGCAATGTAACAAATGACAGCCTCATTATTTCTGAAAATATTACTACCCATGATATTACAGTTAATTTCAAGCTGTAAAATACTTTTTTTCTCAACACATTAACATTAAAATAAATTTTCCCAAATTCATTTATTCTAGGAAAACCTAGGTATCATTTCTTACATTCATTTATTTCTTCAGGAAACATTTATTCAGTAACTGTGCTGCAATATGGGTCTAGGCCCATATACAAAGATAAAGTGTAATTGAATAAGAAAAAATTTGGCTCCTCAGTTTACTCACCAGCTCTGCATTGGGGATGGGCAAGGTACTTAGCACAATTCTCAATTACAAAATAATTTTATAATAGCTTTCATCCCTAATTTTGGTGGAATATCTCTATTTCATGTGCATTATCTCCTTTGGATCATTTTATTATGCTTATGACAATGCATGTTATGTTATTAAAAATTATAAATCAATAAGCAAAGCAAGATGTTAATGAAAGTACTAAGGCAAATTGCAGCTTTGTTTTACAAATCTAACAGTCTTTTTACCCTCAAGAATTATTATTTGAATATAAGTTGAGTGTACTCTGAAAAAAAACCTCAATTTCCTGATCTCTCAGTCAGAAAAAGTACTAATTTTAGATCAGATTTCACTTACTTATAACATGCTAAAAATTTATGAAGAATGAAAATCACTTCAAAGTTTCTACTCAGTGTCCAACCATTGCCCTTCTTTTCTCAGTCATCACCTTCCTTTAATATAGTTGGAAAGGAGAAAGTTAGACACATATCTGTCCTGCTACTCCCATCTCAGACTCTTCTCCACCACTCTGACTCCCTCTCTGGGGCATTTATCATTTATTTGACAAATATCTAATGAACTTCTACTGTGTATTAGCATTGCACTAAGTACTGAGGAGCCAACATTTATCAGACTATGCTTCTGGATTAATTATATAATCACAAACATATATTTTAATTTGAGGCAAATGCTTTGGATGAAAAAACCACAATCATGTCTGTAAGACATGATTGAAGAACTTCATCCTCTGGGCATAGGAGAGCTTTTCCTATACAAGTGATATTTAAAGTAAAATCAGAAGGATGACTTGAAAATTATTATGCCTCTCCAAAAATTAAGTCAATACAAGATTTTTAGCTATATCAGACTTTGCTATGATATGACCAACCTAGAGAGCATATTGAAAAGCAGAGACATCACTTTGTCAACAAAGGTCCGTCTAGTCAAGGCTATGGTTTTTCCAGTGGTCATATATGGATGTGAGAGTTGGACTATAAAGAAAACTGAGCACCCAAGAATTGATGCTTTTGAACTGTAGTGTTGGAGAAGACTCTTGAGAGTCCCTTTGACTGCAAGGAGATCCAACCAGTCCATCCTAAAGGAGATCAATCCTGGGTATTCATTGGAAGGACTGATGTTGAAGCTGAAACTCCAATATTTTGGCCACCTGATGTGAAGAGCTGACTCATTTGAAAAGACCTTGACGCTGGGAAAAATTGAGGGCAGGAGGAGAAGGGGACGACAGAGGATGAGATGGTTGGATGGTATCACCAACTCGATGGACATGGGTTTGGGTGGACTCTGGGAGTTGGTGATGGACACAGAGGCCAGGTGTGCTATGATTCACAGGGTCACAAAGAGTCAATCAGACACGACTGAGCAACTGAACTGACCGAGACTTTGCTAAAATGTGTTTAAATATGGAAATAATTATTTACACCATAAGATTGTTCCCAAAATCAATGAGAAGAGCATCTCAAATGAAACCAACTACTCATAGGGATATATCCCAATTTCTACTTTTGTTTCACTCCCCTGAAGACCTGCTTCTTCATTCTTCACCTCTAGCATATGTCCTCTCTTCAGGGAATCAGCAAAGAATAGCCACCATGAAGACATTTCCTAAAGTCATTTAGCTTAAAACAGCATCAGAGACTATGAATAAGGGAGAAGATCTTTCTAACCCTCAGCTCTTGACAGCAATCCAAGCTAGATTTGGTCACTCTGAATCTGGTCTTCTCTAAAGTCAGCATGAGATGCAGAGACCCCATTTTGTAACCAGTCTTCTGAGAACAATGCTCATCCTTGAGCTCAGCAGAGTTCATATTCAGGAGGAAAATATTCCTCTAAAAGCCTCATGATGTGCATAAAGGCCTCCAATTAGAATAAAGGTAGCACTTCACATGGTTACTCAGAAAACAGCTTGTGAGTTGTGCTCAAAATATGAAACTGGGAGTCATATCAAAGTCATCTCCCCTTAATGCCAGCCACCTATCTAGCTACACTGAAAACAAGGCAAAAGGTTTTCACTGATTTTTCCATTATGTTTTGGAGCAGGTAAAATTCTTGATCAGAGAGTGCTTTGTACTCTTTGTAGGGGAAGGGAGGCAACTCAAGCATTGTTTATCCCCAGAAGTGGATGATGGTCCAACACATATACAAAGATCATGCAATGCAATTAGGAGAAATGAAAATCCTCCTGCTGTTGATATGATTAAGAAGTTTTTCTCTAAGAAGAAGTCAGTCCACCCATCTCCTTTATTCAGGTGTTTTTGGATTGTGCCCACCTGTAGGACCAAATGTTCTCACTAAGGGATTCTATCTCTGACAGGCTTTGAATAGGATTCTCCCTGGGTAAGAGGCCTTTCCCAGGCTAAGCCTTATAAAGACAACCCTTGTGGTTTTACAACTCATCAGATTCATTGTTTCATTATGGAGCTATCAAATAACAGGGCACATAAGCAGACACTCATTTCAGCTGTTTTACCATCAATAACCATCCCTGTGTGCACCCAAATCACTCTGTAGAAAGCCTAAAGATCTGCATCAGACCTTATAGGGAACATAATTGGTCTGTGGTCTGCTCATTTTGTTTGCATTGAGTAAGCTTCAAATGACAGTTTGTGTTTGACACAGGCCAGTCAGGTGTGGGCTACAGCTCTCCTGTTTGCTTTCTTACACTGATTCTCACCATTTTATTTCACTTGTCTGAAGCAGCCCGTTCACACAGAGGAAACCTAGGAGGGAGACCTGAGAGCTTGTACCCTGAATAGTCCTTTCTTCTCACATTGTCTTGCCACAAATATCAGACCTTTTTATTGGTGAATACTAAGTCATTTGATACCTAAACATAGCACACTGTCATTTAGAAAGAACACTGAAGCTTTGTTGTCTCTTGGGCAGGATTTTTCAAAGTATGAAAGAATTGCTGTGCGTGCATATGTGTGCGCCCAGTTGCATCCGACTCTTTGTAACCCCATAGACTGTAGCCTACCAGGCTCCTCTGAACATGGAATTTCCCAGGCAAGAATACCGGAGTGGGTGGCCATTCCTCCTCCACGGGATCTTCCTGGCCCAAGGGTCAAACGCACTTCCCCCGCGTCTCCTGCATTGGCAGGCGAATTTTTTTTTACCACTGAACCACTCATAGTAGTTTCTAAATCTATTTGGCAGGTACTTGGTATTCCTGGGTGGTATCCTGGAAGCAATAGTAAGAATCTTGCAGTGTCAGTCCACATGCCAGCCCTAAAACAAAGTGTCACATGAAGAAGCTTGAATTACACCACTTCCAAATCACATATCTTATAGGTAGGCATGGAAATCTGTTCAATTGTCAATTCTCTAAATTTGGAACCAGAGTTCTGGATGTCACTGCTTTGAAAACGTCCCTTTGCTCACCACATTTCTTTTTCCCAGAGCCATAGGAGTGATTGAATCAAGGGAAAGCCTGACTTTGAATGTTTTGATTTTCTGGCCCTAACTCAGAATAGCTCTGTCAGTCCTTATTGTAATACCAGAGCTCCCTCAGGACAAAGTTCTTCCCATTCATGGTAGATATGTATATTTGTTAGTACCTTGTGCATGATCACTGTATATTAAATATCGAATCAATTCAATTTAAACATCAAATATCACGTGCAATGGAGAATTATACACAAATAAAGAGAAGAAGCCGGACTCATATGGGGGGTGGGTGGGTTGCCTTATGTTCATCTTATCTGAGAGAAAAAACACAGTTCTTTTCCCTCATCAAAAGTTAGTGATCCATACACCTGCTAAAGCAATTCAAAAAGTGCAAAACACATTTGGTATGGTCTCTTGGATTTTCTCGGCTTATAAGTTATTTCACTGGACCTAAGATTCAGACATCTGATTTCCTAATATTTTTTTTTCACAATTTTATTAAGACTAAAACGCTATGTGGTTTTAAGCCTGCACATTTATTCTCTTTCTTAAAAGCTTTTCATTTTGCTGTTTGATGAATACTGGAACAAGTGGATTATCTGGATAAAGAGAATTAGTTAAGGTTTGTATCAGTCAAGAGAGTAAAGCCACCAGAGGCTTTGAAGGGAGTGCCTTATAATATAAATAGTCCTAATCTCCTGCAGCACTGACTTTCAAGAAAGAGAATTTTCTCAAGACCAGTGTTTTTAATCAGCTAGATCTGCAACAAGATTGAAAGTAATGCTGGTGATAAGGGAAGCAGGCTGTGCAGGTGAGCAAGTAGCAAGCAGGCAATGATCTGATTAATGAGGAATGCTAGAAGTTGGAGAGGAGGGGGAAATTAGAAGTCTCTCAGACCCCCTAACTATTTTTACCTCTGAAACAACCATCTAAAGACATCCCTGCCTGAAGTGAAAATGCACCATTTGGACGGAAACAAGTTCTTAGCTGGAGGGGGGCACCCAGTGAGATGCTGGAAATGTAGACAGCGTTTTAACGGTCCCAGTGTTTCCATTTTTCATGCCAAAAGAGATCAGTGCCAGCCACAAAACAGGTGGAATTATTCTAGTATGGCTTTGTAGGCAGAAAAGAGAATGGGATATGTGTTTTACCTGAGATGATGGGGCAGCAGTAAAAGCAGATAAGGTTACAGCAAAATGAAAAGAAAAATGGCTCTGCTCTCAAATTGTTGGAGTCTCAACTTTCAGCAACAGTGGCGTGGACCCCCTGTTTTTGCTTTTTTTTTTTTTGTCCTCTCTCCAAGAAGAAATAGGAAAGGGGCTTATGAAGTTCCCATTTTTGGTGAAGAGAGGAGAGATTTTTTAATTTAGTATCATGCAATTAAAAAGGGGAAAAAAGTAAAAGAAAAGTAAATGCTCTATAATTATTTCAGATATATTTTCCTGAGTCTATGAGGGTTTTTAAACGTTTCCTTAAGTGTCTCTACAGAGACAAAAAGACTTTTCAGTGGGGAAAGATGAATGTGTAACCAAAACCATTTCAGATCTTGCATGAGATTTATCTTGAAAAACCAGTGGTGCGTATGTATTTTTCTACAGACCCTGGGGGCAAAAGTGTTAGACCAATATTCTCTCTCCAGGTCACTTGGTAGCTGCTGTAAAATGCAATCTGATAGTCATTACTTTACGCAACTCCCGAAGTGTATATCGGGCTTTCAGGAAGAAATTTGTTTACTGTCTTAATATGGAGTGTCTCATATGCTCAAAAGTAGTGTTCCCACTGCTGCTCTGAGTCATGTCGAATCACTTCTAGAACTAGAATTCACTGTGCAGTAGGGAACCGCCTGGAAGGGAGTGATCTGAAGGTTTCTCCCCTAAACATTTAGAGTCATGCTGGATTATAAATTCCATAAGGACACATATGCTATCCATCTTTCTCTCCATGAATGCCCAGTGCCTACCACAGTGGTCAGACTTTTTCACTATGGGGCCAGATACTACATATTTTAGGCTTTGTGGAGCATCCAGTCTCTTTTGCAACTATTCAGCTCTGTCATAGTGCAAAAGAGGCCCTGGCAATATGTTAACAAATGAATGTGGCTGTATTCTAATAAAATCTTATTCACAAAAATACATCATGGCCTGGATTGATCCTGCAGTCATGAGTTTGCCGACTTCATGAGTAGCCTGACACAAAGCCTAGCATATATTACCGGTTTAGCAAAAAAGGCTTTTCAACAAGATAGCCTGAGTTTGATGGTAGTCCATGGGGAGAAAGAGAAGATGATATACAGTTGATCCTTGAACACAGGGTTTCAACTGCACAGATGCAGTGAAACACGATTCATTTTTTACTAGTAAATAACACAGTACTACACAATCCATCACTGGTTGAATCTGCAATTGCAGAACCAAGCTATGGATAGCAGCCTATAAGTTAAACCTAGATTTTTGAGTCCATGAAGGATCTGTGCTCCTAACCCCACACATTGTACAAGGGTTAACTGTATTTGAAAGCTATTGGGTAATTGGTGATTGGTGATCTGATATGAGGAGTCAGTAAGGAGAAGAGGACAAATACAATTTTCTGGCTTGAGCAGCCACCTTTAAGAAAGAGACATGGAAGTTAAAAGAGCGGAACTGGGTATATTAGCAGAAGTGGGGAAGGAGAGATGAATTATGTTTGGAGCATACTGAATGTGAAAAACCTGTCATCTATAACAATGGTTCTTAAACTCTAGTGTGTATCAGAATCACCTATAGTATCTCCTTGGACCCCCTGCTATGGTATGAAGCTCATTTGATCCAGTTCTACCCGATTTATCTCACATATCTTTTCCTCTCTTCCTGTGGCCTCTATACAAATGATCCTCCCATCTTCAATCTACATGTTGATTCTCAATATCTGAACCTTCTCTATAGTTGGTCCAGTGTTTCTGACACACTCTCTGACTTTTCCACTGAGATGGGAAATCTGCCATTTCTAGGATGAATCGAAAAGAAAATACACAAAAAATACACATTGGTATTAAACAAAGTAAGATGAAGAAAAAATATTGGAAAGATGTCAAGCGAGAGAAGTAAAAGAGGAGGGCTCAAGTCTCTGGAATTGCAAGCTCTGTAGTTAATATTTTTGTTAATATTAATTAAGTATTGACATTTGTAGGAAACTTCTTGTAAACTTTTCAACTAATAAAATCAGAAATATCTCAGGTCTAGACTGTCCTTTTTGTTTTCCTTTCTTTGTTTCTGTAGTTCTTCCCTTTCACTCTGTATTATAGCTATTATAGTTATTAAATTAACAAATATATCAATAACTACAATTCACTGAATGCTAAATGCTTTGCTAAGTATATGTACTGGTTATGTACACTTTCTTGTTTCATCTTCACATCTACCACTTAGATAGGTATTTGTACCTCCATTTTAGAGAGATTCTGAGAGGCTAACTTCTTATTGTTTTTCAATCTCTAGGTCATGTCTGACTCTTTGTGACCTTACGGACTCTAGCATACCAGGCTTCTCTGTCCTTCACTATCTCCTGGAGTTTGCTCATACTCATGTCCATTGAGTAAGTGATACCATCCAACCATCTCATCCTCTATCACCCCCTTCTCCTCCTGCCTTCAGTCTTCCCCAGCATCTGGGTCTTTTCCAGTGAGTCAGCTCTTCACATCAGGTAGCCAAAGTATTAGAGCTTCAGCTTGAGCATCAGTCCTTCCAATGAACATTCAGAGTCGATTTCCTTTAAAATTGACTTTTTTGATCTTCATGCAGTTTAACAGATTCTCAAAAGTCTTCTCTAGCACCATAGTTTGAAAGCATCAGTTCTTCAGTGTTCAGCCTCCTTAATGGTCCAACCTCACACCCATGAATAACTACTGCAAAAACCACAGCTAATTAACTTACTCAAGACCAAATGGCTAATAGGTAATGCTGAGAGAATTTAAGCCTAGAATGGACTGGCACAAAAGCCTATCCTCTTGACCAATCTTCAATACTTCAATACAGATTTCCTTTATCCTTCTTATAGTCATCTAAAGAAAATGCACAGATGCTGTGTTTTTAAGGACTTTACTGCTAATCTGTACATGGATATAGATAAGATGTAACAAGCTTAGCAAGGTTTCAAAATTAAGAAACTTTTACAATTCTCAAGATCCTGGTCCAAAACAGGATACAATCTTATAGATAACGAGGCCAAATTGGAAGACTTCCCTCATCACTTACTGCCAAGGAAAGTGCTCACCAAAACTGCCCCACCCCACCTATGCCTACATCATGAGTCTTGTCTAAAGGAGAGGAACAGGCTGACTACTGCTTTAAAAGAAGAGCCCTTTCCTTAGCACTTCTCAAGGAGTAGGGGTAGGGAAGTAGAAACTGAATTTGATTTGATGAGAGGCCAGTCATACATATCTCTAAGCAGATGTGCCAATTACAAGAATAACTCTGAACAGTGGATACAGGCCCATCTCAGGTAGTTGTTAGGGTTCCAGTGCTTTGAGTTACATTCCTATCAGAGGGTCTCAGCAGTCACACAACTCTTTCTCTATGAAAACACTAGGCAGAGGCAATCACTGCTCACCTGGTTTTCTTAGTTCCTTTGCAGTTAAGCAGGCACTGATGACTAGGTTTGAACCATATACTCTGAAAAGGAAGATGTATTGCTTATGGGTGAAGCACTTAAGGTCTAGAAGATCACCTTCTAACTGTGTCTGCCATGGACTCAGAGACCACATAAGGCAAGGATTTTAAGTGTCATAACCACAAGATTAAACACAGCCTTGATCCCTAAGTTACTAGTTGGAAGAGCTCTATCCTTGACTGTCCTTCAATCTTGGGTAGGCTTTTTTATAAGTGAAAAATAATACTGTGTGTGTTACTGTGGATTATTTTTACTGTAGTACAGCATCACTTATCTAAACTAAGGCAAGTGCTCTTGTTAATATTAATTTATTTTTTCTGGACTGGGTCAAAAGATTTCAGCTGGTTCCATAATATATCTTTACTCTTAGTTGAAAAAGATCACAGCTAAGCCCAGTGCATAAAATAAAACTAAAAGGGGAGGAAAAAAAAATCAAGAAATAACATTTTGAGTAGAGAATGCTTAATTCATATAGACAAATGCAAAGAACACAGATATTAAGTGAAAACCTATAATTCAAGAAAACCATGACTCTAAAGGCTTGGGAATAGTGCTGGATGATATAAGTCCTAACAGTTTGGAGAAGTATTTATTATATTGTTTACTAAATGGCTTTCTTATTTTAAAGACATGAGAAAGAAGCATGGCAACATTAGAAGAAATAAAAAAAGCAACAATGATAGAAATTTAGAGAAAGAAAAGTAGTTTGAAATTTGTCACACGTAAAAAGTAAAAAGAATAGCACTTAAACCAGATTTTCCCATGAAATATACACAGCATGGGCTTTCAAAGAACAAATAAAGGCATGTCAGCTGAAGAGGGTAGACTAAAGTAGAGTGCATTTTAACTATCAATCCTAGAGAGGACAGAGATCTGAACAACTGTAGTTAAGTGTGGATCATAAATCACGTGTTACCATCTCAAGAGCGAAAAGACAAATGACTTGCTCACTGGTAAGAAATTCAGGAGAATTTGTGGATGAAAAACTTTCCAACCTAAGGGACAAGGATAAATAAGCCTGTATATAAACAGCTGGCAGCCCCAGTCTGTCTCCTACTCCATTCCTCCTGCTTCTCCATTCTCCTGTTAGTGTACCCTTGTGTATGTATGCACACACATGCACACTCATGTGTACTGGCCTGCACAAACTCCTGCTGCCAACTGATCTAAGGCTATCAATCATGCACAACTAGTAGGTTCCTTTTTGGGTTTCCCAGGTGGCTCAGCAATAAAGAATCTGCCTGCCAGTGTGGGAGACATGGGTTCAATCCCTAGGTCAGGCAGATCCTCTGGAGAAAGAAATGGCAACCCACTTCAGTATTCATGCCTGAGAAATCCCATGGACAGGGGAACCTGGTGAGCTACAGTCCATGGGGTCACAGAAGAGTTGAACACAGCTTAGCGACTAAGCAACAACAACAAGTTTCCTTATGATAAATAAGACTTCCAAGATTTAGATGCAGGTAAGAGTATTAAGGCTCCTATAACTTGCAGTAAAACAAGGCTAACAGAAGGAATTTTACTGTATATACAAATATGTATTAGAAAATAAGAATTCAGCCTATTTTGTAAGCACCTTCTTAGTGTTTTGACCTCACCTGTGTGAAAGATTTGCTTGAAGCATATGCAATAGATATTCTAGCAGCAAAATTTAGTATGATGACAAGTTTCCACGGGATCAGTGGGTGTACAGTAGACCATTTCAGAAGCTGGCCTGAGGCTTCCTGCCAAAAGGTACAGATAATCTGATTTCTAGATTCTTACACCTCTTTCCTACAAGGACAAGAAAGCCTACACGATATTTCTCTCACTCACGTTAGTAGCAAAAACTAATTTCTAATACCCATTGTGCTCATCTATACAAATCAGACATAAGAATATTAACAATAAAATAGCTGATGTGAATACCTTTTTAATGTGGACTTTTGATTAGAAAATTTTAAATGTTAGATACCATTGGAATATGTTCTCTCAAGTAGGCAATTGACCTCCCGTAGGGTATGAATTCACACACACACACACACACATGTATATCACACTGTCACTGCAGAAATATTTTCAAGGATAATAAGAAACTCTACATAAAAATTACAATCTATGGAGCTATGGGAATGGGAAAGGCATAGATATCATGATAAAATAAGGGGAGAGAACAATTATCATGTATTGGAATATATCTATTTTCAAGTGAACATTAAAATCACCAGTCACAGATTTTGCTCAATGACTTGAGTTGTTTTGCCGTCCTACTCTTTAGCATTAGAAGTGGTAGAAACCTTAAGTAACTGAAAGCAAAATATGTAAAAGTTTAAACTCCAAAATGGTACTGACACTTAAGCAGAGCCACATCAATTTCACTTTAGTTGAATAGATTTGAAAAGCTAAACTGATAATCCCCTAAACATTTTCCGTGTAGCTCTCTCATTCAGTATGTTTAATCCACTCTCCTAGATCATTATACAAGGGTTTTGTTTTTGTGCCATGGGAAATTCTGACTTTGGTTGATGAAGTACTCAGTCACCTATAATCTTGTGAGAGCCACAAGTGACAATAATTGCAATTTATTGAGTAACCTGGAATGAAGAAAACAATATGCTGAGTCTGAGAGCTGAGGCAATTGCGTTTTTACTTCAGATCAGCAGAAAATTCAAAAAAGGTAATGCTGTTTGAGCATCATTTCCAATTTCATTTTCTTGGTTTTTAACAACTATAGTCATTAAGAAATCACTAAAGAAAAGATAAGAGCTCTACAAGTTGACTAGAGAACCTACATAGAAAAGAAAAAATAAACAATGTACAATCAGTAAAAAGCTATGGAGGAGGTAAGAGAGGCTTGGTGTGGAGGACACAATATTGAACTGGCATAAAGAATTTAGAAGTTTAATAAGCCCACCTCTAAAGAGCTGGGTAACCTTGAACTTAATTTTCTCAGTGCCACGTTTTTCATTAATTAAGTGTGATAATCCAAATAAGTCACCACTAAGATATAACCCTAAAACTTCATGATCATACATGCAGGCAGTTGCTGCACTATTGTATAAATAATAAATATTCTATGTTTTATCTGAGGCTATTTGGCAATAAGTGTTCCCTTCTTTCAATATCTTAAATGGATTCTTTCTCTGAGATTTCCTTCATACTTTCTGTCTTGTCAAGACATTCTTTCTCTTCCATGGTATCCTGGGGCTGTCTTCTCATATCTCACACTTATCACAGTGAAATTCAGCTATTAGTTTGCTTGTCTCACAGCTATTATGAGTTCTTCCAGTTTAGGAATTGTCTAACTTACGGTCTCCCCAGTGCTTAGGAAAGGACTTGGCGTTGAATGTGGAATGATGGCATAAACAAAGGAATGACTAGGTATATAAATGAATGGAGGTTTGAGGTTTGTTGTCAGTAAGCCAGAAAGTAAATAAAAGAGACACTGAACATCAAATCATTCAATGCAATTCACCATGAAAGATTATCTTTCAGCTTCTATTCTTATTTTCAGGACCTAATAAGATACCATACAAAATGATTGTTGTTTAAGCTGACAGTAATGGCCTTCAGTGAAAATTATAGTAGGCTTGAATATCTATAGAAATAACTGTTTTACAAACCTTATTACCAGCAAACAACCTTCACAAAACACCTACCTGTGTAGGTAATCAAGAGTTGCATATTCCATCAGCTCCACGTAGTGATTCTTCTTAAAGCCCACGTGACTTCTCATTCCAGGATGTCTGGCTCTAGGTGACTAATCATACCACTGTGATTATCTGGGTCATGAAGATCTTTTTTGTACAGTTCTTCTGTGTATTCTCGCCACCTCTTCTTAATATCTTCTGCTTCTGTTAGGTCCATACAATTTCTGTCCTTTATTGTGACCATCTTTGTATGAAATGTTCCCTTGGTATCTCTAATTTTCTTGTAGAGATCTCTAGTCTTTCCCATTCTGTTGTTTTCCTCTATTTCTTTGCATTGATCACTGAGGAAGGCTTTTTTGTCTCTCCTTGCTAGTCTTTGGAACTCTGCATTCAGATTGGTATATCTTTCCTTTTCTCTTTTGCCTTTTACTTCTTTTCATAGCTATTTATAAGGCCTCCTCAGAAAACCATTTGCCTTTTTGCATTAATTTTTCTTAGGGATGGTGTTGATCCCTGCCTCCTATACAATGTCACAAACCTTCATCCATAGTTCTTCAAGCACTCTGTCTATCAGATCTAATCCCATGAATCTATTTCTCACTTCCACTATATAAGGGCTTTGATTTAGGTGATACCTGAATGGTCTAGTGGTTTTCCCTACTTTCTTCAATTGAAGTCTGAATTTGGCAATAAGGAGTTCATGATCTCAGCCACACTCAGCTCCTGGTCTTGTTTTTTGCTGACTGTATAGAGCATCTCCATCTTTGGCTGCAAAGAATATAATCAATATGATTTTGGTATTGATCTGGTGATGTCCATGTGTAGAGTCTTCTCTTGTGTTGTTGGAAGAGGGTGTTTGCTATGACCAGTGCATTCTCTTGGCAAAACTCTATTAGCCTTTGCCCTGCTTCATTCTGTACTCCAAGGCCAAATTTGCCTGTTACTCCAGGTATTTCTTGACTTCCTACTTTTGCATTTCAGTACCCTATAACGAAAAGGACTTTTTTGGGGGGTGTTAGTTCCAGAAGCCTTCATAGGTCTTCATAGAACCGTTCGACTTCAGCTTCTTCAGCATTACTGGTCAGGATACAGACTTGGATTATTGTGATATTGAATGGTTTGCCTTGGAAACAAACAGAAGTCATTCTGTCGTTTTTGAGATTGAATCCAAGTACTGCATTTTGGACTCTTTTGTTGACTGTGATGGCTACTCCATTTCTTCTAAGGGATTCCTGCCCACAGTAGTAGATATAATGGTCATCTGGGTTAAATGCATCCTTTCCAGTCCATTTTATTTCACTGATTCCTAAAACATCGACGTTCACTCTTGCCATCTCCTGTTTGACCACTTCCAATTTGCCTTGATTCATGGACCTAACATTCCAGGTTCCTATGCAATATTGCTCTTTACAACATTGGACTTTACTTCCATCACCAGTCACATCCACAGCTAGGTTTGTTTTTGCTTTGGTTCATCTCTTCATTCCTCCTAGAGTTACTTCTCCATTCTTCTCCAATAGCATATTGCACACCTATCAACTGGACAGTTCATCTTTCAGTGTCCTATCTTTTTGCCTTTTCATGGGGTTATCAAGGCAATAACACTTAAATGATTTGCCATTCCCTTCTCCAGTGGACCACGTTTTGTCAGAACTCTCCATCATGACCCGTACATTTTGGGGGGCCCTACACGGCATGGCTCATAGTTTCACTGAGTTAGACAAGGCTGTGGTCCATGTGATTAGATTGGTTAGTTTTCAATGATTGTGGTTTTCATTCTGTCTGCCCTCTGAGGGATAAGGATAAGAGGCTTATGGAAGCTTCCTCATGGGAGATACTGACTGAGGGGAAACTGGGTCTTGTTCTAGTGGGCAGGGCCATACTCAGTAAATCTTTAATCCAATTTTCTGTTAATGGGTGGGGCTGTGTTCATTCCCTGTTATTTATCTGGAAATTTTGGAAAACTCAGTAGTTGTCACAGGACGGGTAAAGGTCAGTTTTCATTCAATCCGAAACAAAGGCAATGCCAAAGAATGCTCAAACTACTGCACGATTGCACTCATCTCACGTGCTGGCAAAGTAATGCTCAGAATCCTCCAAGCCAAGCTTCAACAGTATGTGCTCTGTGAACCTCCAGATGTTCAAGCTGGATTTCAAAAAGACAGAGGAATCAGAGATCAAACTGCACATCCATTGGATCATCAAAAAAGCAAGAGAGTTCCAGAAAAACATCTCCTTCTGTTTTATTGACTATGCCAAAGTCTTTGACTGTGTGGATCACAACTATGGAAAATTGTTGAAAAGATGGGAATACCAGACTACCTTACCTGCCTCCTGAGAAATCTTATGCAGGTCAGGTACCAACAGTTAGAAATGGGCATGGAAAAACAGACTGGTTCCAAATAGGAAAAGGAGTATGTCAAGGCTGTATATTGTCAACCTACTTATTTAACCCATATGCAGTGTACATCATGAGAACGCTGGGCTGGAAGAAGCACAAGCTGCAATCAAGATTGCCGGGAGAAATATCAATAACCTCAGATATGCAGATGACATCACTGTTATGGCAGAAAGCAAAGAAGAACTAAAGAGCCTCTTGATGAAAGAAAAAGAGGAGAGTGAAAAAGTTGACTTAAAACTCAACATTCAGAAGACTAAATCATGGCATCTGGTCCCATCACTTCATGGCAAATAGATGGGGAAACAGTGGAAACAGTGACAGACTTTATTCTTTTGGGCTCCAAAATCACTGCAGATGGTGACTGCAGCCATGAAATTAAAAGATGCTTGCTCCTTGGAAAGAAAGCTATGATCAACCTAGACAGAATATTAAAAAGCAGAGACATTATTTTGTCAACAAAGGTCTATCTAGTCAAAGCTATGATTTTTCCAGTAGTTATGTATGGATGTGAGAGTTGGACTATAAAGAAGGCTGAGCACCGAAGAATTGATGCTTTTGAACTGTGTCATTGGAGAAGACTCTTGAGAGCCCCTTGGACTTCAAGGAGATCCAACCAGTCCATCCTAAAGGAAATCAGTCCTGAATATCCATTGGAAGGACTGATGCTGAAGCTGAAACTCCAATACTTTAGCCACCTGATGTGAAGAACTGAGAGACCCTGATGCTGGGAAAGATTGAAGGCAGGAGAAGGGGACAACAGAGGATGAGATGGTTGGATGGATGGCATCACCGACTCAATGGACATGGGTTTGGGTGAACTCCAGGAGTTGATGATCGGCAGGGAGCCCTGGAGTACTGCAGTTCATGGGGTCGCAAAGAGTCGGACACGACTGATCAACTGAACTGAATTGAACATTGTCATTCTTTTCAAATTTTTGGTAAAATTGGAGAGGATGTGTTAAACAATATAAGTAGTCAAAGGTTGTTTTTATTGTATTATTTTTATGAAATTTAAAATGAGAACAAGTGTGGACTTTTTTAAAACAATATGTTTAACTTTTCATGTTAATAACCTATTTATTTATTCATTCCACACTTTCTTTTAATCCAAAATGATTTACCAAGTTTCTTCTAATTTAAGAGGAAGTCTGATGAATCTTTTTTTAAAAGACATTGAATTGGGACAGTTTATGATGTATCATTATGCTGTCCATGCAGTTGATGTAATGAAATAAACAACTCTCTTCCAATGAAAATAAGTGACTAAATGAATTCTTCTAAACCCCTTGCTCAAACTGTGTCTGAGAGTAAACCACTAGAAAATGTTGATTAGATTTTAAAAGTTAGTTAACTCCATCAAATTCTGGCAATTCACAAACATTTTTATAGTTATTTTATATGTGCCATTTTTTTTTTCTCAGTGTTGTTCCCAGAATTGAGGGAAAAATCTCCACCAACTTAATTCACTAAAATGTTCATTTGTTCAATGGGATCAGAATCACTTATGATAGATTACTTCCTTGTATGATCATATTGTAAAACTGTTGTAGTCTGTATAATTAAGAAAATATTTTACACATGGGCCAAACTATATCATGAACAACCATGATGGGAAAGCAAATCCTTCAGCTCTGATTCCATGCAAGGGTAAGTGGTTATCTTGCTGATTGATGATGATTAGGTTCCTAGAGCAAACTGGCCTACATGCTGGTAAGTGCCAAATGGCTGAAGGCCACCTCTCTGGACACTCCTTTGCTGGCAGTTATCTTTGCATGACTTGGAAGAAGCCACAGTTGCAGCAGCGTGACTCTGGTTCAGTGGTTCAAATTGGCTGTTTTTGTTTTGATCATTGCCCCTACCCAGGCACTCCCTGTTGGGGATCATAAAATGGTACATTTAAAAGAAAATAGGGAAAAAAAAAAAGAAAATAGGGGCATGTCAAGACTTCCTCTTTCTTATTCTCCTATCTGAATGACAGGAAGTAATCTAAGAGACTCTCTTAAAAATAAAAATAAATTCTTAGAAATAAAAATAAATTTATCAGAAATAATGTAGCAGCTATAACCTAGATATTTGTAAAATAAATGGAATAAACCCTAGCTGTGATGTTTAGTAATCATATAAATGTCCAGGCAAATATTTAAAGGAAGGTCCTATTTGCCTGCCTTTTAAACACTGATCAGTACAATTTTGTCTTTACAGATATTAATAGTTCATTTTGTATCATGTATGATAAGCACTAAATCAAATCAACTCCCAAAGGTTTGTGATTTTGTTTCCACTTTTTTTTTTTTCCAAATACCAAATATGGCCTTAAATCTTCTTGGCACATCAGAGACTGTCATTATTTAATTTACATCAATTACTCAAGATAGTAGATTTAGAGAACACATTTTAAATTTCTATTAATTCTAGAATTCTGGAATAATTAAAATGGGATTTTCTATGGGTATAGTCAAGGAATAATTTCCTCTCATATTAAAGATGAAAAATAAAAGTATACCTACTAGTCTAACTAGTTTAATCATATGGTTATTTAAGAATAACTGAGTGGGGTAGCATACATAAGTGACAGACATATGTGACATCTCAAGTCTTCAGCCTCACAAGTTGTTTGTAGATAAGGGCATGGTTTTAATGCTTCAGAATTTTTTTAAATTGAATGTTATGAAAGATAATAATTCTCTTACTAGTTTTCTGTTTTGTAAATGTCAGTCATGATAATCTCGTGTAGACACTTTGGTTTTATCATCACCCCTTGCTCTGCTGTCTCATTAATGCATCATGAATATCTTCAGAATCCTCTTCCATCCCCCCTCTTGATTTCATGGAAGGGGAGGATGCTAATCATATCTGTGCAGGTGTATTTTTGTTGATCTGCCAGCAAAATCCTTCTGCTCATTCAAGAACATCATCTGTCTATAATTAATATTCCATCTTCTTGAAGATGAGAAATTAATATCTGCCTAATATCCCAAATTTCATCCAGCAATTGGGTTCTCAAGCATCTATTTAAGCCTCAGTCTTTCTGAAAATACTTTATTACACCTACAATATTAGTTATTTGTTTGCTGAACATCGTGATCACTCATTTTGAGCCTCTCATTCTCTTTCTCCCTACTCTCTCTCTGTCTCTGTCTCTCTCTCTCTTCATTGATGTTGGCCAGTTGTTTCAAATTTCATATCAACTTCTTGGATACTCTGATTTTTACATGCTTTTCTTCTTTATTCTTTCTAAACAAGCAGGTATGATAAAACCTAACAAAATAAACCTGCTTTCATATCAAGGAGTTTATGTGAAATCAAATTATTGCATTGTGAAGTCTTAAACAGATTACTGTGAATGATTATAGACACAGAGAAAATAAGAATTTGGAAATCAAAGTAACATAATATGGGATCAGCAGGTCCTTCAGATTAAGAGCTATATATTACATCACTGTGAGTTCACTACAGATTCTTATCTCTAAGACTGTCAATACAAAATATTGAAAGGAATGGACCTGCTTAGAAATATCCCTGGAAGCAGGACAAGAACACTCCCTTCAGAATGTGGCTATTATTTTCCAGGACTTTTTACCCTACCTGTAAAGATGCTAATACATCCATTTTCGTCATCAAATTATTGCTTTGTTTTGTTCATTTCATTTATTTGGTACAAACAAATACGTGTGGTGATCATCTTTCTGAACAATGTCCTGTCTACCTGCTCATTCCAATAGGATGTTCAGTTTTCTGGGTCATGTCATCCTGTCCCAACATAGAAGAAGAATGGTGGGAGTGGTGCTCCCCAAAAGAAACAATAGTGGTTGAAGTAAAACAGCTATTCACACAAATCCGTGTCACTAAGTATATATTTTTCAAGGCTCTTCAGAAATCAGTGTATTTTAGGATGTCATACTCTTCCTCATAAATTTGGGTGCCAAAATGGAAAAGCTACAGGGTTTCAGGCATATTTGGGAGCAGATGGTAATACCTACTGCTGTGTCCAAATAGGCTGGTGGGCTTATTTATCTGATATGTTTTTGAGCTATGATAAGAAGCCAACCATCTCTTTTATTCACCACCCAGAAACATACACTTTCAAGTAAAGATAACCTTCTCTGTAGAGCCTGTTTGCCAGCTAAAAATAAATAATATATTGCTGAGATTTTGTGTCCATTCAATTACAGTCATCACAAAGAAAGGGATACTTTTATTGCTCTTTTAATGTTTTCTTTTGAAAGTTTTTCTTTAGAGCATTTGTATATAAATAAGATCATTGCATTAATGTTTTTGCTGATTAGAACACATTTTTCCCAGTGTTGCTTAAAATATAGACTTTTTCAAGTTTGCAGTGCATACTAACCCTGCAGTATAGCTCTCTCCGACTCTAATTAATTCGCATTGCAGAAGCAATGAGTTTGATCTCAGCTGTAGATGTCACAGTGACTTATCCCTTCGATGAAGTGATAATTGGTGTCTGGTTAATTCTATTCATAGAAACCATGGGGCATAAAAAGTAATCCTCACTTTCATTACACAGCATGAAGCTTCCAGGAGCACCTATGCTGTTCCTAGCAAGAATATTTTTATTCTTAAGACCATAATTCACAATTGCGAAAATGCATCCTATAAGCATATATCTACTGTCTGCTTGATAGTTACTCAAGAGGAGCTTTGAATATGGTCCTTTGGGCTATACAAAAGATTGTCAGTTACCTCCGAAACACAAAACCCAATCAAGCAAATGATAAGCTATTTCCTTGCAAAATAACTTCTTAGCACTAAGATAGATCCCAGGCCATCGACATTTATTCAATGCAAAGATGATTGGTGTTTATGCAAGACACTTTAACATGGATGCGTAATATTAATATTTTGACATATATGAAAGTATACACATATTCTTGCTGTATATATTTGTAAATTATGAAGCAAAAAAGAGAATGAGTAATCACGAGCCAGCACCTAAGTGAAGAACTACAGTATCACAGATGTGGCTGCATTTACTGCTTCTTAACTGTTCCATCACCTGCCCCAAACTAATATGTATAAGATCTGCTTGTGGTCAGATATAATTGTATTGGCATTTATAAAGTTTTGTCACATGTTTATACACACACAATTTTTTTTTAATTTCATTAAAGTATTTCTGTACTATCTGTCACTTGCCTTTTCTTTTTTAAAATTCATTTATTTATTTTAAATTCATTTATATTTTGGCTATGCTAGGTTTTTGTTATATCAATATAACACATGTATTGATATCATTAGAAATTCATTCAATTCTGGTAAATAAAGCCCTTGACAATCAATTCCAGTCCTCTCTCTAGCACTAACCTGTCAAGAATTTGGCAAGAAAACATTTCAGAACTTTAAATGATAATATCCATATTATATGCACTCTGGTAGCTCAGTTGGTAAAGAATCTGCCTGCAGTGCAGGAGATTTAATCCCTGCATCAGGAAGATCCCCTGGAAAAGAAAATGGCAACCACTCCAATAATCTTGCCTGGAAAATCCTATGGACAAATAAGCAAGAGTACTGGAGTGAGGTGCCATTGCCTTCTCCAATAATATGTTATAGATGTTATATATACATTAAAATATAGATATCTAATATTGTGGATAGTTTCGTGCACATGGTATTGTACCAGAAGCATCATATAACTTTACATCACTTCAGTTTTCTTCTGTTACCTAATATAGGTCCAGAAAAACTTCCCACTAAAGTATATATAGCTTGACCTCATTTCATATAACCAGTTGTTGTTGTTCTGTTACTAGGTCATGTCCGACTCTTTGCAACTCCATGAACTACAGCATGCCAGGCCTCGCTGTCCTTCACTGTCTCCCAGATTCTGTTCAAACTCATCTCCATTGAGTCAGTGATGCCATCCAAAAATCTCATCCTCTGTCGCCCCCTTCTACTCTTGCCCTCAGTTTTTTCCAGTGTCAGGGTCTTTTTCAGTGAACTGACTCCTCTTATCAGGTGGCCAAAGTATCGGAGCCTCAGCTTTAGTATAAGTCCTTCCAGTGAATATTCAAGGTTGATTTCCTTTAGGATTGACTAGTTGATCTCCTTGAGAATTGGCTAGTTTGATCTCTTTGCTGTCCAAGGGACTCTCAAGAGTCTTCTCCAATGCCACAGTTCGAAAGCATCTATTTTTCAGTGCTCAGCCTTCTTTATGGTCTGACTCTTATAATCGTACATGACTATTGGAGCTTTGACTATACAGACCTTTGCTGGCAGTGATGTCTCTGCTTTTTCATATACTGTCTAGGTTTGTCATAGGTTTTCTTCCAAGAACAAAGCATCTTTTAATTTTTTGGCTGCAGTCATCGTACACAGTGATTTTGAAGCCCAAGAAAATAAAATCTGTCACTGCTTCCACTTTATCCCCATCTATTTGCCAGGAAGTGATGGGATCAGATGCCATGATCTTAGTTTTTCGAATGTTGAGTTTTAAGCCAGCTTTTTCACTCTCTTCTTTCATCTTCATCTAGAGGTTCTTTAGCTCCTCCTTACTTTCCGCCATTAAAGTGGTATCATCTGCATGTCTGAGATTATTGATATTTCTCCCTGCAATCTTGGTTCCGGCTTGTGCTTCATCCTGCCCAACATTTCTCATGATGTACTCTGCATATAAGTTAAATAAACAGGGTAACAATATACAGCCTTGACAAACTGCTTTCCCAATTTGGAACCAGGCTGTTGTTCCATGTCCATTTCTAACTGTTGCTTCTTGTCCCGCATACAGGCTTCTCAGGAGACAGGTAAGGTGGTCTGGTATTCCCATCTCTTTCAGAATTTTCTAGTTTATTATGATCTACATAGTTACAGGCTTTAGCATAGTCAATGAAGCAGAAGTACATTTTTTTTTAAATTCCCTTGCTTTTTCTATGATTCAGCAAATGTTGACAATTTGATCTCTGGTTCCTCTACCTTTTCTAAATCCAGCTTGTACATCTGGAAGTCCTCGGTTCACATACTGCTAAAGCGTAACTTGAAGGATTTTGAACATAGTCTTGCTAGTATATGAAATGAGTGAAGTTGTGCGGTAGTTTGAACATTCTTTGACATTGCCTTTCTTTGGGATTGGAATGAAAACTGACCTTTTCCAGTCCTGTGGCCGCTGCTGAGTTTTCCAGATTTGCTGGCATATTGAGTGCAGCACTTTCACAGCATCATCTCTTAGGATTTAAAATAGTCAGCTGGAATTCCATCACCTCCACTAGCTTTGTTCGTAGTGATGCTTCCTACGGGCCACTTGACTTCACACTCCAGGATGTCTGGCTTTAAGTGAATGATCACACCATCCAGGTTATCAAGACCTTTTCTGTACAGTTCTTCTGTGTATTCTTGCCACTTCTTTTTAATCTCTTCTGCTTCTATTAGGTCCTTGTCATTTCTGCCCTTTATTGTGCCCAAGAAATACATTTCTTTGCAAGAAAAACATTTTTTGCATGAAATGTTCCCTTGGTATTTCCAATTTTCTTGAAGAGATCCCTAGTCTTTTCCATTCTATTGTTGTTGGGGTTTTTTCCCTCTATTTCTTTGCATTGTTCATTTAAGAAGACTTTCTTATCTTTCCTTGCTATTTCCTGGAACTGTGCATTCAGATGGGTATATTTTTCCCTTTCTCCTTTGCTTTTTGCTTCTCTTCTCTTCCCAGCTATTTATAAGACCTCCTCAGACAAGCACCTTGCCTTCTTGTATTTCTTTTTCTTGGGAATCATTTTGGTCCCTGCTTCCTATACAATGTTACCAACCTCTGTCCACAGTTGTTCAGGCACTCTGTCTACCAGATCTAATCCCTTGAATCTATTTTGTCACCTCCACTGCATAACTGTAAGGGATTTGATTTAGATCAGACCTGAAGGGTGTAGTGGTTTTCCCTGAAGGTGTATATGTGTGTGTGTACATGTGTTAGTCGTTCAGTTGTGTCTGACTCTTTGTGACCCCATGGACTATAGCTCACCAGGCTCCTCCTCTGTCCATGGAATTTTCTAGGCAACTATACTAATTTGAATTGTCATTCTCTTTCTGAGGGGATCTTCCCAGTCCGGGGATCGAACCTGACTCTCCTGCATTGCAGGCACATTCTTTACCATCTGAGCTGCCAGGGAAGCCCCAGCGGGTTTCCCTCCTTTCTTCAATTTAAGTCTGGATTTTGCAATAAGTAGCTGATGATTTGAGCCACAGTCAGCTCCTGGTCTTGTTTTTCCTGACTGTATACAGGTTCTCCGTCTTCAGCTGTAAAGGATATAATCAATCTGATTTTGGTGTTGACCAAAAAGTTCACTGAGTCCTAAAATGTAGATGTTCAGTCTTGCCATCTCCTGCTCGACCACATCCAGTTTACCTTGATCCATGGACTTGACATTCCAAGTTCATATGCAGTATTGTTCTTTATATCACCAGACCTATGACCAATAGCTGTCCTATAATTTAGCCATTATAAACATGTGTGACTAAGTCAAAGGACATTATATAGTTATTTCATGTAACTGATAAATGTTCTGTAATTTAGCCAATGATTTAGCCAACAGAGTTATCCTTTGTGTACATTTAAGTTCAAACAATGTTGTAATAAACGTACTAGTATGCCTTTATGCCTGTAACAGAATATAGCTCTAGATTAGAAACCTAGAAGGGAAATGCCTTGGTCAAATTGTGTATGCGTTTTGAATGTTAACAGTTAAAACCAAATGTCCCTTAAAAGGCTAGAACTGTAAAGGGTCTGACATTTCACCCTACTTGCAAGTTATTAAATTAGTCTACCACAGTTTCACAGATACTGGTAGAAGATACAATACTCCTGGGTCAGAGACAAAGGACTTTATTACTCACAGCACTGGCAGTAGCCAAAGGATTTGCATTTTCTTTTGCAGATTTCTCAGGGCCGTGTGAAGAGGGCCAAGTGATACCTGCCCATGGTAGTGTGTTACGTGACAAAAACCTTGAGCTTAGGGACTCTTTTATCATGGTTGGTAGGCGTACCTGCCCTGTATTCCAGAGCAAGATACTATCTTGATTGTGTTGGATAATATACAAACATAACCTTATTTTCTTAGGAAGATACCTCCTCTTCTCTTCTAAGGCTGTTTGTTCTACAAACATCTTGGAGAAGATACTCTCTAACACAGTTAAAACTTCTGCTTACAGAATGTGCAGAAGTAGGAAACCAACAAGAATTATTCCCAGCAGTTTCCCTCACAGAGGTTTTACACTGGCTTCCTTTGGGAATCGTGGTGTGCTCCTAACCTGTGGCTGTGTTAAACCCTTCCCAGATTAATCCGGCAGTATCCAATTCACTCTCCCCTAACTCTTGTTGCCACTCTATTCTGAATCTCCTAATGAGATTCAGTGCTGATACTACGTTTGCTTTCAAGAAAACCAAATTTTCCCAGGTGCTTAGCTACCATGCCAGTAATCAAGAAAATATAATTCCTGTTTTTCTGTGAATCAGAAAACATTTCTCTTATGTATATGAAACATATACCGCTCATATCCAGCTAATTGTTGCCCTGTATATATGCAAACCAAGCAAATAAAGTGTTGCCTTATATTCCAGTGTTCCAAGAGAAGAGAGAAATCTGTATTTTGATATGCAATCATCCAATTTTCAAATGTGAGTAAATTAATTCAAGTTGATTAATAATATTTTCAGCAATATGAGGGCTTCTCTGGTGGCTCAGATGGTAAAGAATCTGCCTGCAATGCAGGAGACCCAGGTTCAATCCCTGGGTCAGGAAGATCCCCTGGAGAAGGGAATGGTAACCCACTTCAGTATTCTTGCTTGGAGAATTCAATGGACAGAGAAGCCTGGTGGAACACAGCCCATGGAGTTGCAGAGTCAGACATGACTGAGTGACTAACCCTTTCACTTTTCAGCAATGTGACATGCAGCCACAAAACTGCAGGGAATAATAGAAAAAAGTTATGATATTCAGGATCTCACTGGTAATGCACCCTCCTATACTCATGAAATTAAAAGACACTTACTCCTTGGAAGAAAAGTTATGACCAACCTAGATAGCATATTCAAAGGCAGACATTACTTTGCCGACTAAGGTCTGCCTAGTCAAGGCTATAGTTTTTCCTGTGGTCATGTATGGATGTGAGAGTTGGACTCTGAAGAAGGCTGAGCACCAAAGAATTGATGCTTTTGAACTGCAGTGTTGGAGAAGACACTTGAGAGTCCCTTGGACTGCAAGGAGATCCAACCAGTCCATTCTGAAGGAGATCAGCCCTGGGATTTCTTTGGAAGGAATGATGCTAAAGCTGAAACTCCAGTACTTTGGCCACCTCATGAGAAGAGTTGACTCATTGGAAAAGACTTTGATGCTGGGAGGGATTGGGGGCAGGAGGAGAAGGGGACAACAGAGGATGAGATGGCTGGATGGCATCACGGACTCGATGGACGTGAGTTTGGGTAAACTGCGGGAGTTGGTGATGGACAGGGAGGCCTGGCGTGCTGCAATTCATGGGGTCACAAACAGTCAGATACGACTGAGTGACTGAACTGAACTGATACTCAGTTATGGCCCCATTCACAAAGCTTCCATAACATTTTATATACCTTTCTCCTAAAGTGTATCACTAGGTTCCTGATTTTTTTTTTTTTTGACAATTTAGATAAAATATGTTCACTGTCCTAGAGAAAATTAAACAGAAACCTTTGGGATTAGCCTTCTATACCAAACAGACATCATTTATCTCATCTGACAAATGTAATTTATATGTTATATAGTTTTTTGTGAGTTAATATCTACTTCCAGAATTATAAAAAGTGTAATGGTACACAAAAATTTTTAGTCAGTGTAGAAAATAGCATTCAGAAATTATTTTCAACACTTTGCTTTTAATTATAACGTCACATCCCATGGTGTACATAGTTGTCTTTTGTGGAGTTGGTGAAGTTTTTCTGTCGTTGTTTTCTATAATTGCTATTGTATATTATTTTCAAAAAAATAATAGAAAGTGAGAGAAAGTGAAGTCTCTCAGTCGTTTCTGACTCTTTGAAACCCCATGGACTGTAGCCTACCAGGCTCCTCTGTCCATGGTGTTTTCCAGGCAATAGTACTGAAGTGGATTGCCATTTGCTTCTCCAGGGGATCTTCCCAACTCAGAGATCAAACCCAGGTCTCCCACACTGGTCTGAGCCACCATTGTATATTATTTTCAGAAGGAATTTAGACATCATCTTGAATCCTTGAGAATTTTTTAAAATTAAAATATAATTGACATATAGCAGCATATTAGTTTCAGGTGTATCACATACTGATTTGATATTTGTATATCAGTTCAGTTCAGTTCAGTTGCTCAGTCGTGTCCAACTCTTTGCGACCCCATGAATCGCAGCACACCAGGCCTCCCTGTCCATCACCAACTCCCGCAGTTTACCCAAACTCACGTCCATCGAGTCCGTGATGCCATCCAGCCATCTCATCCTCTGTTGTCCCCTTCTCCTCCTGCCCCCAATTCCTCCCAGCATCAGAGTCTTTTCCAATAAGTCAGCTCTTCGCATGAGGTGGCCAAAGTATTGGAGTTTCAGCTTCAGCATCGGTCCTTGCAATGAACAGCCAGGACTGATCTCCTTTAGAATGGACTGGTTGGATCTCTTTGCAGTCCAAGGGACTCTCAAGAGTCTTCTCCAACACCACAGTTCAAAAGCATCAATTCTTCAGCACTCAGCCTTCTTTACAGTCCAACTCTCACATCCATACATGATCACAGGAAAAACCATATAGTGAAACAATACATACAAATAATAATAAATCTAATTAACATCCATCATATTTTAAAGATATCCCCAGTAGGAGGCCACATGGAGGAGTGAAATAGGAATTCCAAGTTCTTGTTCATGGAACCAAAAAATGGACTCCAGGACCATGCAAACACTCACAGGAACAAGCAAATGGGATTTATTAGAGAGAAGGAAAGTACAAAGCTCACAGTGTAGACACTGAGAGTGGGTCAATAGTCCCCCGAAGGTGAGACTTATAGCAGTTTTCATATCCTAAATCTGTACATATCTGGTTGACTCCTGTCCTTATTTCTAAATGATCAGTTGAAAGGTTAAGGTGCTTGACTGAATACCTTCATGGCTTCTTCTGACCCCTTTTTCCTGCTCCCTGGCCACTTTACAATGGACCAGATATGTATGGGCTTGATTAACGATTAGCAGTTGTTTTTCCCTCAGGCATATGGAACAAAAGCTAATTACTACTCTTCCCTGGATCTAGTTCAGTTCAGTCGCTCAGTTGTGTCTGACTCTTTGCAACCCCATGAATTGCAGTACGCCAGGCCTCCCTGTCTATCACCAACTCCTGGAGTTTACCCAAACTCATGTCCATTGGGTCAGTGATGCCATCCAGCCATCTCATCCTCTGTTGTCCCCTTCTCCTCCTCCCCTCAATCCTTCCCAGCGTCAGGGTCTTCTCCAATGAGTCAACTCTTTGCATGAGGTGGCCAAAGTATTGGAGTTTCAGCCTCAGCATCAGTCCTTCCAATGAGCACCCAGGACTGATCTCCTTTAGGATGGACTGGTTGGACCTCCTTGGAGTCCAAGGGACTCTCAAGAGTCTTCTTCAACACCACAGTTCAAAAGCATCAATTCTTTGGAGCTCAGCTTTCTTCACAGTCCAACTTTCACATCCATACATGACCACTGGAAAAACCATAGCCTTGATTAGACGGACCTTTGTTGGCAAAGTAATGTCTCTGCTTTTGAATATGCTATCTAGGTTGGTCATAACTTTTCTTCCAAGGAGTAAGCATCTTTTAATTTCATGGCTACAATCACCATCTGCAGTGATTTTGGAGTCCAAAAAAATAAAGTCTGATATTTTTCACACTGAGGACACATTCCAGGAATTCAGGACAAAGGATATAGCTTTAGGCTAATATTTATTGAAAACAAGACTGATGTCTCAGAGTCCTACACTGACTCCCTAGCAATTTCTACCTCAAGAGGATCTCAGAACCTTCTGGATATTTGCACAAGTGTCCTTCACCACAAGGAGACCCAGGAAACCTTCTTGGGCCTTGCCTATCACCACACATATTCATTATTATACCACAAGTGTGTTGATCTTATATTAATAGATCAGTTTGGGGAAATTGGCATTTTACAAATAGAAATACATTTGATTTTTGTATATTGGCCTTGTATTTTGCAAGTTTTAACTTAGTTTAAGCATTGTTTTGTTTCTTTTTAAAGATTTCTTCAGACTTACTATGTATTGTCTGAAAATAAAGACTATTTTATCTTTTTTTAATTTCAATTAGCTATAGTTTTGGTTTCTTTGTTTTTGTAAATACTATGTATTTGCAAAGATACTCCTTTCTATGCCATTTTGCAGGTTCCCTGGTGGCTCAGAGGTTAAAGCGTCTGCCTCCACTGCGGGAGACCCGGGTTCAATCCCTGGGTCAGGAAGATCCCCTGGAGAAGGAAATGGCAACCCACTCCAGTATTCTTGCCTGGAGAATCCCATGGACTGAGGAGCCTGGTGGGCTGCAGTCCACGGGGTCACAAAGAATGGACACGACTGAGTGACTTCACTTACTTACTTACTTATTGTTTGTTTTTTGGTTTGTTTTATTTGCTTTACCATGAATGAATATTATCGACACTCCCAGGTTGATTTTCAAATTAGTAAGTCTTATATTCTTGAGATATGGCCATTCAATCTTGATGTCTTATCACTTTTATACATTGTTGGATTTGATTTTATTTAGTTTTGTTCAGGGATTTTGCATCTGGAATCATAGGAATATTGCTTTATAATTTTCTTTTTCTGTAATGTCTTTTTCTGATTTTTGGTATCAGCATGAGATGAGGTCACCCTCATAAAATAACTTCCTCAATATTTTGGAAGAATTTTTGTGGTATTTTTCTGGTGTTGTTATTGTGGTTTTTAAACATTTACTTGAATTTAGTAAGGTAGCCATCTGCACCTGGAGTCCTCTTAGGTTGAAGTCTTTAACTTCTGTTTCTTTAATTGACATCAAACTATTCAGGTCATTTGTTTTTTCTTAAATGATACTTGGTACTTTGTATCTTTAAAAGAATTAGTCCATTTCATCTAAGTTATTGAATTTATGGTCATTAAATTGTACCTGCTGCTACTGCTGCTGCTGAGTCTTTTCAGTCGTGTCTGACTCTGTGCGACACCATAGACGGCAGCCCACCAGGCTCCCCCGTCCCTGGGATTCTCCAGGCAAGAATATTGGAGTGGGTTGCCATTTCCTTTTCCAATGTATGAAAGTGAAAAGTCAAAGGGAAGTCGATCAGTTGTGTCTGACTCTTCACGACCCCATGGACTGCAGCCTACCAGGCTCCTCCATCCATGGGATTTTCCAGGCAAGATTACTGTCTGCTTACTCTGTCAATTGTTGAACAGACTGTTGAAGTCTCCAAATATAATTGTGGATCTATCTAATTCTCCTTTTAGTTCTGTTAGTTTTTGCTTAATATATTTTAAAGCTCTTAGATGCTTATACATTTAGCATAGTTACATTTTCTTGGTGGTCTGACCTATTTAGCACTATGCAGGTGGCACAGTAGTTAAGAATCTACCTGCCTGTGCAGGAGACATAAGACATACAGGTTTGATCCTGGGTTGGGAAGGTCTCCTGGAGTAAGAAATGGTAACCCACTCCAGTATTCTTGCCTGAGAAATCCATGGACAGAGAAGCTGGTGGATTACAGTCCATGTGGTAACAAAGAGTTCATGGGGTCGCAAAGAGTCAGATTATGACTGAGCAACTGACCACACATATACACCATGTGTACACATATACACAATATCACTACCTTGTTCTGAATCCTACTTTGTCTGATATTAAAATCATCACTTTCTTTTGTGCGTTTGAAGGATATAACTTTTCCTGCACTTTTAATTTAGCTGTGTCTTTGTATTTAAGCCAGATTTCTTTTCAACAGCATATACTAGACTCTTTTTTTTAATCCATTTAAAAATGTTTATATTATAATTGATGTGTTTAAATCACTTGTATTTGATGAAATTATTGATATGATTGATAATCATAATAACTTTTACTTTGTCTCTCTAAATTCTAAATTATTAACATCTTTATGTTTAATTCACCTTGCACACAATATGAACTTGATAAGTTTATTAAGTTTATACTTCTTTCAAATCAATTCTTTTTCACTCTACTCTTGATTTGTTCTAAATATAGTATGAATGTTCAAATCATAATTTTTCTCACGTAAGTTATAAATGAATAGAATATCTATTACAGGTAAATTTAAATCACATTTTATTATGATTGCATTTCTCATGTCTATGCAGGATAAAAGTAATATAGTAGCTGCTGAATATATCAATCAGTGAATATTAGATCACTTATCATTTATCATCATCTGCCCCTTATGTGTTTTACTTTTCATAATAACAGTATGAATCTGTTGAAACAGAAGAAGAAAAAAGGAATAAATTGATACATGATTTGGTGCAAAAATCAGTAGCAGCATATGGTCATGAATAAAGTATCGCCATTTCAATATCTGTGTCTGTTTTAGTTCCCAGTAGTATTATCTGCAGAGAAAACCTTTGCCTTACAATAGACAATATCCTTAGCATTTGAAAAAGGTGCACTATCTGAGAAGTAGGAGGACATGATAATGGTTTAACATTAGCATGTTTATAACAATAGTGAACCTAGTATTTTGTTTTCATCCAAAATACTATTAACCTTCCCTGTGGCAAATAAAGCTTTAATGGAAGTGTGAATGTTCTAAAGAGGCATTGGTGGTACATTATTTTCTAACTAGAGGAGAATCCCAAAGGTGAGCTGAGAGAAAAGAAGTTTGCAGAGACAATCATTCAGTAACCAGTATATAATCCTGGCAGATGAAAGGTGGCATTATCACTGACTCGATTGACATGAGTTTGGGTAAACTCCAGGAGTTGGTGATGGACAGGGAGGCCTGGCATGCTGCAATTCGTAGGGTCGCAAAGAGTCGGACATGACTGAGCGACTGAACTGAACTGAAGAATATTTTAATTTAGAGGTTTTGTTGAGTCTTATTCCCATATTCTGCACAAAACCTGATAGATTTTTAAGCACTGCTGCTGCTACTGCTGCCAAGTCGCTTCAGTCGTGTCCAACTCTGTGTAACCCCATACACGGCAGCCCACCAGGCTCCCCCGTCCCTGGGATTCTCCAGGCAAGAACACTGGAGTGGGGTGCCATTTCCTTTCAGCACAATGGTATATAGTGAAGTGAAGTGAAGTGAAGTCGCTCAGTCGTGTCCGACTCTTTGCCACCCTATGGACTGTACCCTACCAGGGTCCTCCCATGGGATTTTCCAGGAAAGAGTACTGGAGTGGGTAGACTAATCTTGAAAGTAAGCAATATCCCAATTGTCCCAAACCTGAAAGAAAGTTCTTTCCAATTTTCCAATGGATCACAGACTATTACATTGGTTTGCTTTGTTAGGTTTTGTTTCTTATGACTTGGAATTTGTACAAATTTAGTGTTTATCACAGGGCTTCCCTGATAGCTCAGTTGGTATAGAATCCACCTACAATGCAGGAGACCCTGGTTTGATTCCTGGCTCAGGAAGATCAGCTGCAGAAGGGATAGGCTACCCACTCCAGTATCCTTGGGCTTCCCTTGTGGCTTAGCTGGTAAAGAATCCACCTGCAATGCGGGAGAACTGAGTTTGATCCCTGAGTTGGGAAGATCCCCTGGAGAAGGGAAAGGCTAACCACTCCAATATTCTCACCTGGAGAATTGCATGGACTGTATAATTGTTGGGGTTGCAGAGTCAGACATGACTGAGCAACTTTCACTTCACAAAACTGCTTTTTATGGCAAGAGCCCTATTCAGTATCTACAACAGTACCTAAAGTCCATAATAAAATATCTATGGAAAGAATAAGTAAATAAATAGTCATAGAGAATAGCTCAGATATACATCTGCATGTGATAAGATATGATTCTTAGGCCAAATCTGGCCCACTTCCTGGGCCAGATCTGAGATCCTTCCTGTAGGATCTGAGATTATGCTGACCTTTATATTCTTGATTTTCTATAGTCTTTCTTTGTTTCTCTTTGGTCAGTCTGGTTAGAAGTTTATCATTTTTGTTAATCTTTTTTATAGAACTAACTTTTGATTTTACCAATTTCTTTATCATCATTTATTTTCACTTTTCAATCTAGAATAATGTGTGTAAAGTGTGTAATATTTAAGAAACCATCACCCTTGTGGTCCAGTGACAGAATGATGTTCTCATTAAAGACACACGTCATTATCAAAAAACAATTCAAATGTGTTGCAATTTTCAGACATGTTGAGAAGAATAAATAGACCACAGCATCAGTACTTTATTTCTGTTTTACTTTTTCACATATTATATGGTATGATATGATACAATGTTGCATTTATAGATATTCTGTGATTTCCCACATGAAAACCTTACAGAAAACTATTTTCTTATCCCCCTGCCCTCTCCCTTTCCTACTTAAATCACATAAAAATCTTTAAATCATCTAGAACACAATTTAAGGGAGGAAAATCTAAGTAGGAATAGCAAGATTCCATTTTTGCTACAGGGGATTTCTAGGCTTTTGCATTCTTTAGTAGCATCTTAATCTTAAAGGAGTGTCATGGAGCATTTACTCCAACTCACAAATGAGAAACTTTTATCATAAAGTTTAAAGATCTGCTGCCAATTAGTAATAGTCAAGGTGTATCCAGGAAGCCAAGGCCCCAGAGATATATTCATTATCTGAGCACTGTACCCATCTTTGCCCACAGAAGTTTTCAAAAATTCTTAGGCCAAATCGGGTCCACTTCCTGTTTTTGTCAATAAAGTTTTATTAGAACTCAACCACATTCATTGTTCATCTGTTATCTGTGATTGACTGCATAGTCCAACAGCAGAGTATAGTAGTTGCAGCAGAAATTATATGGTTCACAAAGCTAAAATTATTAATGATCAGACCATTTACTGAAGGCCCCTTTTCAAAAGTAGACTATTAAATTGTCAGATCCTTCGATATAGGAATATCCTTCACCACCACCCCCCCAACACAGGATCACAGTCGCACTGTGTTCTGTCAGCTTACCAGGATTCTGTTGGCTGCCCTGATAAGTCACACATGATCTAAGAAAGGCCTACCCTTTCCTAAGAAATAAAGAATGGGAGTGATATTCAATGAAAATGATCTGAGGTTCCTTAAAATAGTTCACATTTACTTAATGCTTATCAATTTCCTGACGCTGTTCTAAATATTTCATAGTACTAACTAATTTAATATCCACACCAAACCTATCATCTATTATTAATTCTTTACAGTTCAGGAAACTAATTAAGTAATTTATGGTAATGCATCTGTGAAGTGGCAGTCAGGTTTCAGATACAGTCTCTCCAGAGTCCACAGACTTAAGTTCTAAACGAGTTTGTCTCTCCAAAAAAAAAAAAAAGTAAAAAATAAAAACCACCAAGCTAAGCTGCATTTGGATTGCCAAGGCTGATTTGGGGTAATCTGCAATAATACCTGTTAAATAAACCTCCTTTGAAGCATCTGTTCAACAAATATTTCTTTTTTTCTTAATTTTTATTTTTACTTTATTTTACTTTACAATACTGTATTGGTTTTGCCATACATTGACATGAATCCGCCACGGGTGTACATGAGTTCCAGTGTGACTGATTCCACTTTGTTAAGTGAAGACAGTCCCATCCTTGACAACACTTAGAATTTAGCAAAAATTTCCTTTCTGGAAAATTCAGTAAAGGAGTAAATACACAAAAATCAGGAGTCAAGGGCTCTAGTGGGAATGAGGTCAATGTGTTCTCTTTGATATCAGATGATTATGCTGAATGAAGAGCAGTCATATTGGTAAGATGAAAGGAATGTGGGCTTTAGAGCCAGAAAGTAATGTGTTTCAATTTCAAACGTGACTTTAGAGAAGTTACTTCAAACTTCCTGAGTCTTGATTTTCTTATTTTTATAATTTATAGTATAAAACTTCCCAGAATTTTTTGTAAGGATTAATTGAGATCATATATATGACGACCTCTAGTATAATGTTAGAAATTTACAGATGTGTATAGCGGACTTTTGGACTCAGAGGGAGAGGGAGAGGGTGAGATGATTTGGGAGAATGGCATTGAAACATGTATAATATCATGTAAGAATCGAATCGCCAGTCTATGTCCGATGCAGGATACGGCACACTTGGGGCTGGTACACGGGGATGACCCAGAGAGATGTTGTGGGGAGGGGGGTGGGAGGGGGGTTCAGGTTTGGGAACGCATGTACACCCGTGGTGGATTCATGTCAATGTATGGCAAAACCAATACAGAATTGTAAAGTAAAATAAAAAATAAAAATAATAAAAAGAAAAAAAGAAATTTAGCTTGCACTCAATTAAAATTCTCTCGTACTTTCCTTGAAAACTTTTATATATAATTTATCCTATTTCAGTGCTGACTCTGAGTTCTTCCTTCTTGAAACACCATGCACATTTCTTTATGGGAAAACATGCCCTGCCAGGTAGGCAGGGTTAGAGTAGCTGCTGCATTTGATAACATATCACAGTGATGCTGGTTCTTGGATTTATTTGTGGGTTTGTATGTATGTCTATATATCTATAGATTATTAAAAAATGATTAAGATGGATTATGTGTATATCTTTACCTCTATTATGTATGATTTATCTTTTCCTTTAAAAGTGTTAGTCACTCAGTCATGTCCAGCTTTTTGTGACCCCATTATCTATAGCCCGCCAGACTCCTCAGTCCATGGGATTCTCCAGGCAAGAATACTGGAGTGGGTTGCCATGCCCTCATCCAGGGGATCTTCCTGACTCAGGGAACTGAACTCAGGTCTCCTGCATTGCAGGCAGATTCTCTACCATCTGAGCCATGAGGGAAGCCCATCTTCTCCTTTAGGTATGTTCTAGCTATGACATTACAAACTTCAGTGTCGGAGATCTAAACTCTGATTTAGTAACTCACTAGGGCAGTTCATAAATATTTTGCACATTTGTCATAATGAAATATTTAGGCTCTTTCAATTGAAAGGAACAAAGACTCGCTAATTTCACCTTAAAATAGTGGATATTTACTAGAAGACTACAGTAGAAAAATAACAGAAAAATCTAGAAGCAGTTGCAGAGCCGACTTAAGAGATAATAGAAGTCAGGGGTTTTTTTGGTTTGGGGATTTTTTTTTTTTTTTCAGAAATTTGCACCTCTGATATAATTAGGGGAGAAATATGAGCTTGTCTTTCTCTCTGTGTATCACTTCACCCACAGTGACTGTATTTCCTTATTTATCTTCTCTTCTGTGTTATGTTGTCTGTATATTCAGAGCTTCAGCTGTGCAGTAGTTCCTGTGTACTGTCTTTCCTCAGTCTCTTTTTGTTTCTGTTTTCCACGGTGAACTTTCCACCTACTTTGATTTAAATTCTCCAGAGAAAGTTTGTGAATGACCTAACCAATCATCCTTGTCCATACTTGATCAAAGGTTTTGCTCAAAGCCACACCAGGTGCTGTTATTCAGCTAACAAACTGTCAAGCTTGGATAGGTGCTCATCTTTAGTCATTTCAGCTCTGGGTGAGGGGATAGAGTCCTGATATGTAGAATTTGAACACATATTTTCAAAAACAGACTGCGGTTGAGGGTAAGGAGTGAGGACAGGAGGACTGGCACTTAAATACAGGATATCCTTGAAAAAGCATTTAAGGATTTAGTTTTCATTCTGGGTCTTTGAATAGTTTATAAAAGTCATCATAATCCCTTGGGGAAGATAAAGACACATCATTACAGAGAGTGTCATACAAGACAGATACCAGCCTTTAGAAAACTCCTGGATTTCTTGAGAGAAGCAACTTTTTTCTTTGTTTCTCTAGTAACTAGCTCAATATGCAGTACTTAAAAAGATTATCAATATGCTTGTTGAACAGGTAATGAACAGTGTGACTTCTGAACTAAAATGAACATTTCCATGTTAAAACTACCATCATATGATGTTTTCATTGTCTAATATTCTCAATGGATGATATGAGCGAGCAATAAGTTCAATGTTTCATGCCCATAGACTTAGAATATTTTTTGTATTTGAGACCTCCCAAGCAGAGAGTCTGTGTGGAGGGCACATTTTGGTTCACTTAATGCCATTCTGGAATTGATCCTGATTTAAAAAGAAATTTTGATTCCTAGTTATGTCAGTTAGTTCATCTTTGATGACATCACCTTGACAATGTATTCAGTTTCATATGTAAGAGCATACTGCCATGTGTTGGCTGCATTCATATTTGCTCTTGTAAGACTAGGGCCAAAATGTTTCCACTGATCTAGAGAAACAAATGCACAAGCATCTGCTAAAAATTGAGCAGCTTGTAGTTGGAATCAAGTGACTTACAATTCTTTCTGGGGGCAGTTTTTACCTAAGCAGAAGATGTTCCCATGTCCAAATGTTTAAACTGGTTTAGAACTTGGAAAAATCCAGTAACCACAATACATGAAATCTTTAAAACTTTGAGACTTAATACCTTATGGAAATGCAGGAAAGAGATGCATTTGACCTTCAGTCCCTGTGTATGGCAATGAGGCAGCAAACAGACAATTACAGAGAAAAATCTGAAAGCCAGATGTCAAAAATAAGTGTTAACCCCAAGTTGTGACATTTTTAAAATGTCCTTGGCTCATATTGAAGTGCAAGTGCTAATGTGGTCATTTATTTGTCTATTTATAAGCAGAAAAAAAGCCCTGAGATTTCTAAAATGTTTAGAAATGGATCTTATTCTTCCTGAAAAATAACAACAAGCTGTTATTTTCAACCTAAGGGTCAAAACTAAGAAGTATCCATTAGTACTCATCAAAGCTTACACATACAGAGTACATGTCTCGAAGCAAGAATTCGCACACTATATTTTTACTTTGCTAATATTTCTCTGAGATATAGGAGATAATCTTTATAAAATATTTGAGCTTACTGGCAAGAGTAGAATATATTTTCTACTATGTGTGGTTATAAAATAATTTAAAAGGTAATGTGTACATATTTTCACTCTTTTTTCCCAGTCTTGATCATTAGTACAGTGCCATTATAATAGGGGGAAGTCCCTTTAAACTTGTTGTTGTTTGGTTGCTAAGTTGTGTCTCTTTTGTGACCAATGGACTGTGGCTTGCCAGGGTCCTTGGTCCATGGGATTTCCTAGGCAAGAATACAGAAGTGGATTGCCATTTCCTTTTCCAGGAAAAGGGAAAGAGATCATAGGACCTTTAACTCATGGTCAGACCTGTGACTCCTGCACTGTAGACAGATTCTTTACCACTGAGCCACTTGGGAAGCCCCTCTTTAGACTAAGTGTTGATCAAATAATCACTAAATATGTGTGTGTGTGTGTGTGTGTGTGTGTATTCTTAGGAGTATAAGAAGCTGGAAAAAAATGTTTTCTAATTAAATAACTATAAATTACAGAATTTCATACTTTAATCAATATCCTCATTTTGTTCTCGACTATTCTTTTGAACTGTTGTGTTGGAGAAGACTCTTGAGAGTCCCTTGGGCTACAAGGAGATCCAACCAGTCCATTCTGAAGGAGATCAGTCCTGCGTGTTCTTTGGAAGGACTGATGCTAAACCTGAAACTCCAATACTTTGGCCACCTCATGTTAAGAGTTGACTCATTGGAAAAGACTCTGATGCTGGGAGGGATTGGGGGAGGGAGGAGAACGGGACGACAGAGGATGAGATGGCTGGATGGCATCACTGACTCGATGGACATGAATTTGGGTAGACTCCAGAAGTTGGTGATGGACAGGGAGGCCTGGCGTGTTGCGATTCATGGGGTTGCAAAGAGTTGGACATGACTGAGTGACTGAACTGAACTGAACTGATTCAGTAAAAAGGAAAGAAACTTTAAAAAATATTATTTTTGTAGAATATACTATCTTGCCCTGTATGTGCAAAAATGATAGGTTAAACGTGTATTGCATGTCCTGTAGTATTAAAAAATACAAGATAGTGGCTAAAAAATATATATAAGCTTTAGAGAAAGTACAGTGTTGATATTTAGATAGATGCAGGGAATTTGGGGGGATGGGGGTTGGGGGGAGTAGCTCTTCTGATGAGAGCTCAAAATAATCATCCTTAAGCTGTGGTACTATCTACTCTTCCTCTCTCATTGAGTGGCCTTCTTCAAAGCCTTGCCCACTTTGGCTGTACTGTGTGTCATTTGAAGTGCATTTTTACTACCATTGTTAGGGACAATGGCTGATGCATTACCTCTGCTTAAAAATGACATTCTCAAATCCTCTTCATTTCAGTCCTTGAAATTTTCTAGATGTTATACACATTGACTTTGGCTCTGAGAAATATGTGTCAGTGGGAACACTTTTTTTTTTTTTATTAAAGCAATGTGGTACACCAGCACTTAAAATATAATACATCAACACTTAACCCAAAAAGGTGTAGAACTTTGTGGTTAAGTGGAAGATTTTGATATTAAACTATAGGAGTCTGATGCCAACTCTACTGCTTAGTGTTGTGTAACCTTGAGAAATTACCTAACTCCATCTATGTCTTATTTTAATGATCTCAAAAAAGGGGGGGTGTGCATAATACAATGATAGTATATCCTTTCTAGACTGTAAAACATCTATTCAATTAAAGTCCTTCAGACAGCATGTGGCATAGAGTAGCAAGCTATATTTGCAATGGAATTAGTATTCACGTATAGCTTTTCTTCACTTCATTGAGCATAATTTTACATTATTTTTGCATGCATTTTGAAGGATTTTTAACAACATCTTCTGGACTAAAGTAGCAACGTGGTATATTAGAGAGGAAAATCTGGACTGTGGAATAAAGATGTATAGAATAAATTCTGTCATTCATGTCTTACAACTTATTTGAATTTGGCCAACTTATATCAACTCTCTAGATTTTGTTTCCTGTTCTTTACAGTAAGAGTCGTAAACTGAAAAGCAATTATGCTTTTAGGGTTCTAGCCCAATAAGAGATGCCTGATGGATAATAACAGATTATGATATGCCCAAGTTAGATTAAATCCAGAATTGTACATGTCTATTTTACACTATATGACAGTATTTCAGAATTTAGAGTGATCAAGAAGTCTTTGATAATTTAATATTGCATTGGTAGCTTTATGTAGCACACAGGTTACACTTTATATTAAAGTTCAATAGAAACCCTTACCCAGAAATACATCTTTACCATTGTATTAATCTGATAGACTAATGAACTGGGTGAAATCCCACCTCTCCCCTAACTTGCTTCTGTCTCACTGTAACATATGGGCTGGATTGTGCTGTGAGGTAATCTAACACTCCATAAAGTACATACATACGTGATTCTCCATGTCCACAGTCGCTCACTGAAGTGTTTTCCTCAGTGTCTAGAGCTGCTTGCCAAAAGTTATGTCCCCTGCAGGGGGAGTATGACCAGTAACTGGCTGATGAAGGGATCCAAAGGCTTTGCTTTCTGCCCCAGTTTGGGGACAACTCTGAAGGGCCATCCTAGCACCACAGCTCATTGTATCAGCTGGGTCATCTCTTGCAATCCTAGTGTAGAGAGCTTGCCTTCTGCCTTCCTAGGGGGTGTATTTCCTAGGAACACTTCACAATAAAACTTCTGACCAGACACAGCTTGCAGAGAACACAGTCCCAGGCCTACCCTAGTTTGAAAAGTTTTAGAGTAGTAAGGTGGCTTAGATGGTAAAGAATCTGCCTGAAATGCAGGATATCCGGGTTGGAATGACCCCTGTGAGAAGGAAATGGCAACCCACTCCAGTATTCTTGCCTGGAAAATTCCATGGATGGAGGAGCCTAGCAGGCCACAGTCCCAGGGATCACAAAGAGTCGGACATGACTAAATGACCAACACAGTAAATCATGGACCAAATACCTGTGTCTTACCCATCATGGCACAGTAGGCAATAGATCAATTGAAAATAGAACTGCTTTAAGAATTTGATCAGGCCTTTCAGAAGTCAGAGCACACATCATAGCAAGCCCAGGAAAGTATACCTGCATTCAACAGCAATTGTTTGCTGTGAAATTTGGAGAAAGAAATGTTATATTGGTTTTCAAAATAATTTAAGTATGTATAACTGATATAATTTGTGATCGGCTATGATTTTTTACATTCTGCATGTTTGGAAAATCTTGCAAAGTGGAAAAAAATTTGTCTACAAAACTGTTTTCAAATGTAATAAATGTTCATGAATACTAAATTGAGTAATTAATGCAGTTTACATAATATTGTTATTCAGACATTTAATTAAACATTTATTCATTTTGATTTTGTGGTTTTCTTATCTTCTGGAGCCAATACATTAAATTATAAAGACTCAAATTTTGTATGATGATCTTTGAAAAGTCTCATAGGACACTGAAAATGTTAAGGCCCTTGAATATATCTGAACAAAAATCTAATATACATTTATAAAAGGCAAAATGTGAAATCTTCTCTTTTTCTCTTCTTTCTAAGTTAAAGCAGGTTGCTACATCCTCCAATACTTGCAACGGAGCTCATTCAAGCTTGAAAGAAAAGAAAAACAGACACAGGGCTTGGTGCAGGGCGTACCATATGAACACACAACTAACTCAAGTTAAGCTGCATCTTTCTCTTTCATTTTTCCAAATAATTTCCCATTTCCTTCAACTTTATCTTGTTCATATAAACATATCTGTGTGTTTAACAATAGCCAATCACATGTGGCTACTCCAGTGATGTGATATTTCACATGGCTCCCCAGCTATGGCTGGTTAAAGTAGAACATAGATACACCTGTCTATTCACAAATCTTTGTGTGACACTGTCCTCTATTAGTCTCAGAAAACTGTCTCTTTAAACTAGTCGTTTGAATCCCTATAAATGTATAGAGAAAAAGAATAGATTCTGCAGTGTGTGTGTGTGTGTGTTCAATCAAGCGCAGTTAACCACCTCTTATATTCATTTTGCTCAATCATAAGAATACCAAAGTCAACAGTGGAAAAGACTTAATATGTTAGGAAATTAGGTCCATCAATTTAGCAAAATATGTCTTTTGCAAGTATTTTCTCCAATTCTGTCTTCTAATTCTCTTGATATTGTCTTTCACACAGAAGTTTTTAAATTTAATGAAGTCCAACTTAACAATTTTTATTTTCATGGGTCATGTCTTTGGCATTGTATCTTTAAAAAATCCCATCATTATACCCAAGGTCATCTAGGTTTTCTCCTACGTTATTTTCTGGGAGTGTTATATCTTTGCATTTTGTTTTGAGTCTACGATCATTTTGAGTTAATTTTTGTTAATAATGTAATGTCTATGTCTAGATTCACTTTTCTTCACATGTACTTAGTTGTTCGGTTGTTCCAGCAGTACTTGTTGAAGATGCTATCTTTGCTCTGAGCTTCGCTGGTGGCTCTGATGGTGAATAATTTCCCCGTAATGCAGGAGATCCAGGTTCAACCCATGGGTCAGGAAGATCCTTTGAAGGAATAAATGGCAACCCACTCCAGTATTCTTGCCTGGGAAATCCCATGGACAGAGGAGCCTGGCAGGCTATAGTTCATGGGGTCACAAAGAGTCAGACAGAACTGAGTGACTAAGCACCACTTTGCTCCATAGTGTAGCTTTCTTATGTCCTCCTTTCCATCATATTCTGTTCTATCTATATTCTGGCTCAATCTTTGTGTAAAATAAATTGAAAAAGAAGTAATGTACACAAAGCCAAAGGTGACTCCATGTGATAGTCTAACACCATGTTTTGAAGTTTGAGTTCAGTAACCTAAAACTACCCAGCAGTTTTAAAGCTTTTCCTTATAAGAGTAGCTTCCAAGTGAAAATCTATAGTCTGGTTTTAATCTGTGACAATGTTATGTCTGTTCCATCGAGGGCAAATGGGAAAGTGAAAGAGTGAATGCATGTGTATGTATATGCGGGTGTGGGTATGACATGTGATGGTGTGTGTATGTCTACACAAGTTACAAACTTTCCTTTCTTGTGAAAGTCTCACCTTTATTCTGAGATCATATCCATAGTTTTGGTGTTATAGCTTACTTTTTAATGATAAAATGCTTAGATATTTTTTGATGTTTTAAAAATGCTGCTGCTGCTGCTAAGTCGCTTCAGTCATGTCCAACTCTGTGTGACCCCATAGATGGCAGCCTACCAGGTTCCCCGTCCCTGGGATTCTCCAAGCAAGAACACTGGAGTGGGTTGCCATTTCTTCTCCAATGCACGAAAGTGAAAAGTGAAAGTGAAGTCACTCAATCGTGTCCAACTCAGCAACCCCATGGACTGTAGCCCACTAGGCTCCTCTGCCCATGGAATTTAAAAATGATATTATGTTAAACTAATGGTTGAAAATACTGTGTTTATCCCCAAAACATTTTTAAATTATCCTGGTTTATGAAATCACATGTCTGGGAACTGCTGCCTGAGGGACAGTCACTTCCTAGCATACAGCACAGTTGAAGAAGGGCTGTGATGCAGAAATAAGACTCCAAACAGTGAATCATGTCTATATGTTACAAACAAGCAGGTTAGAAACACAGTTTACTCTCAAATGACAGAACTAAACGCTCTAATTTAGTTTTCTATAGCAGAGTAACAAATTATCACAATTTAACACCTTAAAATGAGACACACTTATCTTGCAGTTTCTGTGGGTCAAAATTTCAAATTTGGCTTGGCTGGGTCCTTTCTTCAAATCTGACAAAGTTGCAAAATATTGGCTTTATGTTTTCATTTGTAGGCATAATGAGAAGAATTTGCTTCCAAGTTCATTCAGATTGCTGTCAGAATTCACACCTTTTTTATCTGTGTGACAGAAGGCCCTCACTGGTTGTAGGCTAGAGACCAATCTCTGATGCTCAAGACCACCTGTAGTTCACAAGGACCACCTGAGTATCTTGCCTCTGTGCTTCCTCAGCATGACTGTTTACTTCAGCATGTCCGCTGGGAAATTCTCTCTTGTTCAGAGTCTAACTCAGGGAGGACCTATCCCTTTTAATGTCTTTCCCCTAATTAAGTCAAGCTTCTCAGGATAATCTTCCTTTTGATTAACTCAAAATATATTTGGAAACTAAGTTACATTTCTGTAACATCTCTGTGGAGAAGGAAATGGCAACCCACTCCAGTTTTCTTGCTTGGAGAATCCCAGGGACAGAGGAGCCTGGTGGGCTGCCATCTATGGGGTCGCAAAGAGATGGACATGACTGAAGCAGCTTAGCAGCAGCAGCAGCAACATCTCTGTATCTTTGCTGTAGTCGAAGATAAGGAGCAAGTCACATGTCTTGTCTACCCTTAGGAGTAGAAGATCATACCTGGTGTGAACAGAAGGGAAGAGAGTAGATGGGAAAAAGCCATGAGAGTCACTCTAGGGTCTGTCCTCGTCAGAAAGGATTAAATATGTTTTCCCAAAATTTTTAAAGCTGGCATTAATAGTGTAAATACCAAACAGCAGCACTAAGATACTCTGTGAAGAAAGCTGAGCACCGAAGAATTGATGCTTTTGAACTGTGGTGTTGGAGAAGACTCTTGAGAGTCCCTTGGACTGCAAGGAGATCCAACCAGTCCATGCTAAAGGAGATCAGCCCTGGGTGTTCTTTGGAAGGAATGATGCTAAAGCTGAAACTCCAGCACTTTGGCCACCTCATGTGAAGAGTTGATTCATTGGAAAAGACTCTGATGCTGGGAGGGATTGGGGTCAGGAGGAGAAGGGGACGACAGAGAATGAGATGGCTGGATGGCATCACCGACTCGATGGACATGAGTTTGAGTGAACTCCGGGAGCTGGTGATGGACAGGGAGGCCTGGTGTGCTGCAATTCATGGGGTCACAAAGAGTGTGACACAACTAAGCGACTGAAATGAAGGTACTCTGATTTCTAGCTTTAGTGTCACCATTTATTAGCTGGTTAAACTGTACTGGTTGTTTGGCACATTATGAATTTTACTTACAAAATAAATACAAATCTTGAACTTAACAGGTCTTGAAGTGTCCATAGAATGCCAAAATGCAATAATTGTAGGATCTTTAATGGAGTTTCAGTCAGATAGTAGAAGATGTATGTCTCTATAACAGATCTCCAAAGATTAAGTAAAAGAGTCTGGTGCTTTTAAGAGATTGCAACTAATCAAAAAAAACTGTATAGAGCAAGATGGGTTTTGTGTCCTTTTCAAAATATACAAAATGGAATTTACCTTCAACTTTTAACTTCTTGCATTTAATGACTTTTGAACTTGGATAATGGTGACTGGATCAACTTGAAATTTTTAAATCATTTAGATCAGTTCAGTCACTCAGTCGTGTCTGACCCTTTACAACCCCATGGACTGCAGTACACCAGACTTCCCTGTCCGTCACCATCTCCCATAGCCTGCTCAAACTTATGTCCATTGAGTCGGTGATGCCATCCAACCATCTCATCCTCTGTCATCCCCTTCTCCTCCTGCCCCCCATCCCTCCCAGCATCAGAGTCTTTTCCAATGAGTCAGTTCTTCACATCAGGTAGCCAAACCTTGGAGCTTCAGCTTCAGCATCAGTCCTTCCAATGAATATTCAAGACTGATTTATTTTAGGGCTGACTGGCTTGATCTCCTGGCAGTATGGATACTTATAATCCAAGAAAAATGAGAATGAGTACATGTAATAATTTATTACAATGATATTCCTATACTTCTATGAAAGAATGAGAGAAAAATAGTGTGTTATTTCTTGTAGAAGCCTAGAACCCTTCATGTAAAACTGGCTTTATGAAAATCACCTTGATTTAGTTTTTGACAAGTTGGCATCTTTGAATTGCAAAAATAGCTTCTCCAACCCCTGTGTAAATCTAGATAATCAAGTGACGACAAAGCAGAATCTGGCTAATTTAAGTCAAGATTTCCTTGTGAATAAATAAAATGCTGAGAGTAATGCAACTCAGCTGGTCTCCTAAGCTCTGCTGATACTTGAAATACATGACTGATTCCTCAAGGACTTTGTCCATGGAAGAAATATCTAGAGAAACATATTGTAACAAAGTGTTGATTTACTTAAAACTATATTGTCTGACAGATAATTGGAAGAAAATGTTCTTTTTCTTTCTTTTCATTTTATTTATTGACTTATTTGGCCGCATTGTGTGGAATATGGGATCTAGCCCCCAACTCAGGATCACATCTGTGACCCTTGCATTGGGAGAGGGTTTCCCTCAGGCTCAGAGGTAAAGAATCTGCCTGCAGTGCAGGAGACCTGGGTTGTATTCTTGTATTGGGAGCACAGGGTATTAATGATTAGACCAACAGAAAATTCCTTTTAAAAAATGATAATAATTTTAGGGATTCTTTTTATCCTTTGGTAAAATAATAAGCTATCAGTGATCCTCAAGCTAATTGTGTAATCCTCAAGTGATTACACAATCACTGGATGATTGACCTGTCACTGCTGGAGTGAACTCATATTTATACTGCTGCTCTTTCAGTGCTTCCAGCAGGATCAGTTGTGGATAAAAATTGAGGTTTCTATATTAAATTAAGAGGTGTACACATTTCTTTCATCTTCACATTCTAGCACTGTCTCTGTAAACTCAGGATTGTCAAGTTTAGGAGAAGCTGAGTCAGGTACTACATTAATTGCTACAAGAAGTTAAATGATGGGCATTTAATGAAAGAATTGATAACTTTGCTGGCTTGAAGTCCTCAAAAAGAGGCTCTATCCAGCAACCTAGGGTTGTAATTTAATAGCTAAGCTCTCATCATAACTTTTCTCGCTTTAAGTTTGTGACCACTGTGTTTTATCATTAAAACTTTGAAATCAAGCTTATATTTCTTCTAATCAATTATATTTCCTTTATAAATAATAACGCTATTTTCATTTTGTACAAATAAATAATTTGAAGATATTTTTTATTTAGCAATAGTATTTAAATGTCTTACTATTTTACCTAAAGTAGTTCTTGGGAATTTAGAGTTCCAACTTGGGAAAATTAATTTAAGTATAGTAATATTTGTATAACTTCCTTTAGGTCTTCATATATACTGTTTATTATAAAATGAAAGCATATTCTTAATTTATTTTTAAGTAAATGCTTTCTATTTTCCTTTTTATATGTAAAAAGTTATTATAAAACAAAAATAAGTCATTTTTATATCTCCTGAAGCTATTTAAAAGTTTTCAAGTAGTTTCCCATAAAGAAATTTATTGTACAATATAATTGCAAGACAGAGACAAGAAAGTCTCACTGAATACCCAATGAATAATCGTTTACAGTGACACCAAGTAAGTTATTAAAATATTGGAAGATAGAAATATCAGAAATTTTATAACAAATATGAGGTGATGTCTTATTGTGACTTTGATGTGAATTACCCTAATAATGATTTTGAATATAATTTCATGTATCTCTTGACCATCTGTATGTGTTCTTTGGAAAAATGTTCAGATCTTCTGCTCGTTTTTAAATTGGATTTTGGGGGGTTTTTTTGCCTTTCAGTTCAGCTCAGTTCAGTGGCTCAGTCATGTCCGACTCTTTGTGACCCCATGAATCACAGCAGCCAGGCCTCCCTGTCCATCACCAGCTTTCAGAGTTTACCCCAATTCATGTCCATCGAGTCGGTGATGCCATCCAACCATCTCATCTTCTGTCGTCCCCTTCTCCTCCTGCCCCCCATCCCTCCCAGCATCAGAGTCTTTTCCAATGAGTCAACTCTTCACATGAGGTGGCCAAAGTACTGGAGTTTCAGCTTTAGCATCAGTCCTTGCAATGAACACCCAGGACTGATCTCCTTTAGAATGGACTGGTTGGATCTCCTTGCAATTCAAGGGACTGTCAAGAGACTTCTCCAATACCACAGTTCAAAAGCATCAATTCTTCAATGCTCAGCTTTCTTCACAGTCCAACTCTCACAGCCATACATGACCACTGGAAAAACCATAGCCTTGACTAGATGGACCTTTGTTGGCAAAGTAATGTCTCTGCTTTTGAATATGTTATCTAGGTTGGTCATAACTTTCCTTCCAAGGAGTACGTGTCTTTTAATTTCATGGCTGCAGTCACCATCTGCAGTGATTTTGGGGCCCAAAAAAATAAAGTCTGACACTGCTTCCACTGTTTCCTCATCTACTTCCCATGAAATGATGGGACCAGATGTCATGATCTTAGTTTTCTGAATGTTGAGCTTTAAGCCAACCTTTTCACTCTCCTCTTTCACTTTCATCAAGAGGCTTTTTAGTTCCTCTTCACTTTCTGCCATAAGGGTGGTGTCATCTGAATATCTGAGGTTATTGATATTTCTCCTGACAATCTTGATTCCACCTTGTATTTTTTCCAGTCCAGCATTTCTCATGATATACTCTGCATATAAGTTAAATAAGCAGGGTGACAATATACAGCCTTGATGTACTCCTTTTTCTATTTGGAACCAGTCTGTTGTTTCATGTCCAGTTCTAACTGTTGTTTCCTGACCTGTTTTCTCAAGAGGCAGGTCAGGTGGTCTGGTGTTCCCATCTCTTTCAGAATTTTCCACAGTTTATTGTGATCCACACAGTTAAAGGCTTTGGCATAGTCAATAAAGCAGAAATAGATGTTTTTCTGGAACTAACTTATATGAATTCTTTATATATTTTAGATATTAACCTCTTACAGTTTCCAAGAATTTTTGTCCAATTTAGGTTTCCTTTTCATTTTGTTTGTGGCTTCTTTTGCTATACAGAACTTTTTTGGTATAATATTGTGATGCTTTTTTTAATTTTTGCTTTTTTTGATTTTGTCGCTTTTGCTTTGAGTGTTGGATTTTTTAAAAAATCATGACCAAGACTTACATCAACAAGCTTACCACCTATGTTTTCACCTAGTTTTATTGTTTCAGGTCTTATGTTCAAGTCTTTAATTCATTTTGAGTTAATTTTTGTGTATGGTATAAGTCAGTGGTCCCCAACCTTTTAGGTACCAGGAAATGATTTCTCAGAAAACAATTTTTTCCATGGACAGTGGTGGGATGGTTCAGGCAAAAATGTGAGCAATAGGCAGCAATGGGGAGAGGCAGATGAAGCTTTGCTCACTTGCCAGCTCACCTCCTGCTGTGTGGACTGCTTCCTAACAGGTCGTAAACTGGTACTAGTGTGCAGCCTAGAGCTCAGGGACCCTGGTGTGACCTAGTGGTCAAGTTTCATTCTTTTGCTATGACAGTCCCATTTTTCCAATACTATTTATTGAAAACATTGTCCTTTTCTTGGAGCATATTCTTAGCTCCTTCATAAATTAATTGATCATGTATATCTAAGTTTATTTCTAGGCTCCTAATTCTTTTCCCCTGATCTATGTATCTGTTTTTATATCAATGTCATACTGCTTTAATTACAATAGCTTTGTGTGTGTGTGTGCATCAGTTTAGTTCAGCTGCTCAGTTGTGTCTGTTTCTTTGCAACCCTATGGACTGCAGCACACCAGGATTCCTTGTCGATCACCAACTTGCAGAGCTTGCTCAAATTCATGTCCATCAAGTCGGTGATGCCATCCAACCATCTCATCCTCTGTTGTCCCCTTCTCCTCCTGCCTTCAATCTTTCTCAGCATTAGGGTCTTTTCCATTGAATCAGTTCTTTGCATCAGGTGGCCAAAGTATTGGAGTTTCAGCTTCAGCATCAGTCGTTCCAATGAATATTTAGGACTGATTTCCTTTAGAATGGACTGGTTGGGTCACCTTGTTCTCCAAGGGACTCTAAAGAATCTTCACCCACACCACAATTCAAAAGCATCAATTCTTGGCACTCAGCTTTCTTTATTGTCCAACTCTCACATTCATACTTGACTACTGGAAAAGCCATAGCTTTGACTAGGACCTTTGTTGGCAAAGTAATGTCTCTGCTTTTGAATATACTATATAGGTTTGTCATAGCTTTTCTTCCAAGGAGCAAGCGTCTTTTAATTTCATGGTTGCAGTCACCATCTATGGTGATTTTGGAGCCCAAGAAAATAAAGTCTGTCACTGTTTCCATTGTTTCCCCATCTATTTGCCATGAAGTGATGGGACTGGATGCCATGATCTTAGTTTTCTGAATGTTGAGTTTTAAGCCAACTTTTTCACTCTCCTCTTTCACTTTCATCAATATACATACATATTCTTATATAATTCACACCATTATCATATGGATTAGTCACTGTTTTTAACCCTATGAACCAATAAGAAAACTGAGGTATAGTGAGGTTAAATGAATTATGTCTATATCAGTTAATGGATTCCAATAGTGAGAACTACTAGAAAAACTTTTTAGAATTTTCCAGATACATTAGTATATGATTTCAAGGAAGAGAAAGTATGTCTGTGAGATGAACAGTTGTGGTTTAAAACTTGGGTACAAGCCACTAACATCTCACTCCTAACTGAATATTCCTTTTCCTTTTTTCCATCCTAACCTGAAGCCCCATAATTCATTTTTACTCATTTTGAGATGAGTAAATTAAATTGTAATTCAGATATCGTCACTCTTCTGGTCAACACCTCTCCCCCATGCATTAACCTCACATTGCATTTGCATAAAAGACAATGTTTTTATGATGGTCTACAAGGTCCTACAGAAGTGATCTTATACAGTATTCCTACCCTGTGTCACTGCACTTCAGTCACACTGACCTCTTTACTGTCCCTCATAAAAGTCAGGTACAGTCTCGCCTCCTACTCTGTGCACTGGCTATTCAGTCTACATAGGACGTGTTTCCCACTGATGTCATAGATTGCCCTCCACAGAAACTTTTCAGTCTCTCTTCCACTGTCATTTTTAACAAGGTTTACAGTGATCTCTCTAAAATTGAATCCCTTACACCAAGGCATTCCCATCCACATTATTCTGCTTTGTTTTTATAACACTATTACTTCCTAACACATGATTTAATTAACTTCATTAATATCTTTATTATCTATCTCTGCCAAGTAGAATTTCCGTTCCAACAAGGAAGCGACTTCTGTTAAGTGTATGTAGGTATATACATGTACACACACATGTATATCCAGTTCTAGGAGAGTGCCTATTCCTTAGTAAGTGCTCAGCGAATATTAGTGGCATGAGCACTTCAGCCACAAGTTCTAATATATAAAAAATAAATTTGAGTGTGAAACTGACAGTTCAGAGGACAATCAAAGACTCCTCCACAGTATGTACATTTGTATTAAAACATGTGAGATTGCATGGCATTATATTAGATCTCTATGCTTATTGTCTTGGAGAAGGCAATGGCACCCCGCTCCAGTACTCTTGCCTGGAAAATCCCATGGAAGGAGCAGCCTGGTGGGCTGCAGTCCATGGGGTCGCTAAGAGTCGGACACGACTGAATGACTTCACTTTCACTTTTCACTTTCATGCATTGGGGAAGGAAATGGCAACCCACTCCAGTGTTCTTGCCTGGAGAATCCCAGGGACGGGGGAGCCTGGTGGGCTGCCATCTGTGAGGTCACACAGAGTCGGACATGGCTGAAGTGACTTAGCAGCAGCATGCTTTTTATCTGGGTTCATAAGCTGTGTGCTCATTTCAGTGTTAGTTTTTCCAAACCCTCTATTCATATCACCTTCCGAACACCAAACTACAGTTCTTTAAGGAACCATTATTACCATCATGATTTTCAGGAATTTGACTGAGTGTCCACACTGTGCAACTCCACCCTAAACAGTGCTGTCAAATGAAATTACAGAGTTACCATTATTCAGTTTTAGAGAGTCTCAGTAAATCTTTAAGCAAAATGATTGAGATGTATTTGGTGTGGGGCAGTTTTTGAATATAACGAACCCTTTTTATCTCTCAATGTTGCATGCCATGTCCATCAGTCTCAGACAGAAATAACCTGACCTTGAAATGTTTAGTCCAGGTGCCATGGATGAACTGAATACGATCAACCAAACAGCTGATTGGATCACTGTGTGACAATCAGATCTCAAGATGACCCGAGAAAGGCGTCATGGAACAGTGAATTCTCTGACTACATAAAATAAAACTATACATTCCCTTTTTTAAGAAATCCTGATGACCTATATACAAATTACTATGCTGTAATAGAGTGGTCTGGAGCAATGCAGATGATATTCATATTTTTAATTCTGCCAAACTTGGGATCCTTAAAAATAGATTCACACAATAAATAGCAGTAACAAATAGGACCCACATGTTGTTTGAGGCCACAGATGCTGAGAAAAATACAGAAGTCATTTCTTATGTCTTAAATTTTGTTTTAAGCCCAGTAATGTAAATTATTTTTCTGAAATATAATATATAACAATTTGTATGTTATAATATATCATTAATACAAAATGAAACTGATTCAAACACTCAGCTGAATTTTTTTGGTAGCAGTTGGCATCTCACTTGTATATTTTTTATGCCACTATCAATAAAAGTGATTATTCTAGGCTTAATAACATCTTCTATTGAATTAATCTGTGTTAATGGATACATGTATATGTATGGCTGAGTCCCTTCACTGTTCACCTGAAACTCACAACATTGTTCATCAGCTATGTTGCTTCAGTCGTGTCTGACTCTGCAACCTATGGACTGTAGCCCAGCAGGCTCCCCCGTCCCTGGGATTCTCCAGGCAAGAATACTGGAGTGGGTTGCCATGCCCTCCTCCAGGGGATCTTCCCGACTATGGGACCACACTCATGTCTCTTACATGTCCTTCATTGACAGGTGGGTTCTTTACCACCAGTGCCACCTGGGAAGCCTATGCTCCTTGTATTACTGCAAAATCTTATCACACACGCCATGTACTCTCCAGTGACCTGGAAAAAGTGATTTAGACTAGGAATCCTTCCAGATGTGTTTTATTGATCTAATTCCAGTGCATCATCTTTCCTTTTGACATGTCTAAGTCAAGTCAAGTCTTGAATGTACTAGTATTCACTAGACATCTTTCTCTTAAACAGATCTAGCCTTATGCTATACTTTTTTAAATGATCCTGGTATGTATTAAGTTATTCAACATGCTGGGTTTTTTTTTTTTTAACTTTTATTTTGTATTGAGGTATAGCCAATTAACAGGCTTCCCAGGTGGCACTGGTGGTAAAGAACCCAACTGTCAATGCAGGAGATGTAAGATACATGGGTGGTCCCTGGGTCAGGAAGATCCCCTGGAGGAGGGCATGGCAACCACTCCAGTATTCTTGCCTGGAGAATCCCAGGGACGGGGGAGCCTGGTGGGCTACAGTCCATAGGGTTGCAGTCAGACAGGACTGAAGCAACTTAGCGTAGCTGATTAACAATGGTGCAAGTTTCAGGTGAACAGTGAAGGGACTCAGTGGTACATAAACCTGTCTCCATTTTCTCCCAAACTCCGCGCCCCCCCCCCATCCAGGCTGCCACATAACATCAAGCAGAGTTCTGTGTACTATACAGTAGGTCATCATTGATATGCATTTTAAATACAACAGTGATGTTTTTGAGCCGTATCATTTGCTAAGCTTTGCTCTCAGCACTAAACATTCCACAGTAAGCAAGACAGCCTAAACTCTATTTGAGAAGGTAATTTTTTTTTTTTTAATGGAGAAAAAGATACAGATTATGGTGAGTTGAGGGAGATAAATATGATGATGCACTGGGGTAATTGGGAAGGCTTTTCTCAAATCCCGAGTTACCATCAAAGCTAAATTCACTTTATTTTATGGGAGTAGGCACTTCAGTGAAAGTAGAAGCTTAACTCCTAACCACCATTTTTCTATTTACTTTCAAAAACAATTTCTTACCTTCTTGAGTATGAAGAATCACACTGAATAATAGAATTACAGAATGCTGAAGCTGGAAGCTACTGCCACCTTCATGTAATATCTAGTTCAACTTCATTTTAAAGATAAGGTACCAGATGCTCAGAGACATGAAGAGTTTTATAAAAATTTGCCCTGGTTGGAAGTAGAGCCATAACAAACACTGGAGTCTCCTGAGTTCTAGTTGAGTGTTCTTTTGTGTACACTTCTCTCTCATAGGACATACAGTTAAGGATGGCATTCCATTGATAGGGAAGCCCAAGATATCCTACCCAATAAATATAAGACTCAGGATCACCACGTGAAACCCAAAGCCATTGTAGTATCACATTTCTTTTACGCATTACCTTTGCTCCAACAACTTCAAATGCTTTCTGGCAAGTTATCACATTTATTCTTAACATATTCTTGTGAGATAATCAGAAGTCTTTTAATTCTGAAATTTTATAGCTTAATGGGATTGGGAAATAAGTCGTATCAGTTCAGTTCAGTCGCTCAGTCGTGTCCGACTCTTTGCGACCCCATAAATTGCAGCATGCCAGGCCTCCCTGTCCATCACCAACTCCCAGAGTTCACTCAGACTCACATCCGAGTCAGTGATGCCATCCAGCCATCTCATCCTCTGGCGTCCCCTTCTCCTCCTGCCCCCAATCCCTCCCAGCATCAGTCTTTTCCAGTGAGTCAGTGGTGCCTATTAAAATCAAGTCAGGAAGTTCATTCTGAGTAAAGGCAGAAATCAAATGATAGATATAAGCAGTCGTATGATATTTGCACAGTAGCATGACATTTTAAATCACTTATACTGTGTTCACCATTGGCATTATTCATCCACTGAAACACATATTCAGTCTTGCCTTCTAAATGAGCTAAATATTGGACCTCATTTTTTCAAGCATAGTTAGATGATAGATAGATATTCAACAGATAGACAATATCAGTTGTCCTTTTAAGATGGAGTTTCTGGGAACAAAGAGAAAGACTGTGATAATTAACAAGAATTGAGAAACGTATATCCAAATCATGAAAAATAATAATCCATCTATTCTATCACTTACAAAGTATGTAGATAAATTCTATGTGGTATTTGTGCATTATCAGTTGTTTAATATTTTTTTCATCTCCCCAAATTATTAAAATGAGGGTCAAAGTGTGTTTTGACATGTAATCTACCTAGTTTCTTTTGTGATTTGGTTAGATTGTGTTCAAACTATGTGGGTTTCTGTGTGTGTTTTATACGTATATATACAAACAAAGCTAGTGGAGGTGATGGAATTCCAGTTGAGTTGTTTCAAATTCTAAAAGATGATGCTGTGAAAGTGCTGCACTCAATATACCAGCAAATTTGGAAAACTCAGCAGTGGCCACAGAACTGTAAAAGGTCAGTTTTTATTCCAATCCCAAAGAAAGCCAAAGCCAAAAAATGCTCAAACTACTGCACAATTCCACTCATCTCACACACTAGCAAAGTAATGCTCAAAATTCTCCAAGCCAGGCTTCAACAGTATATGAACCATGAACTTCTGGATGTTCAAGCTGGTTTTAGAAAAGGCAGAGGAACCAGAGATCAAATTGCCAACATCTGTTGGATCATCGAAAAAGCAAGAGAGTTCCAGAAAAACATCTATTTCTGCTTTATTGACTATGCCAAAGCCTTGGATGGTGTGGATCACCTCAAACTGTGGAAAATTCTGAAAGAGATGCGAATACAAGACCACCTGACCTGCCTCTTGGAAAATCTGTATGCAGATCAGGAAGCAACAGTTAAAACTGGACATGGAACAATAGACTGGTTCCAAATAGGGAAACAAGTACTTCAAGGCTGTATATTGTCACCCTGCTTATTAAAAGTATATTGCTGGGCTGGATGAAGCACAAGCTGGAATCAAGATTGCCAGGAGAAATATCAATAACCTCAGATATTCAGATGACACCACCCTTATGGCAGAAAGTGAAGAGGAACTAAAAAGCCTCTTGATGAAAGTGAAAAGGAGAAGAAAAAGTTGGCTTAAAAAGCTCAACATTCAGAAAAGTAAGATGATAGCATCTGGTCCCATCACTTCATGGCAAATAGATGGGGAAACAGTGGAAACAGTGGAAAGAGTGTCAGACTTTATTTTTTGGGCTCCAAAATCACTGCAGATGGTGACTGTAGTCATGAAATTAAAAGACACTTACTCCTTGGAAGGAAAGTTATGACCAACCTAGATCACATATTGAAAAGCATAGATATTACTTTGCCAACAAAGGTCCATCTAGTCAAGGCTATGGTTTTCCCAGTGGTCATGTATGGTTGTGAGAGTTGGGCTGTCTAGAATGCTGAGCACTGAAGAATTGATGCCTTTGAAGTATGGTGCTGTAGAAAAGAGTCTTGAGAGTCCCTTGGACTGCAAGGAGATCCAACCAGTCCATTCTAAAGGAGATCAGCCTTGGATGTTCTTTGGAAGGAATGATGCTAAAGCTGAAACTCCAATACTTTGGCCACCTCATGCGAAGAGCCAACTCATTTGAAAAGCCCCTGATGCTAGGAATGATTGAGGGCAGAAGGAGAAGGGGACGACAGAGGATAAGATGGTTGGATGGCATCACTGACTCAATGGACATTCATTTGAGTAAACTCCAGGGGTTGGTGATGGACAGGGAGGCCTGGCATGCTGCAGTCCATGGGGCTGCAAAGAGTTGGACACAACTAAGTGACTGAACTGAAGCATATATATATATGCTTCGCTGGTAGCTCAGCTTATAAAGAATCTGTCTGCAATGCAGGAGACCCAGTTTAATTCCTGGACTTGGAAGTATTCTTGGACTTCCCTAGTGGCTCCGATGGTAAAGAATTCACCAGCAATGCAGGAGACCTGGGTGTGATCCCTGGGTTGGGAAGATGCCCTGGAAGAGGGCATGGCCACCCACTCCAGTATTCTTGCCTGGAAAATCTCCATGGACAGAGGAGCCTGGTGGGCTATTCCATGAGGTCTCCAAGTGTCAGACATGACTGAGCGACTAAGCACAGCACAGCACACACGCGTGCACACACACACACACACACACACATACATATATGTAGAATTTTCTGCTACTAACTTGAACCTCAGCTATAAAAATTTGAAACCTAGTAGAAAAGAAAGGACTGGAACACTAGGGACTGGAGTTGATTTTTGCAAAATGTCACTGGATAGAGGAAACATATTGTAATAATGCTTGGTTTGTTATTGTTTCATCTTCAGAGGCATCTTTCTGTTTCTGCTCCTGCAGCTGACTCTCAGTATCCACATTCCTCAAAGCAGTGGGGTTTGGTGTGTTTTCTTTGAACTTGCCAGGAATTTTGTTTGAAGGGGATTATTTGAGCTTGACAACTGAGAGCAATCCTGCCTTGTCTACAGAAGGAGAGGAGAGCTGTTTATTTGACCAGCTGAGAGAATTGTGCACAGAGGCAGACCTGCTAGTGTCATTGGGTCCCAAGGCCCTCAGTAGGATACAGAATAACAGCTGTTTGAAACAGTGAACAGATCAGAGGATTTTCATTTAATAAATCGGTGCTCTACTTTTATTAATATTTTTAATGGAGCCTGGCTTCATCCTGTCCTTCTGTGACCCTTATCTACATTTTAGTGGTGGTCAAGCTGACCAAAAAGTTGAGCCACTGATGAACAGCCTTGGGCTTCTTAGAAATATTAGCAGGCCTGGGCTATCTGTGGGTGAAAAGGAGGCAGATACCTAGAGTAACTGTTCTGAAGAGTTATGACATATACAGTAGTTATTTTGTTTTGTTTTTTTATGAGCCCTCATTTTCATTTTTTTAAATAAGTCAAGATTCTAAAAGCTAAGGTTCAGTTCAGTTGCTCAGTCATATCCGACTCTTTGTAACCCCATGGACTGCAGCATGCCAGGCCTCCCTATCCATACCAACTCCTGGAGTTTACTCAAATTCATGTCCATTCAGTTGGTGATGCCATCCAATCATCTCATCCTCTGTCATCCCCTTCTCTCGCCTGCAATCTTTCCCAGCATCAGGGTCTTTTCAAATGAGTCAGTTCTTCACATCAGGTGGCCAAAGTATTCAACATCAGTCCTTCCAATGAACATTCAGGACTGATTTTCTTTAGAATGCACTGGTTGGATCTCCTTGCAGTCCAAGGGACTCTAAGAGTCCTCACCAACCCCACAGTTCAAAAGCATCAATTCTTTGGTGCTCAGCTTTCTTCACAGTCCAACTATCACATCCATACATGACCACTGGAAAAACCATAGCCTTGACTAGACGGACCATTGTTGGCAAAGTAATGTCTCTGCTTTTTAATATTCTGTCTAGATTGTTCATAACTTTTCTTCCAAGAAGTAAAAGTCTTTCAATTTCATGGCTACAATCACCATCTGCAGTGATTTTGGAGTCCAAAACAATAAAGTCTGACACTGTTTCCACTGTTTCCCCGTCTATTTCCCATGAAGTGATGGGACCAGATGCCATAATCTTTGTTTTCTGAATATTGAGCCTTAAACCAACTTTTTAACTCTCCTCTAAATCTCCTCTAAATCTAAAATCTAAGGTTACAAGCCCACAAAATGTTATTTCTTGTGATAGAAATGGGAAATTGCATTTGAAATTTATCACATTGTAAGAAGAAATGCACTGTCAAAAATCCCATTCACATGTTTCTTTTTTTTTTTTAACATTTTTTGTTGTTGTTGAAGTATAACACATATAGAGAAGTGCACAAAACAAATTTACAGCTGAAGGCATTTTTACAAAGTGAATGCTCTGTATAACCACCATCCTAGTCAAGAGATAGGACATAGCCTCTTCCCTGAGAGCCTTTCTTTGGTTCTCTTTCAATTATGACTCTTCCCCTTCCTTCCTAAAAATGTTCACTGCCATGACTTCTTACAGGAGACTTCCAATAGACTTGATTTAGAGCTTTACATCAAGTTTAAACATGAACTTTAATAAATATATGCATTGTTTTGTGTTTGGATTCTTTTTCAACATTTGTGAGATTTTACATTTTTGCAATTAGCTGTAGTTTCTAATTTTTATTGCTGAATATGCTTTTATTGTAGAAATATTATGTGATTTGATTTTTCTATTGTATTATTTATTGATGAGCACTTTAGTTGTTCCATATAGTCATCAACATATGAAACATGTGATATGTCAGTGATTTTAATTTTAGCCATCATACTGAGTAACGTTATCTCTTTGTGATCTCTCTCAGTACTGGAACTGAGTATCTCTTCACATGTTTATCAACTATTTGGATACCCTCTTTTAACGGTCCATTCAAATATCTTGCCCCTTTTTTATTATCCCTATTGGATAGATGGTCTTTTTTTTTGAATGATTGCTAAGAGGCCTGTTTACTGTGTTTGTTGCATGTATTGAAAGTATCTTCTCCAAGCCTTGTAACTTTCCTTTTGACTTTCTTAACTTTGTCCAGTGAAGAAGTTCATAATATTCAGTTCAGTTCGGTTCAGTCACTCAGTCATGTCTGACTCTCTGCAACCCCATGAATCGCAGCACACCAGGCCTCCCTGTCCATCACCAATTCCTGGAGTTCACACAGACCCATGTGCATCGAGTTGGTGATGCCATCCAGCCAACTCATCCTCTGTCATCCCCTTCTCCTCCTGCCCCACATCCCTCCCAGAATCAGGGTCTTTTCCAATGAGTCAACACTTTGCATGAGATGGCCAAAGTATTGGAGTTTCAGCCTCAGCATCAGTCCTTCCAATGAACACCTAGGACTGGCCTCCTTTAGGATGTAATGGTTGGATCTCCTTGCAGTCCAAGGGACTCTCAAGAGTCTTCTCCAATACCACAGTTCAAAAGCATCAATTCTTCGGTGCTCAGCTTTCTTCACAGTCCAACTCTCACATCCATACATGACCACTGGAAAAACCATAGCCTTGACTAGATGGACCTTTGTTGGCAAATTATTATCTCTGCTTTTGAATATGCTGTCTAGGTTGGTCATAACTTTTCTTCCAAGGAGTAAGCATCTTTTAATTTCATGGCTTCAGTCACCATCTGCAGTGATTTTGGAACCCAAAAAAATAGTCTGACACTGTTTCTACTGTTTCTCCATCTATTTCCCATGAAGTGATGGGACCGGATGCCATGATCTTCGTTTTCTGAATGTTGAGCTTTAAGCCAACCTTTTCACTCTCCTCTTTCACTTTCATCAAGAGGCTTTTTAGTTCCTCTTCACTTTCTGCCATAAGGGTGGTGTCATCTGCATATCTGAGGTTATTGATATTTCTCCTGGCAATCTTGATTCCAGCCTGTACTTCTTCCTGCCCAGCGTTTCTCATGATGTATTCTGCATATAAGTTAAATAAAGCAGGGTGACAATAAACAGCCTTGACGTACTCCTTTTCCTATTTGGAACCAGTCTGTTGTTCCATGTCCAGTTCTAACTGTCGCTTCCTGACCTGCATATAGGTTTCTAAAGAGGCAGGTCAGGTGGTCTGGTGTTCTCATCTCTTTCAGAATTTTCCACAGTTTATTTTGATCCACTAACATCTAATTTATATGAAACTATTATGTGTTTGTATTTTTATGTATCTTTTATCCACCTCTATAGGTTTTATATATTTTAAGTCTATGAAATTTTTCCTGTGCTCCAAGATTATGAAATTATTCTAATACATTATTTTGGTGGTTTATTTTATCTTTAATATTGTGACACAATTTTTTTTTGGAAATGATTGTTTTATGATGTGAGTAGGGGTCAAATGAATTTATTACTAAGATATTTCTTTTTCCACTGTTCTGCTGTGCACTTTTTCATAAATCCAGTATCTGTATATGCATGGATCTCTAAGGCTTCTGATTGCCTCATTGGTCAATTTTTCCATCCATGAAACAATATTAGTTTTAATTAGTGTAATTTCAAACTCACACTTGATATCTGATTGAGAAAATCCTCCCCATCATTATTATTCAAGAATATTTTAGCTATCCTTATCCCATTGATTTCCACATAAATTTTAAAGTCAACTTGTCAAGTTCTAACAATAAACACAAACAAATAAATCTGTTTTATTTTGTTGGACTTGCATTAAACTTATAAAATGATTTGAAGAGAGTTGGCATCTTTACAACATTGAATCTTCAAATTCACAAGCATGATATACTCCTTATTTTATTTAACAATTATTTATACTTTATATAGAGAGATCCAATATATTTATTGAATTTATTTCATACATTTATAATTGTTTTTCTAAATATTTTCTTTATTATTTTATTACCTATCCTTAGAAATAATTTTTGTATATTGACCTTGTATCTAAGAAAGTTACATTCATTTATTAAGTGATATTTCATCTCTGTATATACAAAATAACACCAGACACTTCTGTTTAACTTACTGTTTTTTCCTACTCCATTCTTATCATTAACTTTCAACTTTTTTTTTCTAACATATACTTTTAAGGACACAGTTATTTTTTTTTTAATTTTCCCAAGAATGATTTTAGCTTCATCTGACAAGTTTGACATGGTGTATTTTTATCATTGATAAATGTGTTCATTGAGTGGGTTTTTTTTTTTTTTTTTTTGAGTGTTATTCTTTATACCCCCTGGAGAAGGCAATGGCAACCCACTTCAGGACTCTTGCCTGGAAAATCCTGGAGGAGCCTGGTAGTTTACAGTCTACAGGGTCATATAAAAAGGTTTTTCTTTCCTTCTTCCTTTTCTCTTATTGATTTCTAACTGAACTTAGTGTGTCTAGAGTTTCTCATTTCTGACTATACCCATATCATGATCCAGCCTCCACCCTGACACTTCTCATCCCTTCAAAAACCTCTCACTGGCCTCTTAAGGTCTGAGGCTTTTTCTGCAGTTATTTATTTCTTATCTGGCTTGAGCCTGATTATGGTTTGTTTCTTGACTTTGTTGGGTGTTTACCTACTCTAAGCAGTTCATATTACTTTAGCTCTGACTAGTGAAAACATAATCAATAGAAAATTGGATTAAAGATTTAATGAGCATGGCCCCACCCATCAGAACAAGACACAGTTTTCCCCTCAGTCTCTTCCATCAGGAAGATTCCATAAGCTTATCCATCAGAGGATGGATATCCATCAGACAGAATGAAAACCACAATCACAGAAAACTAACCAAACTGATCACATGGACCACAGCCTTGTCTAACTCAATGAAACTATGAACTATGCCATATAGGGCCAACCAAGATGAACGGGTTGGAGAGTTCTGATAAAGCGTGGTCCACTGGAGAAGGGAATGACAAACCACTTCAGTATTCTTGCCGTGAGAATGCCATGAACAGCATGAAAAGGCAAAATGATAGGATACTGAAAGATGAACTCCCCAGGTTGGTAGGTGCCTAATATGCTACTGGAGTTCAGTGGAGAAATAACTCCACAAAGAATGAAGAGATGGAACCAAAGCAAAAACAACACCTAGTTGTGGATGTGACAGGTGATGGAAGTAAAGTCCGATGTTGTAAAGAGCAATATTGCATAAGAACCTGGAATGTTAGGTCCATGAATCAAGGCAAAGTGGAAGTGGTCAAACAGGAGAGGCAAGGGTGAACATCAACATTTTAGGAATCAGTGAACTAAAAAGGACTTGAATGGGTGAACTTAACTCAGATGACCATTATATCTACTACTGTGGACAAGAATCCCTCAGAAGAAATGGAGTAGCCATTAGAGTCAACGAAAGAGTCCAAAATGCAGTACTTGGATGCAATCTCAAAAACAACAGAATGATCTCTGTTTGTTTCCAAGGCAAACCATTCAATATTACAGTAATCCAAGTCTATGCCCTGACCCATAATGCTGAAGAAGCTGAAGTTGCATGGTTCTATGAAGAGCTACAAGACATTCTAGAACCAGCACCCAAAATAGATGTCTTTTTCACTACAGGGGACAAAAACAGGAAGTCAAGAAATAACTGGAGTAATGGGCAAATTTGGTCTTGGAGTACAAAACAAAGCAGGTCAAAGGATAACAGAGTTTTGCCAAAGGAACCCACTGATCTTAGCAAACACCCTCTTCCAACAACACAAGAGAAGACTTTACACCAGATGGTCAATACCAAAATCAGAGAGATTATATTCTTTGCAGCCAAGGATGGAGAAGCTCTATACAGTCAGCAAAAAGAAGACCAGGAGCTGACTGTGGCACAGATCATGAATTCCTTATTGCCAAATTCAGACTTCAACTGAAGAAAGTAGGAAAAAGCAATAGACCAATCTGGTATGACCTAAATCAATCCAATACAATTATACAGTGGAAGTCAGAAATAAATTCAAGGGTTGAAGAACTATGGGTGGAGGTTCATGACATTGTACAAGAGGCAGTGATCAACACCATCCCCAAGAAAAATAAATGCAAAAAGACAAAATGGTTGTCTGAGGAGGTCTTACAAATAGCTGAGAAAAGAAGTGAAAGGCAAAGGAGAAAAGGAAAGATATACCCTTTTGAATGCAAAGTTCCAAAGAATAGAAAGGGGATATAAGAAAGCCTTCCTCAGTGATCAATGCAAAGAAATAGATAGAAAAAATAGAATGGGAAAGACTAGAGATCTCTTCAAGAAAATTAGAGCTAACAAGGGAATATTTCATACAAAGATGGGCACAATAAAGGACAAAAATGGTATAGACCTAATAGAAGCAGAAGATATTAAGAAGAGGTGGCAAGAAAACACAGAAGAACTATACAAAAAAAGATCTTCATGGCCCAGATAACCATGATGGTGTGATCACTCACCTAGAGCCAGACATCCTGAAATGTGAAGTCAAGCGGGCCTTAGGAAGCATCACTACAAACAAAGCTAGTGGAGCTTATGGAATTCCAGTTGAGCTATTTCAAATCCTAAAAGATGATGCTGTGAAAGTGCTGCACTCAATATGCCAACAAATTTGGAAAACTCAGCAGCGGCCACAGGACTGGAAAATATCCAGTTTTCATTCCAATCCCAAAGCAATGCAAAGAATTTTCAAATGCCAAAGAATGTTCAAACTACCGCACAATTGCACTCATCTCACACGCTAGCAAAGTAATGCTCAAAATTCTCCAAGCCAGACTTCAACTGTACGTATCCCATAAATTTCCAAATATTCCAGCTGGATTTAGAAAAGGCAGAGGAACCAGAGATCAAATTGCCAACATCCTTTGGATCATCGAAAAAGCACGAAAGTTCCAGAAAAGTATCTACTTCTGCTTTATTGACTATGCCAAAGCCTTGGACTGTATGGGCCACAACAAACTGTGGGAAATTGTTAAAGAGATGGGAATACCAGACCACTTGACTTGCCTCTTGAGAAATCTGTACACAGGTCAGGAAGCAACAGTTAGAACTGGACGTGGAACAACAGACTGGTTCCAAATCAGGAAAGGAGTACGTCAAGGCTGTATATTGTCATCCTGCTTATTTAACTTAAATGCAATTACATCATGAGAAATGCTGGGCTGGATGAAGCACAAACTGAGCATCAAATAATTGATGCTTTTGAACTGTGGTGTTGGAGAATACTCTTGAGAGTCCCTTGGACTGCAAGGAGATCAAACCAGTTAATCCCAAAGGAAATCAGTCTTGAATATTCATTGGAAGGACTGATGCTGAAGGTGAAACTCTGATACTTTGGCCACCTGATGCAAAGAGCTGACTCATTGGAAAAGACCTTGATGCTAGGAAAGATTGAAGGTGGGAGGAGAAGGGAACAACAGAGGATGAGATTTTTGGATGGCATCACCAACTCGATGGACGTGAGTTTGAGTAGGCTCCAGGGGTTGGTGATGGACAGGGAAGCATGGCGTTCTGCATGGGGTCGCAAAGAGTCGGACGACTGAGTGACTGAACTGGACTGAGTGAAAACATACCTCTTGATTTCTAACCTCAGCTGGATCCTCAGAACTCCCCACCACCCTTTCTGTTCCCTTCTAGTATTTTCATCCATCTTGTATGACTCACAGTCACTATTTCAAACCATGACTGCAAGGAGATCCAAGCAGTCCATTCTAAAGGAGATCAGTCCTGGGTGTTCATTGCAAGGACTGATGCTAAAGCTGAAACTCCAATATTTTGGCCACCTCATGTGAAGAGTTGACTCATTGGAAAAGACTCTGATGCTGGGAGGGATGGGAGACAGGAGGAGAAGGGGATGACAGAGGATGGGATGGCTGAATGGCATCACCGACTCGATGGACATGAGTTTGAGTAAACTCTGGGACTTGGTGATGGACAGGGAGGCCTGGCGTGCTGCAATTCATGGGGTCGCAGAGTTGGACACGACTGAGTGACTGAACTGAACTGAACTAACACTCAGGAACACCAAGTTTTCCTCCATCTCTTCTCCTTCATCGTAGTTCAGTTAGTTCATTCTTCTCCAACACCACAGTTCAAAAGCGTCAATTCTTAGCACTCAGCTTTCTTTATAGTCCAACTCTCACATCCATACTTGACTACCAGAAAAACTATGGCTTTGACTAGACAGACCTTTGTTGGTTAAATAATGTCTCTGCCTTTTAATATGGTGTCTAGGTTGGTCATAGGTTTTCTTCCAAGGAGCAGTCATCTTTTAATTTCATGGCTGCCTTCACTATCTGCAGTGATTTTGGAGCCCAAAAGAATAAAGTCTGTCACTGTTCCCATTGTTTCCTCATCTATTTGCCATAAAGTGGTGGGACCAGATGCTATGATCTTAATTTTATGAATGTTGAGTTTTAAGCCAACTTTTTCACTCTCATCTTTTGCTTTCATCAAGAGGCTCTTTCACTTTTTGCCATATGGGTAGTGTCATCTGCGTATCTGAGGTTATTGATATTTCTCCTGATAATCTTTATTCTAGCTTGTGCTTCAACCAGCCTAGCATTTTGCATAATGTGCTCTGCATATACATTACACAAGCAGGGTGACAGTATACAGCCTTCACCATAAGACCTACTCTTTACTCAGATAATAGTTCTCTGGTCTAGGTTCCACCAAGTCCTCTCTATTCCAGATGAACATTTTTGAGCAATTACAATGTATTTCTACTATAAATATATTATGTATCCTTCCTTTGTCTCCCCTCCTTTGTTCTGTCTTCAGAGGAAGCAGTCTCTTTTCTTTTCCAAAGCTAACATCACTGTCATCCATTCCTTTATGATTTGCCTTTTCACAATTCCTCTTTAACTCTCTTTCCTGTTGCTTAAAGGAACACCCCTTATAATATTCCTCTGACTCACAGTATTACAGAGAAATTATCTTCTAAGCTATCCTTACAGGAGATTTGAACAGTCCAATTCAAGTTTATACCAATTGGAACTGAAGCCAAATATCAGTGCTCCTTTAATATTTTATAGACCATTGCATTGCATAGAACATTGCTTTATTCTAATTTACTCCTCTTAGTTGATGGGTGAAGTGGTGACTCCATCATAAGCATAATGCTTAAAAAAAAAATAGTCATGAATGTAAGCCTTCACTGCTCCTTTATATTCTGTTCTTAGTATTAAAATATTTATTTAACTTTTAATGTTTTTCTTTCCAAACATGGTAAAGTAGATGATACATGTTTAAGGAGTTCTAGGAATTTCTTTTTGTCTTATAATTTTTGTTTTAGGTTATTCTTTGTAAATTTTAGGGAATTTAAATCTTTGTAAATGTTAGCAAATTTTACAATAAAGGAAGATGTGAATAGAATCTACTTATTTTGCCTTAAGAATGCAGCTTATGTTATTTTTTATGATTTTTTTGTCCCCAATAATGTCTTACTTAGGCTAATATTTAAAATTATTTTTCATTCTTTACATCCATTATGATTAATTATAGGGAATATGTACTCATAAGCATGTTTGGTGTACTGGAAAGGTTGGAATTAAGCATATACCCTGTGAACAATATGGTATAACATAGAATTAGGAATTTCACTGATGTTCTCCATATTCTCTGCAGCTCTATTCACCATCATACCTGTCAGATGTTATTTGACAGTGGCTGTATATCCTTTTTATGTGGAAATACTTGACCAGACATTATTATGGTAATGGTCAGATATATATTATGGTTAGATATACCCAACAACTTTCTATTTTAATCCTTTTCATTCATCACTTACCAAAATCCCTTAGGAAGTTTGATTCTTAATCTTGAATCTAAAATTTCAGGCTTCATTTGTGTCCTAGTAGAGTCTAAATGCATTTTAACATGTAGTTTTCAAAGAGAAATCCATTTAAACTGTCTAGAAAGTTTTATTTTATGTTCACATTAAATTTTACATTATGGTAAAATGGAGAAGCGAGTATTAAGGGCATTATGTTGGATGCTTTCCAAGGTTCCTTTCAGCTCAAATATACTCTGCTTCTGGAAAAAGACAAAAACATTGCCAACACTGACAATCCTGAGAAGAATGGATTACTTTTAAGCCTATGGCAGAATAATCTTTTTTTTTTTTTCAGAGTAATCTTTTGATTCATTTTAACTTGTTCATTGGTGTAGTGAGAAAAAAAAAAAAAAGAAACTTTACACGTTGGAATATATGATCCTCTGCTTCCTGTAACGAGATTACTGTCTGTACTGTTAACTGTATCTGTACAGTCCTTTAAGGTTTACGAAGAGCCTGTCAGGAACCTTTAATCATTGCAGCCTATCTACAACACATAATCCTGAGGAAAGAGAAAATATTAATATAAGAGTTTGAAAGTTTACAGATCTACTTAAGGTCATCAAGTTAGTAAATAGTGAAGTCAGTGCCCACAGAACTCTCTGAAAAATGCATTTATAGTTGATGGAAATATCTTCATAATATATTATTTTTACTTCCAACATACCTACTAGGCAGTTGTTTACTTAGATGATATAATAGATTATGATTTAATAAATAACACTAGCATTGTCAAATAAATAATGCAGAAAGAAATTCAATCAAGTTCACAACTCTACCTCAAACATGAAAAAATTGGCAATGGTGATAGTAAAACTTGGATGCCACTAAATATTTTATAGTCATAAACTTCATCCAGCCTAAAATCCCTAGAGTCTTATTGCCCAATAAGAAAGTAAAATGAGCCTGAGAAGCTTGAAACTTCTCTCTTCTTAAAAGGGAAATATACTCATTGGCATACATTTCCTGTAAATGACATTTAAAATCTACATTGAGAAGGAACTGGGGAGTGAACACTGAGAATGACCATGTTAACAGTTCTCTTGAGGAGATGAGAAACTCAAGTTGCAAAGTAGATTTTCAGCACTTATTTTACACTGATAATGTCTGTATTGTGCAAATTATGAGATCCAAACTTCTAAGCCAACCTTAGAAACTCAAAATCTATGACTCCTTTGCTTCATTCAACGATGGTGTTTAATATGTTCTTTGTACTTCTTATGAATAAGGTCCATGGTATTTCTGGTTGTCCGTAATTTTATTAACAGATAATTATCTTCTCCTGTGCTTAGTGGCTTGTCATGTCTGACTGTGAGACCTCATAGACTGTAGCCTGCCAGGATCCTCTATCCATGGGGATTCTTCAGTCAAGAATGGAGTATTACTCAGCCATTAAAAAGAATACATTTGAATCAGTTCTAATGAGGTGGCTGAAACTGGAGCCGATTATACAGAGTGAAATAAGCCAGAAAGAAAAACACCAATACAGTATACTAATGCATATATATGGAATTTAGGAAGATGGTAATGAAAACCCTGTATGTGAGACAGCAAAAGAGATACAGATGTATAGAACAGTCTTTTGGACTCTGTGGGAGAGGGAAAGGGCAGGATGATTTGGGAGAATGGCATTGAAACATGTATAATATCATATGAGAAATGAATCGCCAGTCTAGGTTCAATGCAGGATACAGGATGCTTGGGGCTGGTGCACTGGGATGACCCAGAGAGATGGTATGGGGAGGGAGGTAGGAGTGGGGTTCAGGATTGGGAACACGTGTACACCTGTGGTGGATTCATGTTGATGAATGGCAAAACCAATAGAGTATGATAAAAAACATGACTTTAAAAAAAAAAAAGAATACTGGAGAGATTTGCCATGCCCTCCTCCAGATGATCTTCCTAACCCAGGGATCAAACCCAGATCTCCCACATTGTGGGAAGATTCTTTACCATCTGGGAACCACTAGGGAAGCCCAAGAATACTAGAGTGGGGAGCCTATCCATTCTCCAGGGAATCTTCCCAACCAGGAATTGAACCAGGTTCACATGCATTGCAGGTGGAATCTTTACCAGCTGAGCTACCAGGAAAGCCCTTATCTTCTCCTACAATTATGTTATTCCTTGAACAGATAGCTCTTTTGTGGTCAGTAGCAATGATGGACTTAGATGATTTTACCTTGTTGGAAGATTTTTCTGATTATTAAGATCTGTAGATGTAGAAAACAACTAATTTCCACTTGGCAATCTCAAAATTTAGTCTTTCTTTGTGGCAAGTCCAGCAGTACCCTAGTACATTTTATCAAATATTATGAATTAGAACTGTTCACCTGTACAACACACAAATGACACAGAAAGAAACCCAGCAAAATTAAAAAACCTGCAAAATATTCCCAAAGTGAGTTAATGAGCACTCAGCTGAGAATGTATAGTCTGCCACATTAATACATGGCATGTGTGGTGAACGAAACAGCAATCCACTCCAGTATTCTTGCCTGGAGAATCCCACGGACAGAGGCATGTGCTGGGATACAGTCCATGGGGTTGCAAAGAGCTGAACAAGACTGAGTGACTTAGCAGCTGCAGAGCAGCAATATTTACTGTTTTTGAGGCTCTGAATTACAAGCTTGGATTATTGTAGTCATTCTTTCTAATTAGTCTCCTATCTCTATTCTTAAGATGATTAATTTTATTTTTCAACTTGACTAGGTTTCAGTGCCCAGATATTTAATCAAACATTATTCTAGATATATCCATGATACTGTTTTGCATGCAACTAACATTTAAATGCAGAGTTCCAAAGAATAGCAAGAAGAGATAAGAAAGCCTTCTTCAGCGATCAATGCAAAGAAATAGAGGAAAACAACAGAATGGGAAAGACTAGAGATCTCTTCAGGAAACTGAGAGATAACAAGGGAAAATTTCATGCAAAGATGGGCTCGATAAAGGACAGAAATGGTATGGACCTAACTGAAGCAGAAGATATTAAAAAGAGGTGGCAAGACTACACGGAAGAACTATACAAAAAAGATCTTCACGACCCAGATAATCATGATGATGTGATCACTAATCTAGAGCCAGACATCTTGGAATGTGAAGTCAAGTGGGCCTTAGAAAGCATCGCTATGAACAAAGCTAGTGGAGGTGATTGAATTTCAATTGAGCTGTTTCAAATCCTGAAAGATGATGCTGTGAAAGTGCTGCACTCAATATGCCAGCAAATATGGAAAACTCAGCAGTGGCCACAGGACTGGAAAAGGTCAGTTTTCATTCCAATTCCAAAGAAAGGCAATGCCAAAGAATGCTCAAACTACCGCACAATTCCACTCATCTCACACACTAGCAAAGTAATGCTCAAAATTCTCCAAGCCAGGCTTCAACAGTATATGAACCATGAACTTCTGGATGTTCAAGCTGGTTTTAGAAAAGGCAGAGGAACCAGAGATCAAATTGCCAACATCTGTTGGATCATCGAAAAAGCAAGAGAGTTCCAGAAAAACATCTATTTCTGCTTTATTGACTATGCCAAAGCCTTGGATGGTGTGATCACCTCAAACTGTGGAAAATTCTGAAAGAGATGGGAATACCAGACCAGCTGACCTGCCTCTTGAGAAATCTGTATGCAGGTCAGGAAGCAACAGTTAGAACTGGACATGGAACAACAGACTGGTTCCAAATAGGAAAAGGAGTACGTCAAGGCTGTATATTGTCATCCTGCTTATTTAACTTATATCATGAGAAATGCTGGGCTGGAAGAAACACAAGCTGGAATCAAGATTGCCAGGAGAAATATCAATAACCTCAGATATGCAGATGACACCACCCTTATGGCAGAAAGTGAAGAGGAGCTAAAATGCCCCTTGATGAAAGTGAAGGAGGAGAGTGAAAAAGTTGGCTTAAAGCTCAACATTCAGAAAACGAAGATCATGGCATCTGGTCCCATCACTTCATGGGAAATAGATGGGGAAACAGTAGAAACAGTGTCAGACTTTATTTTTCTGGGCTCCAAAATCACTGCAGATGGTGATTGCAGCCATGAAATTAAAAGACGCTTACTCCTTGAAAGAAAAGTGATGACCAACCTAAATAGTATATTCAAAAGCACAGACATTACTTTGCCGACTAAGGTCCATCTAGTCAAGGCTATGGTTTTTCCAGGGGTCATGTATGGATGTGAAAGTTGGATTGTGAAGAAGGCTGAGCGCTGAAGATTTAACTTATATGCAAAGTACATCATGAGAATTGCTGGACTGGAAGAAACACAAGCTGGAATCAAGATTGCCGGGAGAAATATCAATAACCTAAGATATGCAGATGACACCACCCTTATGGCAGAAAGTGAAGAGGAGCTAAAAAGCCCCTTGATGAAAGTGAAGGAGGAGAACGAAAACATTGGCTTAAAGCTCAACATTCAGAAAACGAAGATCATGGCATCCGGTCCCATCACTTCATGGGAAATAGATGGGGAAACAGTAGAAACAGTGTCAGACTTTATTTTTCTGGGCTCCAAAATCACTGCAGATGGTGACTGCAGCTATGAAATGAAAAGACGCTTACTCCTTGAAAGAAAAGTGATGACCAACCTAAATAGTATATTCAAAAGCAGAGACATTACTTTGCTGACTAAGGTCCATCTAGTCAAGGCTATGGTTTTTCCAGGGGTCATGTATGGATGTGAAAGTTGGACTGTGAAGAAGGCTGAGCACTGAAGAATTGATGCTTTTGAACTGTGGTGTTGGAGAAGACTCTTGAGAGTCCCTTGGACTGCAAGGAGATCCAACCAATCCATTCTGAAGGAGATCAACCCTGGGATTTCTTTGGAAGTAATGATGCTAAAGCTGAAACTCCAGTACTTTGGCCACCTCATACGAAGAGTCGACTCATTGGAAAAGACTCTGATGCTGGGAGGGACTGGGGGCAGGAGGAGAAGGGGACGACCGAGGATGAGATGGCTGGATAGCATCATGGACTCGATGGACGTGAGTCTGAGTGAACTCCAGGAGATGGTGATGGACAGGGAGGCCTGGCATGCTGCGATTCTTGGGGTCGCGGAGAGTCGGACACTGAACTGAACTGAACATTTAAATTGGTGGACTTTGAGTATAGCAGATTGTTACCATAATGTGAGTAGGCCTTAGCTAATTAATTAGAGGCCTTAACAGAACAGAAAGACTTGATTTTCCCTGAGTAAGAAAGATTCTGCCAGCAGAAAGACTCCGACTTGATCTGTAGCATCGGCTCTTCTCTGACCTTCCATGCTAATGACTTTTGGACTTGAACCAAAATATTGGTGGTGCTCTCTCATGGGCTTCCAGCCTGTGGGCACACTCTGCAGATGTGGACTTGTCAGCCTCCATAATCATGTGACGTACATGCATGCTAAGTTACCTCAGCTGTGTCCAACTCTTTGCAACCCCATGGACTATATAATCTACCAGGCTCCTCTGTCCATGAGACTCTCCAAGCAAGAATACTGGAGTGGGTTGCCATGCCCTCCTCCAGGGGACCTTCCTGACCCAGGGATTGAACCCACATCTCTTCCGTCTCCTGAATTGGCAGGCAGGTTCTTTACTACTAGCACCACCTGGGAATCCTATTCCTTAAAATCAATTACTCAATCAATTAATCTGTGTGTATGTTTCAATCTCTTGCTCTCTTTCTCTCCAGACATACAAACACATCCATCTTATTGGTTCTGTTTCTCTGGAGAACCCTAATACAACTCTTACACTTTCACAAGAATTCCTCAAGCAGCCATCTATGTGATCCTCCAGAAACGCTTATCTAATCATGGTTCTCCTCCTCAAAACAGGCTTCCCAACACCTACAGACACAATCCAAGTGCCTTAACTTGGCCTGTAAGGCCCACCACAGTCTGTCCATCCATTTACCTGTCACATATTTCCGACCCCCCCACCCCCCCACCCCCGCCATTTTCTCACTACTTCATGCTTCATACTCCTGAAGTGAATCTTGGACCCTCTGAAGACCAACCTTTCTTATACCTCTCTCTGCTTTTCCACCCTGTTGCCACTGCCCGGATACTCCCCTCCCACAACTTCAACTTTTCTCAATTCACCCATCCTGTTCTTGGGCTCACCCTCTTCTTTTATTTCTTTTCATTTTGAGATTTCTAAACATAATTTAGGATTTAAAACTTGACATTTTTAGTCTTTTTTATATTCTTGTTCTATTATTTTATTAAAAGAAATATTACAATGTTGATGTCCCTTTGAACTCTAGCTTCTATCTATAGTCCTTCTTCCTCCCCAGAAGCCACCTATGCCACATAGTTGTCTATTCTTTTTTTTTTTTTTTTTTTTTTCTATTCTTACAGATGATGTTTTATTCACACACACACACATGCAGACACAGACATGCACTGTGTGCTGTGCTAAGTCACTGCAGTTGAGTCCGACTCTTTGCAATCCCATGGGCTGTAGCCCACCAGGGGATTCTTCAGGCAAGAATGCTGGAGTGGGTTGTCCTTCCCTCCTCCAGGAGATCTTCCTCACCCAGGGATCAAAACTGCATCTCTTTTATCTCCCGCGTTGGTAGGTGGATTCTCCAATAATAGTGCCACTTGGGAAGCCTGCATATACATACCCACAATTATACAATATTGCTTATTTTAGACAAGTGTACTACACTGCATTTATCATTCAGCAAAAAAATTTTGCTCAACATTATGTTTTGAGTATTTGTCAATAATGAGGTATATGGAAGTGGGCGGGAAGTGAAAGTGAAAGTCGCTCAGTCGGGTCCAACTCTTTGGGACCCCATGGATTGTAGCCTGCCTGGCTCCTCTGTCCTTGGAATTCTCCAGGCCAGAATGCTGAAGTGGGTAGCCCATTCCCTTCTCCAGAGAATCTTCCCAACCCAGAGATCAAACCCAGTTCTCCCACATTGCAAGTGGATTCTTTACCATCTGAGCCACCAGGGAAGCCTAATGAGATATAAAATCTGTCTATTCTATCACTTTGAAGTTTGGTATTGTGTTCCACATATGGATTTATCTATTTACTGATGAATGCTGATGTTGCTTCTGATTTGGAAGTCTTATAAATGATGCTGTAATGAATATCTTCATATATATTCTCTTTTTTAAAGCATTTTTTTAAACAGATGAAATATAGTTAATTTACAAGTTATTTACAATGCTGTGTTAGTTTCATAGGTACAATAAATTGATTAGGTATATTTATATTTTTCAGATTCTTTTCCATTATGGCTTGTTAAAGGATATTGAATATATTTCCCTGTAATATACAGTAGGTCCTTGTTGTTTATTTTATACATAATTATGTGTATATGTTAATCCAAAACTCCTAATTTATCTCTTCCCCTACCCTCTGCTATCCCCTTAGGGAACCTTAAGTTTGTTTTCTATATATTTGAGTCTATTTCTGTTTTGTAAATAAATTCATTTATATTATTTTTTAAGATTTTACATACAAGGAAATATTATATGTCTTTCTCTGACTTGCTTCACTTAATATGATAATCTCTAGGTCCCTCCACGTTGCTGCCAGCAGGATTATTTTATTTTTTTAAGACTGAGTAGTGTTCCATTAGGTGTATATGCCACATCTTTATCCATTCATCTGCCAATGGACACTTAATTTGCTTCCATGTCTCGGCTATTGTAAATAGTGCCAACAAGAACACTGGGGTGCATGTATCTTTTCAAACTATGGTTTTCTCCATATATACACCCAAGAGTAGAGTTGCAGTATAGTATGGTAACTCTATATCTTTTAGATTTTTAAGGAACCTCTGTACTATTCTTCATAGTGGCTCTACCAATTTACATCCCTAATTATACATATTTTCTTAAATATTCAAGTGAACATTTATCTAAATGTATACCTGGGAAAGATTATTATCGCATATTTGCATTAGTAATTTTACTGGATATTGCCAAACTGTCCTTCACCATGGATGCAGTAATGTCCACTGTCACCAGCAATGTATGACAAGACTGAACCTTTGAAAATACTTGATATTATCAACTCTTTAATATTTCTATGTTGTGATTAATAGTTGAGGCTGGATATCATGTTGTATATGCATCCTCCTGATCCTATTTATGTATCAGAATTTAGTTCAGTAATCATCTCTTTCAGGACATTTTCACCAATCTCCTTTGCACTCCCTTGCACAATTCTAGCAAAGTACATAAAACAGAGTCTTGAAATTACCAGTTTTCCTTCCTGTCCGGACTTTAGGACTATGCCTTTTCCTGTTATTTATCTTTGAGTTTCAAGTTCACACAATAATGCCATACACATTCATGTATCAGTAAATGTATGTTTAAATTAACTAAAATGGAATCATGAATACATGACTTGGCACACACACGTAATGGGTTCCAAATGAAATATTCACTGAATCCAGACTGTGAGTTCTTCATGCCTAATACTGCATTACCTTAAAATTAGGTTCCCATATTTATATAGTGGTTCCAGTACTCTTTCATTGAAGAACGATTTTTTCAAATATCTCCATATCTCAACAGCAAATAGAATCAAATTCCAAATAGATTTGGAGCATACTTCATGCAGACTCCTGGATGAAAGGATAAGAGGACATCAGGAGTAACCACCAGATCCCTGGCCTTGTATGCTCTCATCCACGGCCAAGAATCTTTCCATGAACCTACATTTAGGTATGAGATCTAGCAAGCCATGAAGGCCTAAGGGCAGGAGGGATCACAAGCAACAGCTAGTGAAAACCATGTAAAAATAATTTTACATCTAATAGTTCAGTTTTGTGTTTATTCAGATAGAAGCACTTGCTGAATGGCATCAAAAAATTGGAAAGTTCCCAAAGAGACCTCATATACTTTCATACACACTTTGGCTAAAATCTTTATAGTTTTGCAAGGTGTAATGAATACCTAAGTCGATATATTGAGTTGAATACCTAATTTATTAGCTTTATGACAATAGGAACATGATTGAATTCCTCTGAGCCTTATTTTCCATTATGTAAAATTGAGATAATGACAACTTCTCTCATAGGATTGAAGTGAGAATTAAGTGAGAGGTAGTGTTTAAATGTCTCACATGATATCTGGGACGTTTACCTCTTATACTGGGTACACACTACATTAACTGGTAGCTTTAATTATTGTTGTTCTTATTTGACTTTGACCTTAAAGGAGAAAAAAAAGAAAAAAAAATGTGCTTTTTTGTTTATAATATTACTTAATTGGCCCTTCACTTTGTGAGTAATATAGATCTTTTAATAAGGAAATTAACAGAGCATCCTTTCTGATCTCATGTACTTTATAAAAATTATCTAGCTAATAGTTAGATCTTGGCTTCAACCCATAATAACTGATTAGACCATGAATACATTAGAATTACTTTATAGAACCAATCTTCCAATTAAACTACTTCATTAATCAACATTTTTCATGGCCTCCAATTTTTGTTCCCAACAGAACCCAAGCTAATTTTGCATATGCATTTTCCTTTTCTTCTGTAATCATGGTGTTTCGGACATTCCAAACACATCAACCTTAAACCCATTGATTCAAACATGTTGAATTAGTTGTGTAGCATGAACATTATCAATTATCATCATCAACATCATCAGCACCATTAAATTTGTTACTATCATCATAGACTGAATGTTTGTGTCCTTCCAAAAATCACATATTAAAATTCCAATCCCTGATGTGACTATCTTCCCTGGTGTTTCAGACAGTAAGGAATCCACCTGCAATGCGGGAGACCTGGGTTGCATCCCTGGGTTGGGAAGATCCCCTGGAGGAGGGTATGGCAACCCACTCTAGTATTTCTGCCTTGAGAATCCCATGGACAGAGAAGTCTGGTGGGCTACAGTCCATGGAGTCGCAGATAGTCAGACACGATCGAGTGGCTTTCACACACAGCATTTCCTCAGCACTTGTATGACTAACACAAGGATTAGAATTTTCTAAATATTCTCTCTTACTAGCCCTGCTAAGTCACTTCAGTCGTGTCCCACTCTGTGCGACCCCATAGACGGCAGCCCACCAGGCTCCCCCGTCCCTGGGATTCTCCAGGCAAGAGTACTGGAGTGGGTTGCCATTTCCTTCTCCAATGCATGAAAGTGAAAAGTGAAAGTGAAGTCGCTCAGTCGTGTCTGACCCTCAGCGACCCCATGGACTACAGCCTTCCAGGCTCCTCCGTCCAGGGGTTTTCCAGGCAAGAGTACTAAGCATGTACAATTTTAAATGGAAAAAAACAGAATTTAATCTCTAGCCCTCTGTGATGAGATCCCATGATCTGAACCACTTTGCCTTACTATTATGTCAAACATTATGAAATTGCCAGTAAGTATTCAAACACTTTGCAAAATGTTCAACCAAATACATGTTACTATTCTTCAGGAAAAAAAATACCAGTATATTTAGGCTGTACACACATACCTAAGATATAAAACATCATTCTATAGAAAATACTTTTATATTTGTCATCATTATCATGGTATATAGGCAAATTTAAAATATGTATTTTTATATATATATATATATATATATAGTGTCCAAGGGCTTCCCTGGTAGCTCAGCTGGTAAAGAATCTGCCTGCAGTGTGGAAGATCCTGGTTCAATTCCTGGATTGGGAAGATCCCCTGGAGAAGAGATAGGCAACCCACTCCAGTGTTCTTGGGCTTCCCTGGTGACTCAGCTGATAAAGAATCTATCTGCAATGCAGAAGACTTGGGTTTGATCCTTGGGTTGGGACGATCCCCTAGAGGAGGGCATGGCAATTCACTCCAATATTCTTGCCTGAAGAATCCCCATGGATAGAGGAGCCTGGCAGGCTGCAGTCCATGGGGTTGCAAAAAGTCAGACACAACTGAGCGACTAATCACACAGGGTGTCCTATGTGATGATTAATAAATATGTACATTGTGAGATGAATACCATCAAGTTAATTAACACATCCGTCTCCTCCCAGAATTACCATTTGTATATAAAATGAGAACATTTTTGGTGATTTTTCTTTTTTGCGATAAATGAACTGAATATATTATAGTTCGTTTACAATGGTATGTCGGTTTCAGGTGTAGAGCAAAGTGATTCAGTTTTATATATATCATATATCCATTCTTTTTCAGATTCTTTTCCCTATAGATTATTAAAGATCATTGAGCAAAGTTCCCTGTGCTATACAGTAGGTCCTGTTGATTATCCATTTTATATACAATAGTGTGTATATGTTTTTCCTAAACTCCCAATCCATTTTCCCATCACCTTTCCCCTTTGGCAAACACAAGTCTGTTTTCAAAGTCTGTGAGTCTCTTTCTGTTTCATAAATAAGCTCATCTGTATCAGTTTTTTAGATCCCATGTAAGTGATGTCATATGATATTTGCCTCTGACTTATATCACTTAGTATGATAATCTCTAGCTCCATCCATGTTGCTACAAATGGCATTATTTCATTCCATTCTATGACTGAATGATAGTCCATTGTATATATGTATCGTATCTTCTTATCCATTCCTCTGTCAGTGGACATTTATGTTGCTTCCATGTCTTGGCTATTGTAAATAGCACTGTCCTAAACTCTGGGACGCATGTATCTTTTTGAATGGTTTTCCCTGGATATGCTCAGAAATGGGATTGCTAGATCATATGGTAGTTCTATTTTTTTAAGGTTTTTAGGGAACCTCTATTCTGATCTTCATAATCGCTATGTTTACCAATAATGAGGACTTTTAATATCTGCTCTCTTAGAAAGTAGGAAATAATTTTTGATGCTACATTTTATTTTGCAGTTGGAAAATTCCATCTACTATCTAAAATTGCTTCAAGGGACACTAAGCTCATTACATAAGAAAGTTAGACATAAATTTTCAATAAGTAAAGTGATTTGCTATAGACGGTGAAAGATGGCAGTCAAACTCAGCCAACTGGCTAGAATGAACTTATCCTTTACAATGTTCATTCTGCTTAATATGATTATTTTGTAGTGCCATGAGGATACATATGCCTCCAATGGCATGAACTATCTAATGCAACTTCCAAAGGAAGTGTATAGTTACCCACACAGAGCCAATGACTCTTTTACAGCTTGGTTCTATGTGTACACTATACTCCAGTGGACAGTGGGTTTGAACCCCAGAGGCATAGGTTCTGATCTTGAATTCAGTCTAGAGTCATAGATAAGTAAATATGCTTTACTGGATTTCAGTATTCATATTTATAAAATGTGTTAGTTGTATTTATTTCACTTGTCTAGATGGCAAATTTGGTATGTTTATCTTAGATTCATTGTGGCATTGTTTTGTGGCAATAGAGCAATGAGATCTGGAATACATAAGTTTGGCTAGGTAGGAATAAAAGAGAAAGAAGATCCATTACCTTTTGAGTGCCTGTGTAAAGTTTGCTGCAAAACAATTTGGTTTAAATGAATTTGATAGAAAACACCTTGGTCAGTCCTAAAACTAAATGAAATAAAGACTTGAAGTCACTTGGCCTTCTCTTACCTTTAAATTCTCTATAACCATGGTCTCTAAAAGCAATCAAATCTTTTATTTTCCCCCTAATAACCATGTTACAACCTAAACATTAATTTATATTTTATACTTGCATAAAAAGTTTTCTAAATGGATTGGGTATATAAATTTCAAATGTTCTATTTTTACCAGGTTTTCCAAAAATTGCCATTGATTTCTGGATTTCTATGTTAAGAAATGAAAGAATACCTCTAAATTTTGATGGCAGAATGTAAAACCAAATGACACCAAGGTTGGATTTTACATTTAACTGCATTTGCATTTAGATCAATGTATTTAGAGATATGCAATATTCTGTATACTTTCACCTGAATAAACATGATGTACTGCATAATGAAGCATTTCAGGCAATGCATGTTGGGCAATTTGAAATCATTCCTTTTAATAAAGTAGTTCCTATTTTAAATAAATCCCCTTGATGCTCAAAAACAAATATTTTTATTATCCCTTTATATTTGTTAAATATCGAATATGTACCAAAAATGACCTTGATAGCTAGGAGATAGTAGTGAAAGTAAATGTGTTAGTCATCCAATCATGTCCAAATTTTGCACCCCCATGTACTGCAGCCCACCAGGCTCCTCTATCCTTGGAATTCTCTAGGCAAGAATACTGGAGTGGGTAGCTATTCCCTTCTCCAATGGATCTTCCTGACCCAGGAATCAAACCCAGGTCTCCCACATTGCATGTGGTTTCTTTACCCTCTGAGCCACCAGGGAAGCCCCACTTAGGTGACAGAATGCTAGGGTAAAAAATTTCCTATTTGGAAATCAGAATATTAGGTCTTCTATGTTGAAAACTGTGCCTATAAATAAATTCCATGTAGCTGATCTAATTTTTGTTTTAGTATTTTTGAATGATAAGCAGTTTATCCTTGGTGATTAGAGACAGGGAACACATCTCCTTTTAGTGCTGGGAGACTATGTAGCAAATTTGGAAAAGAGAGAAGTCCTTTCGAACTTGAAGAAAAGGTTTAAGTTTGGGCCCATTATTTTCTGTTAACTGCATAACTTAACACTTTTGCACTTTACTGCTTTCCTCTCTAAAATGAAACTTCTATACTAATATACTTCTCAGTGTTAGGTCCCTATGTTTACACTGATACATTGAATACAGCTTTACCTCCAGGATTAATGTGAAAGGGAGGGCTTTTCAAATGTGGTATATCATCTATGTCTCCCTCCTGTGGCAGGACAATATGTTTTATAGCTTTTGAAGATGAGGAGGGAAACTGAAACTTAGTTTGTTTTTTTTGTTTTTTTTTGTTTTTTTTTTTTTATTAAATTTATTTATTGATTTTTAATTTTTACTTTACAATTCTGTATTGGTTTTGGCATAGATTGACATGAATCCACCACAGGTGTACATGCGTTCCCAAACATGAACCCCCCTCCCACCCCCCTCCCCACAACATCTCTCTGGGTCATCCCCGCGCGTCAGCCCCAAGCGTGTCATATCCTGCATCAGACATAGACTGGCATTTCGATTCTTACATGTTATTATACATGTTTCAATGCCATTCTCTCAAATCATCACACCCTCTCCCTCTCCCTCTGAGTCCAAAAGTCCGCTATACACGTCTGTGTCTTTTTTGCTGTCCTGCTTACAGGGTCATCATTGCCATCTTCCTAAATTCCATATATATGTGTTAGTATACTGTATTGGTGTTTTTCTTTCTGGCTCACTTCACTCTGTATAATTGGCTCCAGTTTCATCCATCTCATCAGAACTGATTCAAATGTATTCTTTTTAATGGCTGAGTAATACTCCATTGTGTATATGTACCACAGCTTTCTTATCCATTCATCTACTGATGGACATCTAGGTTGTTTCCATGTCCTAGCTATTATAAACAGTGCTGCGATGAACATTGGGGTACATGTGTTTCTTTCAATTCTGGTTTCCTCTGTGTGTATGCCCAACAGTGGGATTGCTGGGTCATAAGGCATTTCTATTTGCAATTTTTTAAGGAATCTCCACACTGTTCTCCATAGTGGCTGTACTAGTTTGCACTCCCACCAACAGTGTAGGAGGGTTCCCTTCTCTCCACACCCTCTCCAGCATTTATTGCTTGCAGATTTTTGGATCGCAGACATTCTGACTGGTGTGAAGTGGTACCTCATTGTGGTTTTGATTTGCATTTCTCTTATAATGAGTGATGTTGAGCATCTTTTCATGTGTTTGTTAGCCATCCGTATGTCTTCTTTGGAGAAATGTCTATTTAGTTCTTTGGCCCATTTTTTGATTGGGTCGTTTATTTTTCTGGAATTGAGCTGCAGGAGTTGCTTGTATATTTTTGAGATTAGTTGTTTGTCAGTTGCTTCATTTGCTATTATTTTCTCCCATTCGGAAGGCTGTCTTTTCAGTTTGCTTATGTTTTCCTTTGTTGTGCAGAAGCTTTTAATTTTAATTAGATCCCATTTGTTTATTTTTGCTTTTATTTCCAGAATTCTGGGAGGTGGATCGTAGAGGATCCTGCTGTGGTTTATGTCAGAGAGTGTTTTGCCTATGTTCTCCTCTAACAGTTTTATAGTTTCTGGTCTTACATTTAGATCTTTAATCCATTTTGAGTTTATCTTTGTGTGCGGTGTTAGAAAGTGATCTAGCTTCATTCTTTTACAAGTGGTTGACCAGTTTTCCCAGCACCACTTGTTAAAGAGATTGTCTTTACTCCATTGTATATTCTTGCCTCCTTTGTCAAAGATAAGGTGTCCATATGTATGTGGATTTATCTCTGGGCTTTCTATTTTGTTCCATTGATCTATATGTCTGTCTTTGTGCCAATACCATACTGTCTTGATGACTGTGGCTTTGTAGTAGAGCCTGAAGTCAGGCAAATTGATTCCTCCAGCTCCATCCTTCTTTCTCAAGATTGCTTTGGCTATTCGTGGTTTTTTGTATTTCCATACAAATCTTGAAATTATTTGTTCTAGTTCTGTGAAAAATATCGCCGGTATCTTGATAGGGATTGCATTGAATTTGTAAATTGCTTTGGGTAATATACTCATTTTCACTATATTGATTCTTCTGATCCATGAGCATGGTATATTTCTCCATCTATTAGTGTCCTCTTTGATTTCTTTCATCAGTGTTTTAAAGTTTTCTGTATATAGGTCTTTAGTTTCTTTAGGTAGGTATATTCCTAAGTATTTTATTCTTTTTGTTGCAATGGTGAATGGAATTGTTTCCTTAATTTCTTCTTCTACTTTCTCATTATTAGTGTATAAGAATGCAAGGGATTTCTGTGTGTTGATTTTATATCCTGCAACTTTACTATATTCATTAATTAGTTCTAGTAATTTTCTGGTAGAGTCTTTAGTGTTTTCTATGTAGAGGATCATGTCATCTGCAAACAGTGAGAGTTTTACTTCTTCTTTTCCAATTTGGATTCCTTTTATTTCTTTTTCTGCTCTGATTGCTGTGGCTAAAACTTCCAGAACTATGTTGAATAGTAGTGGTGAAAGTGGGCACCCTTGTCTTGTTCCTGACTTAAGGGGAAATGCTTTCAATTTTTCACCATTGAGGATAATGTTTGCTGTGGGTTTGTCATATATAGCTTTTATTATATTGAGGTATGTTCCTTCTATTCCTGCTTTCTGGAGAGTTTTTATCATAAATGGATGTTGAATTTTGTCAAAGGCCTTCTCTGCATCTATTGAGATAATCATATGGTTTTTATTTTTCAATTTGTTAATGTGGTGAATTACATTGATTGATTTGCGGATGTTGAAGAATCCTTGCATCCCTGGGATAAAGCCCACTTGGTCATGGTGTACGATCTTTTTAATGTGTTGTTGGATTCTGATTGCTAGAATTTTGTTGAGGATTTTTGCATCTATGTTCATCAGTGATATTGGCCTGTAGTTTTCCTTTTTTGTAGTATCTTTGTCAGGTTTTGGTATTAGGGTGATGGTGGCCTCATAGAATGAGTTTGGAAGTTTCCCTTCCTCTGCAATTTTCTGGAAGAGTTTGAGTAGGATAGGTGTTAACTCTTCTCGAAATTTTTGGTAGAATTCAGCTGTGAAGCCGTCTAGACCTGGGCTTTGAAACTTAGTTTGAATTGCATGAGTAAGCATAGATGTCCACTATGTAAGGCAGGAATCTGTGTCTTCTCTTCCTAGCTCAGTATGGCTGCCTTCCTGTTGCAAAACTTCATATCAGAGCTCGTCACCTTCTAGATCAAAATGAGAAGTGATATAGGAATGTTTCCCAAGTACACATTCATCATAGTCATCAGTTCAGTTCAGTTGCTCAGTCATGTCCGATTTTTTGCCGCCCCATGGACTGCAGCATGCCAGGCTTCCCTGTTCATCACCAACTCCTAGAGCTTACTCAAACTCATGTCCATCCAGTTGGTGATGCCATCCAACCATCTTATCCTTTGTCATCCCCTTCTCCTCCTGCCTTCAGTCTTTCCCAGCATCAGAGTCTGTTCCAATGAGTCAGTTCTTCACATCAGGTAGCTAAAATATTGGAGCTTCAGGTTCAGCATGAATCCTTCCAATGAATATTCAGGACTGATTTGCTTTAGGACTGACTGTTTGAATCTCATTGCAATCCAAGGGACTCTCAATAGTCTTCTCCAACACCACAGTTTGAAAGCATCAATTCTTCACCGCTCAGCTTTGTTTATGGTCCATCTCTCACATCCATAAATGACTACTGGAAAAACCAAAACATCATAGTCATAGCTACCAGCAGATAAGCATTGGAAACTTTTATGTCATTATAATATTATCACTTTAAAAAAATACCCTTGTATCCCATAAGCTACATTTTGGAATGATGTCTTTTATATTTAATCAGTTCAGTCAGTTCAGTCACTCAGTCATGTCTAACTTTTTGGCACCCTATGGACTGCAGCATGCCAGGCTTCCCTGTCCATCACCAACTCCCAGAGCTTGCTCAAACTCACGTCCATCGAGTCAGTGATACCATCCAACCATCTCATCCTCTATCATCCCCTTCTCCTCCTGCCTTCAATTTTTTCTAGCATCACGGTCTTTTATTTATTTCTCCACTCTTCTACAGTAGCATATTGGGTACCTACCGACCTGGGAGTTCACCTTTCAGTGTCATATCTTTTTGCCGTTTCATACTGTTAATGGGGTTCTCAAAGCAAGAATACTGAAGTGGCTTGCCATTTCCTCCTCCAATGGATCGCATTTTGTCAGAACTCTCTACTATGACCTGTCCATCTTGGGTGGCCCTACACAGTATGGCTCATAGTTTTTTTGAGTTAGACAAGGCTGTGGTCCTTGTGATCAGTTTGTTTAGTTTTCTATGATTGTGGTTTTCATTCTCTCTACCCTCTGATGGATAAGGATAAGACTTACTATGTCTTTTAAATCTAATAAGATGTTTAATCTGTGAAACAGAAGTGAAAGACACGTATTTACATTCATTTCATCCTGTCTTCAAACAGGCTGTCCTTGCTCCTGCAACTTGAAATGTCACCTTGAAGTGGGACTGAAACAGCAGAGGCAGGTTGTGCTGAGGCCTTACTCTCTAGGGGTTCCATTGACATGATCTCCATACCCATACCCCAAGGGCCACAAACCAAAATTGTATATTTAGTGATTCAGATAGTTTTGATAAAGCATCTATTTTTTCACGTCTCAAATAGAGTTCCATGAGAAAATTAAGCCTTACAGAAAATAATTTAGGTGACCTTTTCTCAGTCTTCCAAGGACAGTATAGTTACTATCATTTTGAAGGCATAGAAGAGAAGTTACCTATTTCTTCCACTGCTGCCTTGAAGCAGTAAGGCTTCATTCCCTAGAAGCAGGTCCCTGGAGATGGGGTGCTAGATCTCAGATGTTGAAAGGAAACAAAAACCCAAACCGTCTTGAGGAGAGCAATAATGACTAGTGTTGCTTTCCAGGTCATTAGATGCTCGGTCTAGAGCAAGGGTTGGTAAACTCTGGCCTGTAGCCCACCAATTTTTAAAAATAGTCTCTTTTATTTTTTAAAACATAGCCAGGCGTGCACCTGTGGCTCCTTTCCCACTACAACTATGAAGTCACTTGCATGTTGCAAAAGAGACCCCATGTTCTGCAAAGCCTACTATCTAGTTTTTTAAGGGAAAAAATACAGCCCATATTGTAGAGTATTCTCATCTATTTGATTGGTTTTAAATCCCCCCTAAAAAGTATCAATATAATGAATAGGAAGACATGACCAACAGAATGTACATAAATTTTCTCTTCAAACTATTTGGTGTGTAGATATGAATTGTGTTTTTCAGATATATCCTGAATTAAGTATCTGAACAGAAACAGGATTTATTCATTTCCCAATAACAGCCACCTATATTTTTAAAGAAAATCTCTCATTATAAGCACTGCATCTTCCACTTTGATCTATTGTTTAAATTACATATTATTGAATATCTTCTGTGTAGGATGGCAAATACTAGCATTTTAGTTAAGTAATTAGCTGCAATTTATGTAGACTATGTCTTTGTATAACTTCTAATTATAACAACTAGCCATCCTGTGTATTTGAAGCATGAAGTGTGCATTTAAGTAATTAAAGAGACATTATTAAGTGACTTCCACATTCTTTTGAAGCTGAAAAATACAGATAATAAGCTGTGGCATTTTTACATGAAAAAAGGCATGAACGCTATGTAAAAATAATTTTATCTTTCTTCATATTTTTAAGCTCAGAGTTTATCCTTTCTTTAGCACATAACAAACAAAACTGGATTAGTTTACAGACTGTGCAGAACCAAGACAGCTCAGAAGTGTCTAGATAAAACTATCTCAGCAGACTGTTCAACAGTATAATGATTGATGGAAGCCTAATCATTTCTTTTATGCAGGTCAAATATTCACCACCCTAAAACCTCTGCATATCTTAAGAGTTTGCAGTTTTACAGCTTTTTGATCATCTTCTCTTTTTTTTCCCCCTTTAATATAAAATGTTTCCAGGACCGAACAGCTGGTGCTTGCTGGCTGAAGGAATGAACAGGAAGACAATGTGTTCACAGGATTATAGAACAAGCTGAGAGGGAGAATTTATGCAGAGTTTTATAAGCTTAGTCAGGCAGAAAATAGATTGGGGTGCACACAGGAAATAATGTGTCATTCAGAGCTCATCTCATAGGCATCACTTCTATAGCATAGGAGCCCCCATAGGCTGTCCTTGCTCCTGCAGCTTCAACTTTTACCTTGAAGTTGGGCTGCAGCAGGTTGTACTGAGATCTTTCTTTCCAGTGGCTTTTATTGTTCACCTGTCAAAGTCAGTCAAATCACCACCCTCCACCCTCCACCCTCTACCACCAATCCCCACTCCTAACACACACACAACAAAAACTTGCAGTAATGGCCAATACTCAAGCACCATATTATCTGAGAAATGGTGAAAAGAAATGGATTCTTTCTAAGGAACGTGAAGAGCACCCTCCACTCTGTATGACTGACCTCTAAAGCCTTGTTTAAAATGCTCTGATTTCCAGCCAGCCCCCTGGTACATATAACTTCACCTTTAATGAGCTCCCATATGTCACTTGTGATTCATCTAAGCGCTCTAAAATCCCCTAGGTTGTAGAGTGAATTTCATGCTTGTAATTTGGACCATAACAGAACATGTCTAGTTATGTGGCTGGAAAAGACAATCATGTTTCTTGAGTATCTTTTTTTTTTTTTTAATGACTTGTCTAAGTTTCTGTCATCAAGAGTCTGCACTTGATTCATTGCTAGTTTCTGTTCATTATCTTGATTATGTTTTATAAGCAAAATTATGGTCCTAGGTGCTTCTCAGCAAATCATCTCAATGGTTCTGTCTTAAGTAATGCTTATTTAGAAGCCATTAAGACAAAATATTCAAAGTTAATATTTCATTGGTATTCTTGAGGCTCAAAGTTATCCGTCATTCCTTCTGAAAGGTGATTAGCTTCCAGTAAAATAGGAATAAAGCAGAAGAGAAGAAGCTGGCAGCAAATATTTGTAAAAGGCAATCATTGTGTGTTCTCCCATGCTGAAAAATGATTTGAAGTTCCCAGTGTGGACAGTTTGTAGTGATTTGATAGCTCCTGATAAATTCCAAGTTAAGACCTACTTCTCTGAAGAACAGCCTTTATTTAACTGTGTCATTATTGTTAAGTTAGATAGCCACTCTTTTTACATTTTCTGCTGCCCTAGAAAAGACAGAAATGCCTAAACTAGTTAATGTTCACAAAATGAGCCAACCACCAAACACACATATGGTTCATAATCTGCTAGGTGGCAGTAAGCAGTCACGCATCATCCCGTTGGCTGTGAAAGTGTCCTCAACAGCACTGGGCCAACCAGCGTGTGTAGATACTTGGGGCAGATTAACAAGCGCCACTCGCAGGGGTCAATGACATTTACCCGTAGCAACCATGAGTGTAAGTATTCTTTTTCCAAACAAACAAAGTCTGGAGAGAAGATAAATTAATAAATCCTTTGGTGACATGTAGGATATTTTCACGTCCTATGTGTATTTGGCCTTAGAAACAATTTCCTGTCATTCCTCAGCAATGCCTGTCTAAATCTTACTTTCCACTTAAAACTTTAAAAAGAAGACTGGAAGTTCATGCTGTCATATTAAAGACAGCTTTTAATCTTCATTTTTGTTTGTGGCAATTTAAGATACACAGTTCTGTTACTACTATATCTGCCTAAGGAAAATATTATCTTATTTAAATTAAACACTGACTCTATATTAACAGTTTATCACTGAAGTTTTAGTGTTTCTCCTTGATGATTTTACTTTTAGTTTTTGAGGAGTTGGTACTCAGGACATTGGTTGAGTCTAGGTTACTTTTTTTCTGTCACAGTTGGGATGGCAGCTGAAAGTTGAAAATGGACTACTTATTCATATCGATGAATTAGTAGAACTAAAAGAGAAAAACAGAGGTTATGGTGACCCTGAGGTCATCCTGATAGTGAAATCCAAGAGAAATATTGAACTCCATGTGTTTAACAGTGATAATGCCTATATAATGCCCTGTGGATTGCATAGACTAATAGATATGATTTTGAAATTATTTGATATGAATTGACATAAATAACATTCATATTAAATATAACCTACACTTAATGTAAGCGAGTTGTTAACCAAAACTCCTCAAAGAAGAGAGATATTAAGTTTCTCAACAACACAGGATGCTTCCAGGGTTTTTTGGTGTTGGGATATTGAATTACATGATTTTTTTTTTTTAATTGTAGTTGTGAGCCACAGAAACTAGTTCTAGATAGATTAAGCTGAGAACTGATTTGTAGTAAAGTTTCTGGGAATTTATAATATCACCAAGACGGCTAGAGAACCAGGTTCAGAAATGCTCAGGAACATACCAAGATGGGTAACAGGCATAATCACCTTCTAATCCAAACTACAATTCTGGTCCTGTTAGGACATCACTGTAACTACTCCTGAGTACTGGGTACCCAGCTTGTATTCATTGTGTTTACTGCTTCCCCTGGACTGGATATTGTAGCTGCTATTGCCTGTGAACTCAGTACTGGGATCACTATTCCCTGACTCAAAGTCCAAGACATTGGCTGAGTCTAGGTCATGTTCCTATACCTTAGTTTCAAAGCAGGGCAGGAAATCAAGTATTTGGCATTTTCAAATTTTCTAGAAAATAGGTAGTAGAAAATAGCTTATGCTTCCCATTAAGATTCATAAGATACATACATCCATGCTTCCATAAAAGGGAAGAAACTATAGGTGACAAGACTTTAAAAAAAAAAAAAAGATTGCTACTTGCCTAATATATACTCTGGGCTTTCCTAGCAGCTCAGCAGTAAAGAACCCACCTGCCAGTGCAGGAGATAAGGGTTCAATCCCCAGGTTGGGAAGACCCTCTTAAGTAGGAAATGGCTATCCACTTCAGTATTCCTGCCTAGGAAAGCTCATGGACAGAGAAGCCTGGAAAACTACAGTCCATGGAGTCACAAAGAGTTGGACACAAGTGAGTATCTAAACAGCAACAGCAAATATTCTCTAGGGTCAAAGTAGGTCTTCATTGAATCCAACTTCTCATTCAGCACCTGCTGTTTTGACTGGCCACACACCTTTCCTCCCTCCTCAGGTAACGTCACTCCTAGGTCCTTAGGGAAGCTGCATCTCTCACATCCCAAATGTGAGTTTGAGATGAGCGTCAGTCTTACTAGCCTGCTGCTTCCTGGCACATAATTACAGTCAGAGTTGTCCAAGAACCACCCTCTCAACCACAGTGATTAGTCCAGAGACGATTATTTGTTCTTAGCAGAATCCATACACATTTTCCTCCAGAATGTTCCTCATTATACACTGGCAGAGAGGAATTCTGTTTCCTGTTTAGTTAAGAAGCAGGAAAAATGAAGCCTAGAGCTACCTGACACTTTGATGCCAGCCTCACAGAGACAATTAGCCTCAGAGAATAAAACTAGCATCTGAAAGGACAGAGATGAAAGATGTAGAAAGACAGATCCTAAGGGTGTTTGAGTCTCTGGGTCAGATCACCCGTAGCCAGCACCACACATAATTTGGTTATATGAGCCAGTGAGCGCCCTCTTTAATATGCAAGTGAGGAGAAATTGGATTTCTGTTCACATCAAGAACATTTCCTGTAAGAAATATATTGTCCCTCTTCTGCCAACACTGTTAGTCATTCAGTCGTGTTCAACTCTTGTGACCACATGGACAAGAGATCTAGAAAAACTTCTTGCATTTTAGAGACTTCTTCAAACACTTCTAAAGGAACTATCAGTCAGTTCAGTTCAGTTGCTCAGTCATGTCCTACTCTTTGCGACCCCGTGAATGGCAGCACGCCAGGCCTCCCCGTCCATCACCAACTCCCGGAGATCACTCAGACTCACGTCCATCGAGTCAGTGATGCCATCCAGCCATCTCATCCTCTGTCATCCCCTTCTCCTCCTCCTGACCCCAATCCCTCCCAGCATCAGAGTCTTTTCCAATGAATCAAGTCTTCGCATGAGATGGCCAAAGTACTGGAGTTTCAGCTTCAGCATCATTTCCTCCAAAGAAATCTCAGGGCTGATCTCCTTCAGAATGGACTGGTTGGATCTCCTTGCAGTCCAAGGGACTCTCAAGAGTCTTCTCCAACACCACAGTTCAATTCTTTGGCACTCAGCTTTCTTCACAGTCCAACTCTCACATCCACACATGACCCCTGGAAAAACCATAGCTTTGACTAGACATACCTTTGTTGGCAAAGTAATGTCTCTGCTTTTCAATATGCTATCTAGGTTGGTCATAACTTTTCTTCCAAGGAGTAAGCGTCTTTTAATTTCATGGCTGCAGTCACCATCTGCAGTGATTTTAGAGCCCCAAAAAGTAAAGTCTGACACTGCTTCCACTGTTTCCCCATCTATTTCCCATGAAGTGATGGGACCAGATGCCATGATCTTCATTTTCTGAATGTTGAGTTTTAAGCCAACTTTTTCACTCTCCACTTTCACTTTCATCAAGAAGCTTTTGAGTTCCTCTTCACTTTCTGCCATAAGGGTGGTGTCATCTGCATATCTGAGGTTATTGATATTTCTCCCGGCAATCTTGAATCTAGCTTGTGCTTCTTCCAGCCCAGCGTTTCTCATGATGTACTCTGCATAGAAGTTAAATAAGCAGGATGACAATATACAGCCTTGACGTACTCCTTTTCCTATTTGGAACCAGTCTGTTGTTCCATGTCCAGTTCTAACTGTTGCTTCCTGGCCTGCATACAGGTTTCTCAAGAGGCAGGTCAGGTGGTCTGGTATTCCCATCTCTTTCAGAGTTTTCCACAGTTTATTGTGATCAACACCGTCAAAGGCTTTGGCATAGTCAATAAAGCAGAAATAGATGTTTTTCTGGAACTCTCTTGCTTTTTCGATGATCCAGTAGATGTTGGCAATTTGATCTCTAGTTCATCTGCCTTTTCTAAAACCAGCTTAAACATCTGGGAGTTCATGGTTCATGTATTGCTGAAGCCTGCCTTGGAGAATTTTGAGCATTACTTTACTAGAGTGTGAGATGATAAGCTTTTGTTTATCCTAGAAAGACAGTAGAGTTTAGATTAACTCTTATAGTAGGAGATTAACTTGGATTCAGAAGTCCTGGTTGTTCCTTTCCATTGGGTTACCAATGAATCCTGTGGCCTTGAACTGATCTCTTCATGTTTCTAGGGTTCATGTAATGCCTTTGTATAATGGCTTGAATTTGGCAGTCTCAGAGGTGCCTTCCTGTACAAACTGTGTGTGATCAGCCTTTTCCAAACAACTTCTAGTTATTGACTTTATGGTTCCTCAGAGTTTAGTTCTGCTTCCCTATTTGTAAAAAAGGAAGGGAGAAACTAGTAAAATGAATTCTTCATAGAGTTTTCTTTCTGAGTACTTTCATATATTTTTCCACGTCTGATCATTTTGTCTAAAGTCTTTCTGACAACAGTATTATGCATTGCTGTTGTTTTTAAACACCCACCATCTGCATAGCAGTAAATCAAATGTCATTGCGATACACCACACCTTGCCATCTAAAAGTTTTCAAACTAGGTAAGACAAGAAGTACACTCAGGTAGAATATTTACAAATCAAAACCAGGGCTGTGCACAGTTATTGTGTGAGAGGGTAGGACGAGCTCTATCTCAAAAGGCTGGTTTCCTGTAGCATTGGAAAAATAATAACCAAAAGCTTTTCAGAGGTTCTGAACTCCTAAAGAATGGGTCTCAGCAAGCAACATTAACTTTACTTTTACCATCTATTTTATGTTGACATTTCTTTGAGTTTGGCTTGAAGAGAACATTTTAACTCTTTTCAGTGTTTTATTTTAAACAGATATTATGACTGTGATTATGCTCATATTATAGATAAACTTCCACTCTGTGCAGCTTTTAGGAATTCTGAAATATGTTCTCACTGCAGTGAATTCAAAGTACAACATTTAAATCACTTCAAGTACAAAACCAGTTTTGAAAAAAAAATTTTTCAGGAACTGTTATTTATGAACATCAGGCTGTGGTGGCACCAATTTCTTTATGCAGGAGCATGCTTGAATATGTAAAGTAGTTGGCTAAGATTCTAACTCCAGTATGAATGTTCAGGATTTGTTTTAAAATTTTATACCTTTAAAATCTCTAGGATTTTCTAACTTAATGGTGTTTATTAAAGAGCATCAGTACACCTCAGTGGGAGGAAGTGACCTTGGCATATGGTGTTGCTTTCTTAAGCCTAGCATCAGAAGACTCTGTCAAGCATTCTAGGCCAAGTGAAAATGCCACAAAGTATTTGAGTCTGAGCACCTGGTTTCAGATCCTGGCTTTCCTGACAAATTAGTATGGCCTTATCCTTTCTAAGCCTCCAATTCCACATCTGTGATAATACACACTTGAGTTTTGTATCTCTTGTGTGGATTTGTAAAGATTAAATGTCATTACATAAGAAATAGCTATGAGCCTAGAAAAGAATAGATGTTCAATAAATGCTTTCTTTCTTCCTCTCTGAATTTTAGCTTCCTCATCTGTAAAGTAATCACTGAAAAGCATGCTGCCAGAAAGAAAAGATGCTCTATAATTTCCAAAGTTATCCAGAGAAGATGGACTGACCTCCAAACAGACCTAGGACACAATGTCCTTCTAGCCTAGGTCAAACTGTTCTCTGCCCAGTCCTCAGCTGGTTCTCTCCCCTCTCACTCCTTTACCATGTTATCAAGCATAGAGAACTTTCTCACTTTCTCCCTTCCTTCCCAATCATGCACTTTTGGATCTCTTATTCACCCTACATCCAGTGACTATTTAGAAATATTTTGTGTCCTTGAGGTTTTCGCATCCGGACTTGAAACAGGAAGCAGGAATGGAAAAGGAGAAAGGAAAAAAAGGTTCATATTTTATGTATTTAGCACTTGCTATGGGTTTGCAAATCTTATGCATTCATAGTTTGTTAATTTGAATACCTTATCCTATTCTGTGAAATTATTCACATTTTATAAATTATGAAACTAAGGCTCAGAAAATTTAATTGATTTTCCTAAAGGTACAAAACTTACACAAGTTACAATACCACACATGCCTACCACCAAAGTGCTTGCTTAAACTAGTCAGCCAGTCATTAGTTCTGTCTCTCGCTGTGCTCCTGGGTAGCCTGAAACCAGATCTCCTAACAATTTGGCCCCTGTAAAAAGCAGATTTGTCCCTCTCTTCCCAGCTTATTTAAATGCTTATTCCTCTAGTGATCTCTGGATTCCCCACTGGCCATCTTTGTTATTCGGCTTCTCTCTACCACTTGATGAACTTTTCAAAGAAGGAAAGACAAAAAGAATCATTCCAAAGATATATGTATATTTTTTAATTTACTTATTTTTAATTGAAGAATAATTGCTTTATAATATTATATTGGTTTCAGCTATACATCAACATGAATTATGAATTAGTCATAGGTATACATATTTGTCTTTTAAGCCCCTAATTATGGGATTCAATTGATGTGGCCCACTAAAGAAATCTCAAAGTTCAGTTGGTAGAGTAATTTTTAGAGGGAACCCTCTTCACACTCTGAAGCTAGAATAGGCAATGCTCCGTATTTGAGTGAACCAGCCTGCTGTCTATCATATTTGTAAAACTTAGTACTTCTGTGAAGTTCCCACTTGAGAAGGTAATTTCAATAATTGAATCATTGCAGTAAATTCTGCTAACAAAAAGACTATTGTCTGTATATTCTTTTTTCATTCTACTTTAGTCTTTCCTCATACTCTTTATGGGACAAAGTGACATAAACATAAAATTTGGGGGATTTTTGATAAACAAGATAATCTCCTTGGACTTTAGTTTACTCACACATAAAATGAAGACACTGAAATAAGTAATCTCTAAGATCCTTTCTACCTCCAAAACTCTGTGTTTGTTCTATCCTGAGATACAGATTGGTAGGCTATCTACTTTGTACTTGGCTTAGATTTAAGGCCCCAATACAAGGCACAGGGTGAACTACTTCCTGATATTAATAGTTTTATTAAAGGGACTTATCATCATGTAGATAACATTTTATTTTTAATGCAGTGTGGCAATACACTCCAGTATTCTTGCCTGGAGAATCTCATGGACAGAGGAGCCTACAGTCCATGGCGTCGCAAATAAGTGGACACAACTGAACGATTAACACTTTCTTTTTCACACAGTCTTTCATACTGTACCATGGAAGCTTAAATCTTTGTACATTCATGTTCACACCAATTTAGCTTTTGTTTTCTTTGAACTATAAGAAAATAAGAGCCAAAGTTGTCGGTATAGCTATGTTCTATGCTTTATTATTTTCAAAACCTGAACAGTGTCAACCAAGAAGCATAGATTTTTATCAACAGCATGGAATGTATATGTGGAAAGGAACAGAAAATAAAGAGTAGGAGGAGAGGAAAAAGGGAGGATATTAAGCAGATTTTCATTCAGTATACACTATTCTGAGCCTAGGGATATTAAGACAAAGAAGATATTTTTCAGGGGAAGAGGGGATAAAGAATACATTCTAGGAAGACCCTGAGCTCACTTCCAAACATGGACACACAGAAACTACAGCAACATAGAATAGAAATCTATTACAGAAGGAAAAAGAAAAAAGGCAAACATGTGGAGACCAAACAATAGGCTACTAAACAAATTAAAATAAAAAAATGAATCATTGAAGAAATCAAGGAGAAAATTTAAAAATTCCTTGAGAGAAATGAAAATAGAAACAAAACTCTATCTATAGGGTGCAGCAAAAGTGATTCTAGGAGAGACGTTCATAAGGAATCAGGCCTGCCTCAAGAAACAGGTTTAAAATTTCAGATAAACAGCCTATGTTTACAGCTAAAAGGAATTAGAATAAAGCAGAACAACCAAGCCCAAAGTTTGTAGAAGGAAGGGAATAATAAAATTTAGAGAATGTAGCAGCAGCAGCAGCAGACTAAAAAATAAAAGAGGTGATCAATAAAATTAAGAGCTGGATTTATCAAAAGATAAATATTAGTAAACCTGTAGCCAGACTCATCAAGAAAAAATAGGGGCCCAAATAAATAAAATTATAAATGAAAGAGAAGGTAAGACTGATTATCACATGGGGAGGGAGGCAGGAGGGGGGTTCAGGATGGGGGAAGGGGACACATATATATCTGTGGCCAATTCATGTGGATGTATGGCAAAAACCATCACAATATTTTAAAGTATTCTCCAATTAAAATAAATTAATTAATTTTTAAAACTGATATTACAGAAGTACAAGGAGTCATAAGAAAATACTATGAATAATTATTGCTAACTGCTTGGACAAGCTAGGAGAAATTCCTAGGTTGTCCAAGACTGAATCAGGAAGAAACAGAAAATCTGAATAGACCAATTATTAGTAATAAAACTGAATTGGTAGTACCAAAAAACGTTTCAACAAACCAAAACCCAAGACAAAATAGCTTCACAGGGGAATTGTACCGAACATTTAAAGAAGAGTGAATATCTATTCCTTTCAAACTATTCTGAAAAATTGAAGAGGAGAGAAAACCCTCAAATTTGTTCTACAAGTTCAGCATTACCCTGATAGGAAAGCCAAAGATTCAATGCAATCACTCTCAAACTACCTGTGATATTTTTCACCAAACTAGAAGAACTGGTTCTAACATTTGTATGGAACCACAGAAGATCCTAAATAGAAAAATAAATCATGAAAAAGAAGAACAAAACAGAAACTGTAATACTCCATGATGTCAAACTATAGTACAAAGATATAGCAATTAAAACAGTATGGAACTGGAACAAAAATAGACACATATATCAATAGAACAGAGTAAAACCAAGAAATAAGCTCATGCACATATGGCAAACTAATATATAATGAAGGAGGTAAGGAAATACAATTCAGAAAAGAAATTCGCTTCAATAAGTGGTATTGGGAAAATGAATAGCTACATATAAAAGAATGAGATTAGATCATTTTCTCATACTGTAAAAATAAACTCAGAATAGATTAAAGACTTAAATGTAAGACTTGAAACCATGAAACTTCTAGAAGAAAATATAGGTAATATTCTTTGTGACATTGGTCTCAGCAATATATATATATATATATTTTTTTTTTTAAATCTGCTCAGGCAAGGGAAACAAAAGCAAAAATAAACAAATGGAACAAATCCAGCTAAAAATCGTTTGCACGATGAAGGAAGCTATCAGCAAAAAGAAAAGGCAAGTTACTGAATGGGAAAAAATACTTGCAAATAATATGGCTATGAGGCATAAATATCCAAAATATATAAAGAACTTAATATCAGAGAAAACAAATAATCCAATTTTTAAAATTGGCAGAAGACCTGAAAAGACATTTTTCCACAGAAGATACACAGATGTCCAACAGGCACATGAAAAGATGCTTGACATCACTAATCATCAGGGAGATGAAAATCAAAACTGCAATGAGGTACCATCTCACATTTGATAATGGCTATTATCAAAAAGACATGAAACAATAAGGTTTGACAAGGACATGGAGAAGAGAGAACCCTTGTACACTGTTGATGAGAATATGAATTAGTACAATTAATATGGAAAACAGTATGAAGTTTCCTCAGAAAACAAAAATACGATTACCATCTGATCTAGCAATTCCACTCCTTAGTGTACCCCCATAGACACTGAAACACTAATTCAAAAAGATGTATGCACTTCAGTGTTCATTGCACCATTATTTACAGTAGCTAATATGTGGAATCAATCCAAGTACTCATCGACAGATAAAGAGTTAAAGATGTGATATATATACAATGGAATGTTAGCCATAAAAAAGAATGAAATAATATTATTTGCAACAACAGTGATGGACCTAGCAGAATGATTATAAGTCAGATATGGATGAGATAAATCAACATGGATGGACCTATACTAAGTGAAATAAGTCAGACAAAGACGAATGCTGTATATTTTCACTTATATGTGGAATCTAAAAAACAAAACAGCAAGTATAACAAAGCAGATTATCAGATACAGAGAAAAAATAAGTGGTGCCAGATGGGAATGTGGGGGTTGGGCAAAATAAGCAAAAGAGATTAAGAGATAAAAACCGCCAGTTATAAGACAGGGGCTCTGTATCAACCTAGAGGGGTGGGATGGGGAGGGAGATGGGAGGGAGGTTCAAAAGGGAGGGGATATATGTATACCTATGGCTGATGCATGTTGAGGTTTGACAGGAAACAGCAAAATTCTGTAAAGCAATTATCCTTCACTAAAAAATAAATAAAATTTTAAAATAAATAAATAAATCACAGGGGTGTAATTGCAGCACAGGGAATGTAGTCAGTAATCTCATAATAATCTTTAAAGATATTGAATCACTGCCTTTTATACCTGAAAGTATTGTAGTATTGTAAATCAACTATACTTCGATTAAAATAAAAAGGTGTTTTAGGATTTTCACCTAGGGTCTTTGTCTAAATTTTACTCCCTCTCTGATAAGGTGTTCCTTGTACCTCACACTGTCTCTCTTATTATTAACATCTAATGCTAGAATGGCATATTTAATTACACTACAATTAATGGACTAATACTGATGCATTATTACTAATGCATCAGTAAAAGTGCATACTTTACTCAGCCTTCCTCAGTTTTTTATATAATGGCCTTTTTCTCATCCAGGATTCCAACATGTAACCATGTTACATTTAGTAGTCCTGTCTCACCTTGTTTTAGTCTTGGCTAAAAAAAAGACTCACTTTGTTTTAAAAATTATATATTTTCCTTTCACCTCAGTGTCTTCACTTGCTTAATTTCTTTGTGTAAGCAGTCTTAAGTCTTACTCTATCTAGCAGAGCATTACTGATTTCCCCCACAATTTAGAAAAGCTCTGGGAATCCCCATACTAACTGCCAAGCATTTTTTTTTAATTTCTAGAAAACTTGCAAATAATGAGGGCAACCCTAGCCAGAGACCAATGAGAATTTATGATTAGGGAACTGGGATTTTCTTTGTATGGCAGAATGAGAATAATCTTTATTAGTGAGTCAGTCAGTTAAAACTCTTAAATCTTAATTATAGAATAACCAAGTTAAATTTCAAAAGAAGTAGGCATGTTTAACTATATAATGTTTATAGTTAAATAAGGAAATAGCACTTAAATTAGCACTTAAACTGCTGTCATTAGTCTTGAAAAATCTCACCTCCTTAGAAGGAGTAAGCGTGGTTCACACCTTCTCAATTCTTCCCATTCAATCTGTTCAACAGATTTATTAAACTAGGTACGAAATTGAGTTTGTATCTATTTCAGATGGAAAGGCCAGGAACTCCAGGGCTGTCTATTCCCACTTCAATAATAAAACCAATGGCAGCTTCTGAATGAAAGATGCTAAAAAAACGCAGTTTATTGTGTGATACACAGCCTAGCAGAATGAGGTTGATATGAAATCCTGCAGGCCATTCTTTGTATCCATTTAGATTGGAAAACGTGATGCTCTGCTTAGCAAGTATTGGGTAAATATAATTTAAAAAGAAGCTTTTCCCAACTCAGAATTCCTCTTCACAAAGGTAATAAGTAGAGAAAGAACATACCCTTGTTAATAAATTAACATTAGACCAGTGTATGATATGCATCACAAACAATTTGCTGAGATAGCAAACAGAAAGAAATCTCACCCTTTGATACAGCCAAGCAGATACATCCCATCACATATGTATTTTCAAGGTCAACAATAATTATTCCTCGTGTAAGAGGACTTCCCTGGTGGCTCATATAGTAAAGCGTCTGCCTACAATGCGGGAGACCCAGGTTCAATCCCTGGGTCAGGAAGATCTCCTGGAGAAGGATATAGCAACCCACTCCAGTATTCTTGCTTGGAAAATCCCATGGACAGAGGAGAGCCGGGTAGGCTACAGTCCATGGGGTCACAAAGAGTAGGACACAAATAAATTACTTCACTCACTCACTCACTCAAGAGGACTTGATGCTGGAAAGACTGAAGGCAGGAGAAGAAGGGGACGACAGTGGATGAGACGGTTGGATGGCATCATCAACTCAATGGACATGAGTTTGAGCAAACTCTAGGAGATAGTGAAGGGCAGGGAAGCCTGGCATGCTACAGTTCACGAGGTCATACAATGTCAGACCTGACTGAACAACTGGACAGAGGACTCAACAGCATTATTGGTCATCCCCCATTCATTCTGGCTTTACCTCATGATTGGAATAACTGTCTGCATTGGTGGTGGTGGTGGTTTAGTCACCAAGTCATGTCCAACTCTTGCGATCCCATGGACTTTGCCCTGTCAGGCTCCTCTGTCCATGGGATACTCCAGGCAAGAATACTGGAGTGGGTTGCCATTTCCTTCTCCAGGGGATCTTCCCAACCCAGGAATCAAACCCAGGTCTCCTGCATTGCAGGCAGATGATTTACCGACTGAGCTATGAGGGAAGCAGCTTGACTTTATCCAAAAGGAGTATGGAGAGGAAACAAAACATTTGTATCTTTTGATAGGAAAGGATATGGAGCAAGGCCCCACCAAAATGAGGCTCCTACCTCCCCACAGAAACTAGAATGTAAGGGCACTCCCTCCCTAAATATTTACATTTCCAGGAGATGGCTGCCAGGTCCTTTAGAGAGATATTCTTAGGTCCTAATGTTAACAAGGGGCTTCCCTGGTGGCCCAGAGGTTAAAGCATCTGCCTACAATGCGGGAGACCTGGGTTTGATCCCTGAGTCAGGAAGATCCCCTGGAGAAGGAAATGGCAAACAACTCCAGTATTCTTGCCTGGAGAATCCCATTGGTGGAGGAGCCTGGTGGGCTACAGTCCACGGGGTCGCAGAGTCAGACAGGACTGAGCGACTTAACTAACTAACTAATGTTAACAAAAGGCTTATGTATCTAAATGTATTTTAAAAGATACGTTGAAAAAGACAGTGAATGTAATGGCATTTTTAAATTCCAAAGGTCAGTATTCTGACAAAAAGGAAAGAAAAGGAAATATCTTCCCTTATTCTCAATAGGAGGAATTAAGCTTCATATTTTTCATTCCAATTTGTCCTTTCACAGTCAAAAGATTTCTTTTCTCATCCTTGTAAAACATTTACCATGCATCTAGCTTTTACCATGTATGCCAGACTCTGTGCTAGCAACTGTGACTGCTAATATTGGTGGGGTGCAAAAAGTCTAATCCCATACTCTGGGAGCTTGCTCTCTAATGAATGAGATCCCATGGGCTGCAGTGTTTCAACAGTCTTCTAACAGGTCCTTAGACATCTCTCCTAAGAGAGAAATCTGAATAATTTTGGCCAATGCTTCAGACTATATTAGGCACCAAAATCTTTTGCTTGGTTCAGAACAAGGCAAGATAGGGATATCCCTGCATGTTTCAGTTATTCTCTGCTAATAATAATAGGTAACATTAATTGCATGGTGCTCACGTTCCATACACAGCACTCTTGATTCTCACCATAGCCCTTGAGGTATTACTTCTTTGCCCATTTTTAGGTGAGTCTTGGCTGTTGACTATCTTGACCCTGGACACAGAGTCCAACCATCTCATCCTCTGTCATCGCCTTCTCCTCCTGTCTTCAATCTTTCCCAGCATCAGGGTCTTTTCAGATGAATCAGTTCTTCACGTCAAGTGACCAGACTATTGGAGTTTCAGCTTCAGTATCAGTCCTTCCAATGAATACTCAAGACTGATTTCCTTCAGGATTGACTGGTTGGATCTCCCTGCAGTCCAAGGGACTCTCAAGAGTCCAACACCACAGTTCAAAAGCATCAATTCTTTGGTACTCAGCTTTCTTTACAATCCAACTCTCAACATCCATACATGACTACTGGAAAAACCATAGCTTTGACTACATGGACCTTTGTTGCTAAAGTAATTTCTCTGCTTTTTAATATGCTGTCTAGGTTGGTCGTAGCTTTTCTTCCAAGGAGCAAGCGTCTTTTAATTTCATGGCTGCAGTCACCATCTGCAGTGATTTGGGAGCCCAAGAAAATAAAGTCTCTCACAGTTTCCATTGTTTTCCTATCTATTTGCCATGAAGTGATGGGACCATATGCCATGATCTTAGTTTTCTGAATGTTGAGTTTTAAGCCAATGTTTTCATTGTCCTCTGACTTTTTTATCAAGAGGTTCTTTAGTTCTTCTTCATTTTCTGCCATAAGGGGCCAAGATGGTAGAGGAACAGGTTGGGGAGACCAATTTCTCCCCCACAAATTCCTCAAAAGATCTTTTGAATGTTGAGCAACTTCCACAAAACAACTTCTGAACACTGGTGGAGGACACCAGGCACCCAGAAAGGCAGCCGGTCTCTTCAAAAGGGGACAAAATATAGAAGACAAAAGGAGAGACAAAAGAGTTAGGGATGGAGACCTGTCCTGGGGAGGGAGTCGTGAAGGAGGAGAAGTTTCCACACAGTAGGAAACCCTCTCACAGGTGGGTCTGTGGGGAATGTTGGAATCTCAGAAGACAACATAATTGGGAGGGAAAAAAAAAAAAACAGAATACATACCTAACCGCAACTGCTGAAAAGAGAACTTTCCAGCGAAAGGCTCTAACCTAACAACCTAATGCACAGCCTGGCCCACTCACAGAACAAAGGATTGAGCGAATACCAAAGGAGAGCTAGCTGGCTGTGTACCGGCCCCTCCCCGCCCAGAGGCAGAGACGCAGGAGCCAGAGCCAGAAGGCAAGGGGCTGCTGCAATCTTGTGCCAGACGGCATCCTCCACCAAACTGTGAGCAGGCTCCCAGATGCTAACCACATCTTTCTGAGAGCCTGGATGGTTGACATCCACCAGGAGGTTCACAGCCGGAGATGAGCTCTCCAGAGGAGACATACGGCACACCTGAGGCAGTGCTCTCCCAGTGCACCCAGGAAACTGAGCAGCCGGTGATTAAGGCACGGCCCATCTGAGACAGTTCCCCCAAGAACCTGGTCACTGAGCTGCTCAGGCGTGGGAAAGGCACAAAAGGCACAGCCAACCCACAGAGACTGAGCCAGAGCTGTGTCTGAGTGTCTCCTGTGGAGGTACGGGTCAGCAGTGGTCTGCCGCAGGGGCAGGGGCTCTGGGTCCAGTGGACCTGGGTATGGCACAAGTGCTCTTGGAGGAGGTCTCCATTAACCCCACCATAGAACCACCAGAATTTACACAAGACTGAGGAAACAGACTTTTTGTGGAGGGCACAAACAGAACCTTGTGCACACTAGGACCCAGGAGAAAGGAGCAGTGACTCCACAAGAAACTGACGCAGACATGCCCATGAGCGTCCAGGAGTCTCCGGCGGAGGCGTGGGTTGGCAGTGGCCTGCTGCAGGCGCGGAGGCACTGAGGGCAGCAGTGCATGCATGGGACCTCTTGAAGGAGGTCACCATTTTCTTACTACCTCCACCATAGTTGGACCTCAGGCCAAGCAACAGGGAGGGAACACAGCCCCACCCATCAGAACAAGACCCAGTTTCCCCTCAATCAGTCTCTCCCATCAGGAAGCTTCCATAAGCCTCATAATCTTATCCATCAGAGGACAGAGAGAAAACCACAATCACAGAAAACCAATCAAACCGATCACATGGACCACAGCTTTGTCTAACTCATTGAAACTGTGAGCCATGCTGTGTAGGGCCTACCAAGACGTACAGGTCATAGCAGAGAGTTCTGACAAAACATGGTCCACTGGAGAAGGGAATGGCAAACCACTTCAGTGTTCTTGCTTTGAGAACCCCATGAACAGCATGAAAAGGCAAAAAGATAGGACACTGAAGGATGAACTCCCCAGGTCAGTAGGTGCCCAGTATGCTACTGGAGAAGAGTGGAGAAATAACTCCAGAAGGAATGAAGAGATGGAGCCAAAGCAAAAACCACACCCAGTTGTGGATGTGACAGAAATAAAATCCGATGCTGTAAAGAGCAGTATTGCATAGGTACCTGAAATGCTAGGTCCATGAATCAAGGCAAATTGGAAGTGATCAAACAGGAGATGGTAAGAGCGAACAATGACATTTTAGGAATCAGTGAACTAAAAAGGACTTGAATGGGTGAACTTAACTCAGATGACCATTATATCTACTACTGTGGGCAGGAATCCCTTAGAAGAAATGGAGTAGCCATCGTAGTCAACAAAAGAGTCCAAAACGCAGTACTTTGATGCAATCTCGAAAATGACAGAATGATTTCTGTTCGTCTCCAAGGCAAATCATTCAATATCACAGTAATCCAAGTCTATGCCCTGACAGGTAATGATGAAGAAGCTGAAGTTGAACGGTTCTATGAAGACCTACAAGACCTTCCAGAACTAATACCCAAAAAAGATGTCCTTTTCATTATAGGTGACTGGAATGCAAAAGTGGGAAGTCAAGAGATACCTGGAGTAACAGGCAAAGTTGGTCTTGGGGTACAAAATGAAGCAGGTCAAAGGATAACAGAGTTTTTCCAAGAGAACACATTTGTCATAGCAAACACCCTCTTCCAACAACACAAGAGACGACTCTACGCATGGACATAACCAGATGGTCAATACCAAAATCAAGTTATTATATTCTTTGTAGCCAAAGATAGAGAAGCTCTGTATAGTCAGCAAAAACAAGACCAAGAGGGGACTGTGGCTGTGGCTCAGATCATGAAGTCCTTATTGCCAAATTCAGACTTAAATTGAAGAAAATAGGGAAAACCACTAGACCATTCAGGTATGACATAGATTTAGCTGACTCCAAAGTTCAACTATACCTCAGCCATTGTGTATGAGGCCAGATCAGGAAAAGAAGGCCAACCTCATCATTGGCTGAAATTTGTATTTTGAAGAATTGTGCATAAACTCGATAAAAACAACTGACTCGAAAAAGGCACATCTTCCACTTACCAGTTTTCAAGTCACATTTTGTACATGGTTTTATCTGATCCTCACAACAATCTTGGGAAATGAGCAGGGTTGGTATTTAAAATCCAAATTAGGTCATTGAAACCTACAATTCTAGAAAGGTTAAATTACTTGCCCAGCATCATACAGCTAGTGAGTTAAGATATGGGACTCTTCTCCAGGTCTCCCAACTACTAGTTATCTGTGCTTGGCATTAGAAAATCTCAAACTGTGAAATTATAGTATATGTGAATTTCTAATAGAGCCATAGAAGTTCCAGGATTCATCAGCAGCTCACTGTCTGTCTCAAGAATTAAGCTTGAATAAGTATGAGCTCTGTCAATTCTGGACTGCATCAGGCAGTACTCACTTAAGCATGCCTTTATGTGACTTGTAAATAAAATTCTGTTTGCTTGATATTCCCTGTGGCTGGAGAGTAACGTTTAAACGTCTTCAAAGTTATTTTTACTGTGCTTCCTGAAGCATCTTATACACTACTTACCCCAAATTGGGCCCTGTTCTGTAGTTTTTATTCAGGTAAAACTAATGGAGTTTCCCCAGAGTGAGAGATGTGTAATCAATCCCATTGTTTGATTTCAATGGCTTATTACTGGGTGGGAGAATTGTTATAACAGAGGCAATTTAGAAAATCAGGTACGATTGACTCTAGTCAATTTGCATACTGCAGTCCCAACAGCAAAAAGTCATGGTGTTTCATGCCTGAGAGAGTTCAGTCATTAATGAGACCACCTGGGCAACTAACTAATCCTGAGAGAGAACAGGAGAACTGTGTGTGTGTATGTGTGTGTGTGTGTGTGCACGTGCGTGGAACTGTGCCCATGTGTTTCTAAACAACGGTGCATTCAAAATTGTCGCCAATCAAAGAAGGAAAAAATAATCTAAGAAGTTAATGCTGGTATTTTCCAAAAAATAGTCACAATCAGAACTGTCTCTTCGCAGATCCTTATGTGACTGGCCTTGAATGTAACATTTGGATTTACTGTGGTTATACATTCTTCTTAAAAGTTGGCAAGATGCTGCTCTCTGGGAGGTATGAGAACAATTGGAAAGCTCCCTGAACTGAACGGCAGAAATATGAGTTCCAATCTGAACCCAACCATTAATTTTCCTTATGTCTTGGGCAAGTACCTTAGTTCTTAGGCCTCTGCTTCCTCATCTTTATGAAGAGTTCAGATCAGATATTTTCCAAGGCCTTTTCCAGCAGTAGCATTTGGTATCACATCCTTGGAAAACAAAAGCCTTTACCTGAAAACAGACTTGATCACTGCCAAGTTGTGTGTCATGTCTATGGAGTCAAATGAGAGATGAAGATTAAAAAAGAACAGAGGGAAAGAGTCCAGCTGCCTATCCTAGCATACAAATGTGTCTCCATCAGGAATGGAAAAGTACGGGCACAAACGCTACAGATGGTGAGTGCGTAGCGCCCGTCTTTGCAGTGAAGGATAATGTAGCCCTTATTCCAATTGTGTGCAATGAATCCACTGATCTGTGAAGTCCCTGACAGAGAGGTTTACTCATGCATTAGATGAGGAAGGGAAAGCTGGAGGAGGGGACACCAACATTGATGAACTGACTAGTTTCTGACGTTATCTCAAAACTCTCACTGCACCACTGAGAAATAATTAATACAAGCTCCATATGCAGGAACCTGAACTTAGAAATAGTAAGCAACTCAGCAACTTTAAAATATACTGTTAAAGGGGCAGAACTGGGAGGAAACCTTGTCCTAACACTCAAGTTCTTTCCAGCATAATACCATGTAAGTGCAGAGAATGCCACATTCTTCAAATCTTGTCTATTTTCCCTTTGCACTCATTCCCCACCCATACTTATGCATATCTTTTCAGAACATCATACAGAAAACATCACCTGTCCTGGAGGACAGGAAGGAAGGGCACTCATAGGTCTCTACTTTCCTCCCTAATTATCCTTTTTACTTCACGACTGCCTATTTCATCCATTTCAGCTTATTAAAAACAAGACCTCTTTCTTTTTGTGGAACACTTTATTGTTGGAAATGAAATATCTTAAACAGTTCAAAGGCAGGCTGGTGCCGATGACAGGAGCTGCGTCAGCATGGAGATAGCAACGGCCGCATCCTGAAAAGCAATTGCAGTTTTGAGAAGCAGCAACTATTTGCAATCCTCCTTTCAAAAAGATCACTTTCAGAATGTGGCATGGGCTGGAAATGGATGCAGTCATCATTTTCAGGGGTTTTGTTGGGCTCTGGCAGCTGGGAATTCTCTTTTCTAATCTCCTACAACCCACAGACCCTCACACAAAACAGGAGGTAAAAATGCCATTGTCCTAAAATAAAATGTGGCTGTGCAGCTACATATTGTAAGGAATTTTTTTTATGGAAAAATAACTTTTTTATAAAGGAAAGATGATCACATGAGTTTAAATAAAAACTAACCAGACATGGAAAAATAGGTGTTTTTTCTTAATAAATAAAAAGGGATAAATATTTTGGGGTAGGGCCAATAATTGCTGTTCCCTTTAGTAAAATGTCCCATTTTCACCCTCCCTCTGGCCTTGCTCAAATGCCAGCTTCTCTGGGAAGCCTTCTCCCATCCCTTATGTGAGGCATTGTTTTTTTCTTTCACTTAACTGCTAATATGGTTTTATCTGTGTCAGTAGCTCAGGCATGTCTGACTCTTTGCAACCCCATGGACTGCAGCCAGGCTCCTCTGTTTTTATCTGAGTATTTCTTTTATCAGGCATCTCCTTCCTATTTGTACTCTGGCTACTTATACATATATTGGCTTCTCTTCTCAGCCTGCAAGCTCTTTCAGAAAGGATTTCACACTTTCATTGATTTATGTATTAATTAAACAACTGTGAGTTGACAGTCTACTTGATGCCAAGAACTGTTTAGGCATTTAGAATAAAAGTATTGATAAAATGTATAATAACCAGTTCCTTTTTTCCAGGAGCTTACATTCAAATATGGAAGAGAGACATGTGAACATGTATATAAAAATTGCAATTGAAGGTATGTAGGATACATATGAAATTTATTTCTAAGTATTTTAGTACCTTGTTGAATGAACAAATAAATGAATGCAGGTTCCACTCTTAAATAACAGTTCAGTTCAGTTCAGTCACTCAGTGGTGTCTGACTCTTTGTAACCCTATGGACTGCAGCACGCCAGGCCTTGCTGTCCATCACCAACTCCCAGAGTTTACCCAAACGCATATCCATTGAGTCGGTGATGCCATCCAACCATCTCATCCTCCGTTGACCCCCTCTCCTCTTGCCTTCAGTCTTTCCCAGCATCAGGTTCTTTTCAAATGAGTCAGTTCTTTGCATCAGGTGGCCAAAGTATAAATAACAGTGAAGGCCCTAAATAGAAACCAAGCATCCTTGTGGAGATATGAACTGGCAGAGAAATGAAAAACCAATGATGACATATGGGTCCTTGGGAGCAGTGTTGTTCTCAGAAGTCCAGATCAAATATTCCTGCTAGCGTAAGCCCTGAATCTTTATCATCTCTGTTTCCTCTAAGAATGGAGTATTTTAAATATTAAGGGTGATCCTACAGAGAGCAAGGTGGAATATGAAAAATGTAGCTTTGGAATCAGAAAATGTACTATGCACAGAAAGAGAAAATAGGCAGCCTGATTGAAGTAGTGCTTATTGAGGATGCAATATTAAATGCTACAGAAAACAATAAATCTGACACTATTCTGGAGAAGTTTTATGGAATAGGTGTGCTTACCAGAGAATGATACGAGGACAAACACATGTAGAGAAAATGTGCCATGTGATCCAAAGGCAGAAAGACAGACCATGGAACATCTGGTGTCTCTTAGATCTCAGATGAGGATTGTGTTCCTACTGACTAATATATTGATGCTAATTAGTAAATGCCATCTACAGTCTTTTATACATTTCTTAAAACATTTTCTCTTGTTAGTCAGCTCCTTCTCTTGATATTTTTATAGTTTCCTAGGCGCCGCAATCCCACATTGTCTTTTTTCTTTTCCTACTTCCATAACTGATCAATTTACCTGAATAGAACATCCTGCTCCAACCTGCAAATGTCCATATTCTCTATGGCTCAGTTCTTGGCTCTGTGTTTGAAGTCTCAGAAAAATTACCACCTGAAATTACACTATCATCCTTCAATCTAGTATTGAATTCTATCAAGATGGTTATCTAATCATTATCATTAATTTGATTACTCCCTCCCTGAATTCCACTTGTATTTTACAGAAGCCTTGAGTACATTTACTCACTGATATATATAATATATCAGACTTAGCCATCTACCTGTTCCTCACATTCATTCCATGGAGAGATTAATCATCATCACAATTCCACCACTACAATACATTACAGGGCTTAAAACCTCTCCCTGCAAAACAGGCTCCCCTATCAAATCCTTCACTTTCATGGATGGCATCATCATTCTCTCTCTCTTCTCAGTTTGCAATGGCAGGCATATTGGAGTCTTCTCTCTTTCTACCTCCATGTCTAGGCACCAGAGTTAGTTATTCCAAAAGTCTCCTTGTATAATGTCTCTGGCATTAGGAACTTATATATATATAAAATTCAGCAAAAGTAACTAGACACAGAAAAGTATGTATTGCCATGCCATCTTTCCTCCATTGCCAACCCCTCACTTGTCATTTCATGTGTTGGTCTTTGAATAGGTGGTAATCATTCATATTTCTATTCTCTAGCCTTTCCCAATCAGTCAACACTTTTTTTTTAGCCTGATTACTTTTCTTTAAAATACATATTTAATAAACCCAGCCTCTTGACAATTAGTCAGTGACTTGATATTTTCCGGTAGACATATAATGCATGTCACAAATGTGACTTGACACAAAAGTAGCTTAAATGTCCTAATAGCCACATTAGAAATGCAAAAAGAAGCAGGTGAAAATAACTTTAATAATACTGTTGTTATATTTAACCCAATATATCCCCAACATTATCATTTTAATATGGAATAATTAATATTAATGAGGTATTTCACTGGTTTTTTTCATACTAGTCTTTGAAGTCATACATCTCAATTCAGAGTAGATAAAGTTGAAACGCTCAAAAGCCATATATGACTAGTGGCTACCATATTAAGCAGTGCATCTTTACAATATTCCTGGTGCCTTCCATTTTCATCCTTTGCTCATGCTCTTACCCTTGTACCCCTTCTTTTACCAGCATTACTATATCTTGATAATATCCCAAGATTCTTGCAGTTTAAGTTCTGACTCTTCTGCGTGGAGAATCACCGCAAGACTACAGTCATTTCATGACGGGCGTTAGTTATATGTATTAGTTATGCTCTGTAGCTGGCATGTCCTATGTGCTCCTTTCTTTTGTGCACTACTTTTTTATAATTAACGAATGAGAACTACACTCTAGTCAGATTGTCACTCTCTAGAGGGTTGATAATTCTCTCAATCCCTGATATTGTTTAGCAGACTGCCTTTCACAGGGAGAGTGAAAATGAAAGTTCTTCAGTTGTATCTGGCTCATTGCAGCCCCATGGACTTCTCCAGGCCAGAATACTGAAGTGGGTAGGTATTCCCTTCTCTGGGGGATCTTCAGAGATAGAATCCAGGTCTCCTGCATTGCAGGTGGATTCTTTATCATCTGAGCCACCAGGGAGTCCTAGAATACTGGAATGGGTAGCCTATCCCTTCTCCAGCAGATCTTCCTGACCCAGGGATTAAACCAGGGTCTCCTGCATTGCAGGTGGATTCTTTACCAGCTGAGCTACCAGGGAAGCCCTTTCACAGAGAAAATATAGTAAATATTTGTTGATGAAATGTTGATAGTACCAATTACCAAAATATAAGTGTAAAAATAGACTTTATTAATCAATACTCTTTTAATAGTGTTTTCAGCTCAGTTCAGTTCAGTCGCTCGGTCATGTCCGACTCTGTGACCCCATGAATCGCAGCACGCCAGGCCTCCCTGTCCATCAACTCCTGGAGTTTACTCAAACTCACGTCCATCAACTCAGTGATGCCATCCAGCCATCTCATCCTCTGTCGTTCCCTTCTCCTCCTGCCCCCAATCCCTCCCAGCATCAGAGTCTTTTCCAGTGAGTCAGCTCTTCGCATGAGGTGGCCAAAGTACTGGAGTTTCAGCTTCAGCATTAGTCCTTCCAAAGAAATCCCAGGGCTGATCTCCTTCAGAATGGACTGGTTGGATCTCCTTGCAGTCCAAGGGACTCTCAAGAGTCTTCTCCAACACCACAGTTCAAAAGCATCAATTCTTCAGTGCTCAGCTTTCTTCATTGTCCAACTCTCACATCCATACATGACCACTGGAAAAACCATAGCCTTGACTAGATGGACCTTTGTTGGCAAAGTAATATCTCTGCTTTTCAATATGCTATCTAAGTTGGTCATAACTTTCCTTCCAAGAAGTAAGCGTCTTTTAATTTCATGGCTGCAGTCACCATCTGCAGTGATTTCGGAGCCCAGAAAAATAAAGGCTGACACTGTTTCCACTGTTTCCCCATCTACTTCCCATGAAGTGATGGGACCGGATGCCATGATCTTAGTTTTCTGAATGTTGAGCTTTAAGCCAGCTTTTTCACTCTCTACTTTCACTTTCATCAAGAGGCTTTTTAGTTCCTCTTCATTTTCTGCCATAAGGATGGTGTCATCTGCATATCTGAGGTTATTGATATTTCTCCTGGCAATCTTGATTCCAGCTTGTGCTACTATTTACCCATTAACTGTGATAAAACATTATCCTATTACTAATTTTTTATAAGGTTATCATTACAGGTTTTAGTAAAGTTTTATTTTCCAAAATATAATACTTCCTGTTCTGGAAGGATACATATTAAAAATAGAAGAATAATATACACTAAATGGAAAATCAAGTGAGCCTCGTATAATTTCAACTCTGTGATTTATTTGTAAATGGAGTGATGAGAATGTTGATATTTAAAAGAGTATGCATGATGATATTATGAAAGACATACTTTAGTGACCTCCAACAAATATTGTCTGATTGTCTTATCAGTTTGGAGGAATTTCAGAAACACATTTAGAAGATTTAATAAAAGAATGTGTTGGGGTCCTCCATGTTTCATAGGGAGGCTTTGTACAAACACTCTGTGGGCATGTTTAAAGTCTTTGGCAAATGCTTATCAGGGATTGGTAAGATGTGATGATGGTTTTATAGGTTTACATATAGGAGAAGTGCTTGATGAGATTTCACACAAAGAATCTCTGATTAAAGTAATGAGTCCTGGGTATAGAGGATAAAGAGGCTGAACGTGGCTAATGTTTCCTTGAGATGGGGGTTTTGTTCAAGTTAATAATATTTTATATAAACTGAAACTATCAGGAGACAAAATGATTAGTTTGAAGGGCATGACTTACTAACATACTATAAAACATGTGATAAGTTTGATGAAACAGATCTTACATAAAATTATTAAATAAATGAAATATGTACTTTGAGACTCAATTTCAACTGTCACTAAATGTTCTGGTCTCCCTTCAAGCCTATTCATTCACCCCATGTCACCTCCATGATATGTGATAGGACTTTCTTGTGTATTCCAATTTTACTGAGAACTTTTGAAGTTAGATGATTTCAAGATACAAATGTAGAGTACACTGATTGGCATTAAGGAAACGAATTTAGGTTGAAGCCCCACAAACATGATATCACTTGTATGCAGAATTTAAAAAATAATACAAAGGAACTTATTTGCAAAAAAGAAAAGAGTCACAGATGTTGAAAACAAATTTATGGTTATTAGGAGGGAAGGAGGATAAATTGGGAGATTGGGATCAACCTATATAGACTACTATATAGAAAATAAATAACTATTAAGGACCTACTTTATGGCACAGGGAACTTTGGTCAATACTCTGTAATGTCCTACATGTGAAAAAATCTAAAAAAGAGTAGATTTATGTATATGTATGTGTAACTGATTCACTTTGCTGTACAGCAGAAGCTAACACGTTGTAAAACAACTATACTCTGACAATTTTTAAATTTTTTAAAAAGTCATTTAACCATAAAAAAGACCGATGCCGAAGTCTAAAACTTATAATTTTTACAAGAGTAACTTAAAAGTAATTCAGAAAAAAATACTTTTTAAACTCAATGGGGAAGTTCCCAGGTGGTGCTAGTGGTAAAGAACTGGCCTGCCAATGCAGGTAGACGTGAGAGACATAGGTTCGATCTCTGGGTAGGGAAGATCCCCTGGAGGAAGGCACAGCAACCCACTCCAGTATTCTTGCCTGGAAAATCCCTTGAACAGAGGAGACTGACAGACTGCAGTCCATAGGATTGCACAGAATCTGACATGACTGAAGCAACTTAGCAAGCAAGTGACCTCAATGAGTGTGTGTGTATATATATACTCCTGTTGCTGTTGCTGCTGCTAAGTTGCTTCAGTCATGTCTGACTCTTAGCGACCCCATGGACTGCAGCCCACCAGGCTCCTCCGTCCATGGGATTTTCCAGGCAAGAGTGCCGGAGTGGAGTGCCATTGCCTTCTCCGATATATATACTCCTAGATGACTGTAAACAAAATTAGAGTATTTATATTTGTATAGTATATAGATGGGTATGTTTTCCATGTAGCAGTTATTGTCAAATGGATAAAACCCTAATTTGTGAATACGTGAGTTGTGTTTATGTGTGTATATATGTGCGTGTGGGTGTGTATTTATTTATTTATCTATCTTCATATAATTGAGGTGGTTAATTTAAATGAGGACAAAGATTGCCGGGGTCAGGGGAAGCAAATTCTATCCTGGTTGACATCTAATTTGGTGAATCCAATTGGGAAATGGGAAGGTGTCGGTAGAAAATGGGCTGGGAAAGATGCATGGTGTGTGCCAGAGACTGTGCCCAAAAGCTGACGATAACCTGAAATAGTGATGGGGAGAACACGAAATACAGCAGGTGACAAAGCAAAGGATACAGAGTGGACATTACAGTAAAGGGGAAAAGCCATAATTGGGAAAAAGAAATAGGCATTCAAGCAGGTGAGACTTAAAAACACGCAAAAGGAATAGCTCTGGACACAATGCATTAGAAGGGGAGATTCCGTTTTAGATTGTCAGTTCAAGCTTTTGCTCTGTGTGTTTTGGCTGGTAGGGCTAAAATACGTGTGTAGGAAAGCCTGGCTTAAAATAAACTGGTTTGGGATAGAGTGATAGGTAGAGAATGAGCAGGCTAGAAAAATGTCTGTTAATTATAACTCATTAAAATAGTTTGAACTTCAGAAAATCTGTAGAAGTAATTCTTAAATAATTCTGTTCAGTCCTGTAAATGCTTCTCCAGGACTAAAATCAAGGCAAAACCTGGCAAACTCCTTGAGAAAATAAAGAGAGCCAAGCTTAAATCAAGAGCAGTTACCACCTTTAGGCTTCAAGGGTGAAAAACCATCACCACTCTAGGCAGGAACAAAATGTACAAAAAAATAAAACTGACTAGAGTCTGAACAAGAAACCAGACTCAATGACTGGCTTGCTATATAATATTTAGGTGAAAAACAGACAGTTTTCTAAACTGCTGAATTCATAGTCAACATGATCTTTATTATCTCCATCATCTTCATCTTCATCATTATCATCAGGGTAACTCCCAATTACCTTACTGTGGTCAAGTTCTTATGATAACTAAAAAGCCTTACATAATCTATGATCCCATCTATATCTTCTCCTCCACTCTTCCCACATTAGGCTCTTCCTAGCTCACTATGCTGCAGCCACATTGGGTACATTTGTGTTCTTCATACACTGAAGTTTGTTCCTGTGTCAGAGTCTGAACATATACACCCTTTCTAGGGATCTTCTGTCTTCTTAACATGATTGCCCTTTCTGCTTTTCAAGTCTAAACTCAGATTATTACTTCTCGACAGATTTTCCTGACTATCCTATTCAGCATTACCCAATACATTCCAAACTGTCCTACTTGAAAGTAACCATTCTTCTCCTTGTGTGTGTCTGTCCATCTAGCTACCTTTGTTGCTTAATACCTGTGTTACCTGTTAGCATATTATTTATATCAGAGCAGAAACTTTGACTGTTTTACTTCAAACTGTAATTAGTACTATCTATAATTGTAGATGCTCAAAAATACATGTTGACTGAATGAATGAGCTGTTTTAAGTGCTAAAATCCACTGCATTTTTCAAAACTCATAACTCAGATAAGTATCATTTTGTTTTTTAATCTAGTTTATTAAAAAGGAGATTGACTTTTTTGAAAGATTAGCTGACTTGACAAGATTCCAAGTTATTTAAAGAGTTGCATGAGATAGGAAACAGATTATAATGCATAATAGTAATGTAAGATATTTCAATTCTCATTATTGGTACAGCACACTTATTTGCTAACCACTAGTGAACATCAGCTAGTTTACAACCTCTGAAGCTACCTAAGTTCTTAATTTTCTAGTTTTCACCACTGATTAAATAGATCTAAGTTAATTCTAAAGAGCAGGCATAGGAATCACAATTCCTTTGTGATTACATTTGTGTTTATCTGCTGACCTCAAAGAAGTCACATTCTATGTAATGATGACAACACCAGACAGCGCATTAAGGTCCGGACTGAGCACAGAAAAGTCTTACACAAAGATAGTACACAGTTTCATTCTGCTCTTAACCTTAGCTACACCAGTAAGTCTTCCCCCTTTGGGTAATGCATCAAGAAATATTTAGTTAAGCCAGTGTATTCTTTTTGGGTAATCAAAAAAAAAATGTTCATGCAGTTTCAAAAGATATTTTCAAAAGATAAAGTAAAATACAGACATAAGAGCGAATAAAAATATGTTTTTATAAAGAATCAAAAAAAAATTTCAAGGCACTGTACAGAATAGACTAAACTTAACATTTAACATAGATTCAAATTTGAATGAAAAATAGAGCAATAAAAATATGAAGCATAAAACTGAAATTCCTTAAATTTATTCATCTAGTTATAATCACTTTTGCTTCTCAGTAAACTAAGAAATCTATTTCATTTTCTCTTGGGTTTTAGGACAAAACTTTGCATAAGTTATCCTGAAAATGCTAAGGTTATCATCAGTCTTCTTAATCAAAATTTTATGTTTTATGAATAATAAGAATAATATTGTTAATATATAAGAAGTTATTACAAGTGATTATACCAAAGACATAGATAACTATGCAAATTATATAATCATTTCAGAAACTAGCAAATACAGAAGAAAGCACACACAAAAAAACTTCTCAATACAAATAGTAACCAAAGAAACATGTAATAACATGATAAAAGATATAATTTGATTTATCAAATTGACAAAAATGTAGACATTTTAAAATGATAACATCTACCATTAGCTATAGTGTGAGGAAGGAGGCACTTTCATATCTTGCTGGTAGGAATGTTGAATATTATGGAGTTCAATCTGGCAGTATATATTAAAATTTTTGTAATTTGGCATGCAGGCTTGACTGAGTCCTGCAATTTATCCTAAGGGTACAATCATGATTCATGCAGATATATAGCCTTAAGATGTTTATCACAGGACTGCTTATATAAGAAAAAAGAACTGACAACAACTTTTCTAACGGGTCTAAAAAATTATAGTTCATCCATAAAATTAAAATTTAAAATAAATATGTATGCAGTTCCTAAAAATGTGGTAGAAAAACCACTCATATCATTTAAAAATATTCATAGGATAGTAAGGAAAAGTGAAAGCAACAAGATGCCATTATTGAGGGGAGAAGGCAATGGCACCCCACTCCAGTACTCTTGCCTGGAAAATCTCATGGATGGAGGAGCATGGTAGGCTGCAGTCCATGGGGTCACTAAGAGTCGGACACGACTGAACAACTTCACTTTCACTTTTCACTCCCATGCATTGGAGAAGGAAATGGCAACCCACTCCAGTGTTCTTACCTGGAGAATCCCAGGGATGGAGGAGCCTGGTGGGCTGCCATCTATGGGGTCACACAGGGTCGGACAGCAGCAGCAGCAGCAGCCATTATCGAGTTCATAAAATATGTATCAGTACATAGAAATGAGGCATTGTGGCCATATACCAAAAAATCAATAGAAGTTATCTCTTGGTAATAAGATTATGAATGACTTTTTAAAAATTATTTTCTTCAGTGTATTTATATAAATTTCAGCAATGCATATTATATTATTTTGTATAAAAATAAAATGAAAGCTACACATAAAATTAATGATTTAATCTCAATCAAAGATGAACTAGTGTAAAAAACAGCAATATCACAAGGAGTAAAGAAGGAAAATAAATTAGAAAATTATCAAAGCAAGCACCAAAGGAAGAGATTCAGAATACTGTTTCAGTCCAAGAAATGGACTGTGAACAGGTACTAGATGCGTTATTTTTTAATTGTACATGCCAAAATTTTACAACAATTCATAAAAAACTTTTAAAATGTGTTTCTTCTGTGTATTTTTTTATACCAACATCTGAAAAGATGATGTTATTTCTTTCTAGGTAGGCTTCATTGATGACTTGGAAAATTGTAAATGAAATTGAATACATAACATAAAATTAAATTCACTGAATATTTCTTTTGAGCAAAATAGGTTGCCACCATTAGCTGTGATGTATCATTATTACTATTGTAGTGCAGTCGATGGTTCTTTGCATTGTAACAATAATTTTTGTGCTCAGTTCAGTTTAATCGTTCAGTTGTGTCCGACTCTTCACGAACCCATAGATGGCAGCCCACCAGTCTTCCCTGCCCACCACTAACTCTTGGAGTCTACCCAAACCCATGTCCATCAAGTCGGTGATGCCATCCAACCATCTCATCCTCTGTCGGCCCCTTCTCCTCCTGCCTTCAATCTTTCCAAGCAACATGGTCTTTCCCAATGAGTCAGTTATTCCCATCAGGTGGCCAAAGTATTGGAGCTTCAGCATCAATCCTTCCAAAGTATATTCAGGACTGATTTCCTTGAGGATTGACTGGTTTGATCTCCTTGCTCTCCAAGGGACTCTCAAGAATCTTCTCCAACACCACAGTTCAAAAGCATCTATTCTTCAGCATTCAGATTTCTTTATAGTCCAACTCTCACATCCATACGTGATTACTGGAAAAACCAAAGCTTTGACTAGACAGACGTTTGTCGGTAATGTCTCTGCTTTTTAATAGGCTGTCAAAGTTTGTCATATTTTTTCTTCCTAGGAGCAAGCATCTTTTAATTTCGTGGCCACAGTCACCATCTACAGTGATTTTGGAGCCAAAGAAAATAAAGTCTCTCACTGTTTCCATTGTCTCTCCATCTATTAGCCATGAAGGGATGGGATCAGAGGCTATGATCTCCGTTTTTTGAATGTTGAGTTTTAAAGCAGATTTTTCACTCTCCTCTTTCACTTTCATCAAGAGGCTCTTGAGTTCCTCTTCACTTTCTCCCATAAGGGCAGTGTCATCTGAATATCTGAGATTATTGATATTTCTCCCAGAAATCTTGATTCCAGTTTGTGTTTCATCCACTCTGGCATTTAGCATGATGTACTCTGCATAGAAGTTAAATAAGCAGGGTGACAATATACAGCCTTGATATACTCCTTTCCCAATTTGGAACCAGTCTGCTATTCCTCTCTAGTTCTAACTGTTGCTTCTTGACCTGCATACAGAGTTCTCAGGAGGCAGGTCAGGTGGTCTGATATTTCCATCTCTTTAACAATTTTCCACAATTTGTTGTGATCCACACAGTCAAAGGCTTTAGCATAGTCAATGAAGCAGAAGTAGATGTGTTCCTGGAATTCTCTTGCTTTTGCTGTGATCCAACGGATGTTGGCAATTCGATCTCTTGTTCCTCTGCCTTTTCTAAATCCAGCTTGGACATCTGGAAACTCTTGGTTCATGTACTGTTGGAGCCTGGCTTGGAGAATTTTGAGCATTACTTTACTAGCATGTGAGATGAGTGCAATTGTGCGGTAGTTTGAGCATTCTTTGGTATTGCCCTTCTTTGGGGAGGGGGGTGGGAGTGGGGTAAAGGATTGGGAACTCATGTACACCCATGGTGGATTCATGTTGATGTATGGCAAAACCAATACAATATTGTAAAGTAAAATAAAGTAAAAATAAAATAAAAAAAGAAAACTGACCTTTTTCCAGTCCTGTGGCCACTGCTGAGTTTTTCAAATTTGCTGGCATACTGAGTGCAGCACTTTTACAGCATCGTCTTTTAGGATTTAAAATAGCTCAACTGGAATTCCCTCACCTCCACTAGCTTTGTTCCTAGTGATGTTACCTAAAGCTCACTTGACTTTGGACTCCAGGATGTCTGGCTCTAGATGAGTGATCACACCATTGTGGTTACTGGGGTCATTAAGATCTCTTTTGTATAGTTCTTCTGTGTATCCTTGCCACCTCTTCTTAATATCTTCTGTTTCTGTTATGTCCATACTGTTTCTGTCCTTTATTAAGCCCATCTTTGCATGAAATGTTCCCTTGGCATCTCTCATTTTCTTGAAGTTATCCCTAGTCTTTCCAATTCTATTTTTTTCCTCTATTTCTTTGCATTGATTGCAGAGAAAGGCTTTCTTATCTCTCCTTGTTATTCTTTGGAACTCTTCATTCAGATGGATGTATTTCCTTTCTCCTTTGCCTTTTCACTTCTCTTCTTTTTTCAGCTATCTGTAAGGTCTCCTCAGACAATCATTTTGCCTTTTTGCGTTTCTTCTTGGGATTTTGCTCACCACCACCTGTACAATGTTACAAACCTCCATCTTCTTCAAGCACTCTATCTATCAGATCTAATCCCTTGAATCTATTTGTCACTTTCACTGTATAATCATAAGGAACTTGATTTAGGTCATACCTGAATGGTCTAGGGGTTTTCCCTGCTTTCTTCAATTTAAGTTTGAATTTGGCAATAAGAAGTTCATGATCTGAGCCACAGTCAGCCCCTGGTCTTGTTTTTCCTGGTTGTCTCCATCTTTTTGTGTCCTTTCCCCATTTATTCTCATCAAAATACTTGAAAGTTGTTTGTGTCATTTCTACTTTGTACATGAAGCAATAAAAATCTAGCAAGGTTACATGCCTTCCCAACATCCCAGAAATGCTGAAAGCTTCTGGAAACAAAACCAAGCCTACCATAGACCACAATTCTCATACTGAGAAATACTTTTTGGAGAACATTCATACCAGACATGAAATTCTTTTTTTTTTTTTTCCCTGTGCTAATAAACTTAACTTCAAAATTTTTTGCTTTGTTTCTATGAGCAATCTCTGTGAGTTTGTAAGAGCTGCTGACACAGTACAGTAAAGAGTTTCCAACTACTTTATCAAATCATATCTTCACAGTTTTTCCCACATTTCCTATACATTTTGCATAAAGAATATTCTCCAAAAATTTTGACTTCTTATTGAGAATTTTAGCAGAGTTTTGTTCTTCACCTCTAATTTTATTTTAAAAATTTGTATGTAGTAAAAGACATATCAAGATCATTTAACAGATGAACTTTAGGTAATTATAAACACCTATTAATTAATTAGATATCTAAGAATCTTTAAGGATAATTTTGAGATTGAACTGGAGATAAATTTGGTTAATTTACTAAAAATACTGTATTTTTTTTCCCTATCTATGAGTGAAAGTGAGTGAAATCGCTCAGTCGTGTCTGACACTTTATGACCCTATGGGCTGAGCCCACCAGACTCTTCTGTCCATGGAATTCTCCAGGCAACAATACTGGAGTAGTTTTCCATGCCCTTCTCCAAGGGATCTTCCCAATCCAGGGGTCGAACCCAGGCCTCCCACATTGAAAGCAGATTCTTTACTGTTTAAGGTACCCAGGAAACCCTATCTATAGTGTGGTCTTTTCTAACCAAGAATTAGAAAATAGCCTCTAAGAAACATAAAAAATAATTAAAATCAGCCTCAAGCTCCTTTTCACCTTCACTGTAATTATTTAGAGGAAGGAAGAGAGATAGAGATATAACTATCCCAGTAGATAAGCCATGTACCATGCTGATCCTAGGTTTCCTTCTGTATCCCCATTCAGTGATATTGCCTCCATTTCATAGATTTATCTACACTTATATATATATATAAACTGGAAATTCTCAAAATTACTTATGTAGCTCAAACTTTTCTCAGAGTTCTAGAAACCTTTCTCCAACTTAACATTTCTGTTTGGTTGCCTCGTGGAATTTCACAAATAATATGGCCAAAATAGAACTCTTCTGTTCTCCTTCAGTATTAATATATTTTCATTTTTCAATATCTCAAGAAATGACAGCACCATACATCCAGTTGTCTGAGCGCATCATCCTTGCCCATCATCCTTGGTTCCTTACTTTGCTCATACCTTCACATCCAGTACCTCAGGAAGCCTTTTCTTTGTACTTGCTAATGAATCAGTCCAGTATCCATTAGCTCCACTACCAATATATTAGTCCAAACCTCCTTACAGAATTCTATCTCCCCTTCCAATAACCATCGCCCCAAATTGGTCATCACACAGCAGCCAGATAATCTTTTAAACAAAAATTGAAATAACAGCAACCTCTATTAATCTTTCAGTGGACTAACCATGCAGTTCACACCCTAGATAAAATACCTATTTCACATGATTCTAGTTATTTTCTAAGAGCTTTATGAAGTCATACTTGTCATAAAATATACTGGACATGTTAAAGCACACACTTTGATGAGTTTTGACATAGGTATATATCTGTGAAAGTGCTGCACTCAATATGCCAGCAAATTTGGAAAACTCAGCAGTGGCCACAGGACTGGAAAAGGTCAGTTTTCATTCCAATCCCAAAGAAAGACAATACCAAAGAATGTTCAAACTACCACACAATTGCACTCATCTCATATGCTAGTAAAGTAATGCTCAAAATTCTCCAAGCAAGGCTTCAGCAATACATGAACCATGAACTTCCAGATGTTCAAGCTGGTTTTAGAAAAGGCAGAGGAACCAAGATCGAATTGCCAACATCTGCTGGATTATCTAAAAAACATCTATTTCTACTTTATTGACTATGCCAAAGCCTTTGACTGTGTGGATCACAATGAACTGTGGAAAATTCTGAAAGAGATGGGAATCCCAGACCACCTGACCTGCCTCATGAGAAATCTGCATGCAGGTCAGGAAGCAACAGTTAGAACTGGACATGGAACAACAGACTGGTTCCAAATAGGAAAAGGAGTACGTCAAGGCTGTATATGGTCACCCTGCTTATTTAACTTATATGCAGAGTACATCATGAGAAATGCTGGGCTGGAAGAAGCACAAGCCGGAATCAAGATTGCTGGGAAAATATCAATAACCTCAGATATGCAGATGACACCACCCTTATGGCAGAAAGTGAAGAGGAACTAAAAAGCCTCTTGATGAAAGTGAAAGAGGAGAGTAAAAACATTGGCTTAAAGCTCAACATTCAGAAAATGAAGATCATGGCATCTGGTCCCATCACTTCATGGGGAATAGATGGGAAACAGTGGAAACAGTGTCAGACTTTATTTTGAGGGGGCTCTAAAATCACTGCAGACGGTGATTGCAGCCATGAAATTAAAAGACACTTACTTCTTGGAAGGAAAGTTATGGCTAACCTAGATAGCATATTGAAAAGCAGAGACATTACTTTGCCAACAAAGGTCCGTTGAGTCCAGTGGTCATGTATGGATATGAGAGTTGGACTGTGAAGAAAGCTGAGCACCAAAGAATTGATGCTTTTGAACTGTGGTGTTGAACTTTTAAGAGTCCCTTGGACTGCAAGGAGATCCAACCAGTCCATCCTAAAGGAGATCAGTCCATATATGCTTCCTGACCTGCATATAGGTTTCTCAAGAGGCAGGTCAGGTGGTCTGGTATTCCCATCTCTTTCAGAATTTTCCACAGTTTATTGTGATCCACACAGTCAAAGGCTTTGGCATAGTCAATAAAGCAGAAGTAGATGTTTTTCTGGAAATCTCTTGCTTTTTCTATGCTGAAGCTGAAACTTCACTACTTTGGCCACCTCATGAAAAGAGTTGATTCACTGGAAAAGACCCTGATGCTGGGAGGGGTTGGGGGCAGGAGGAGAAGGGGATGACAGAGGATGAGATGGCTAGATGGCATCACCAACTCGAAGGACATGAGTTTGAGTGAATTCCGGGAGTTGGTGATAGACAGGGAGGCTGGCATGCTACAATTCATGGGGTAGCAAATAGTCGGACATGACTGAGTGACTGAATGGAACTAAAATGAACTGATATATCTGTAAAGCCATCATCACAAAATAGCAAGATGTCTGTTAACTTCAAAAGTGTATAACCTTTTTAATGCCTCCCTCCTTTTTACCCATCCATGGTAACTGAAAGTGAAAGTTGCTCAGTTGTGTCCAACTCTTTGAGACCCCATGTGCTATACAGTCCATGGAATTATCCAGGGCAGAATAGTGGAGTGGGTAGCCATTCCCTTCTCCAGGGGATCTTCCCAACCCAGGGATTGAACCTGCAATCTCCTGCATTGCAGGTAGATTCTTTACCAGCTGAGCTATCAGGGAAACCCTTTACCCACCCATATCTACATATAACCACCTATCAGCTTTCCTTTCTAGAAATTTATGAGAATTGATTAATACTTTTCTTTTACCTAAGCCACTCACTGAGTCCAGGTTGATTCCTCTGGTTCCATTCTTACCAAAGGTTGGGGGCGGGGTGGACGGGGAAGCAAGTTTAACAAAAATCATTGGGAAAATACCAACATGGTTGTCTAGTTTTAAAAATGGCTTATGAAGCTTCGGAAACACCTTAACACTTTTATGTACTTGAATCTTTATCCTAATAAAAATTTTATTCATAATAAACCCTCATTTCTATTTAGAAATTTAATGTGTTTTTGGGCTCAATTTTAAAATCTAGATTTGTCTCTCTCTTTTAACATTATCATCATGGTTTGGTAAATTCTGTCTAGAGACTTTGCGATATTAGTGAAAGCAGTTGAGTGTGCTTTGTGTGTGTTTACCAAAGAACTAAATCTTAACAATGCAAGGAATTCTACACAATGCAAATAATATTCCATTTATGAGAATTATTCATGGACTTTTCAATAGAATTTTTTATTTAGTAATATATGATGATTATTTGTGTCATTTATTTCAGAATATATATAGTTTTGATTATATAGTATGTTCAATTAATATTCTAAAACTATAATTTCTCTTCCTAGAGTAATCACAGTATGTTTTACTTCTTGTTGCTTTAAAAGGTGGCTTTTAATTGTTCTTTACAAAAATGAAAATGAAGGAAAATGCCAAAATACAACTAATTTCACTTCTTTTTGAAATTTGACATTTTCTACTAGCTAAGTAATATAAAAACACATCACCTAAAATAGCAGTATTTTAATAGCATCAGTTTCACAACATTTTAATTACTGTCACATTTCTTCATTCTTTTAGGGAGACTTCTGGTTAACAGCCGTGGGATCTAAAGAACAAGTAAGATTTAAAGCATACTAGTTTTTTTTTTTTTTTTCTGGTCTAGTTTTCACATTTTGTTTGTTTATTACTTAATAGTATTTCTTTACTACTATAAGTTGTAACTTCTTAGAAAATTGTTAGCAATTTTATTCTGGAGCATGAGGAATAAAGTGAATTTTCAACAGGTTCAGATTATTTGGAGGCTTTAAAAACCTACATGAATTTTCTGTGTATAGTAGGCAGATAGAAAAATATTACAGATAAAGTCCAGGTCCAAAGTAATGGGCATGCTTTTATGCTGAGTGTATAGAAACCCTTCAAGTGAAGTTTTGTAAGGCATTTGTTTTTGTAAAATGTCTACTGCTGCAGTTGTCTTCTTCTTACTTGCCTACCAGTAGAATAGGTCACAGAATGATTCATTTGCTTCCCCAAACCTACCTCATGGAGAACCATGACTCAGAATCAGAGTTAGGGCAATGTGAGGTGCATCCTCCAAACTGGAATGAGATGTGTTGGGATGATGAGGGAAGGACCTTCAGTTAATGGAGTAGAAAAGAGAACAGGTGAAATAAGAGATGAAAGGAAAGCAAATGAGGAAGGGGAAAATTGAAAACAATAATAGGGAAGAAAGCAGGTCACTGTACAAATAAAGAAAGTGAACAGCTAGATTATTACATATACTTCATTGTCAATATTTAGAAGAAAGGAAATAGAGGTAGAACAAACTTAGTAGATTGAAAACTGAAGAGAGGTAGAGACAGGGTATAAATAGGTTCTAGCTGAGAAAAGGGGAGCGATAAAATAGTTAGTGGCCAAAGAGGCAGAAAGTTCCTCTTTAATTTTTCCTACTTCTTTGACAATTTAGTCAATTGAAACTAGAACTTGAGTAGTTTAAAAAATAGAAACATTGAATACTTTTATCTACTTCAATGAAGAAGAAAAAATTCTGGTCCTTATTTGCTGTCTCTGAGCATCTTGCTTCATGCTCAATTTAAGCCATGCTCAAATGAAAATGTTTCTTGATTTGTTTCCAGTTTACTATGAGTGTTCTAAACCTGATCTACTCTTGCAATCACTTGACTTCTAAAAAGGGGAATCTCATGCATTTAGACAGGTGAAATAAGTCATTAAAATGTGTTTCTAATCTACAGAAAGCATATGTTAAACAATTCAAATTTATAGTCAGAAGAGTTCAAATTACTCCTGCATTCATGGACACAAAGCTCTAGATTCACCCCGTAGTTACCCTGTAACTGCTATTTGCAACCAAAGGAAAAGTGAACACAGTGCTGATCTCAACTGTAATGTACAGATTTACCAAGGAAGCTTGTAGAATTGACAGTCTTTCTATCCCAAAGTGTAAATCACAAAGATTCAATAACCTTCCCTTTTATTGCCATAAAGACATAAGTAAGTAAAAGTTAATTTCTAGCAGCATTTTCACAGTACTTTAATTGGGAAGTATAACCTTGAGTTTATGGTTGTTGCTTGAGGTTCATTGTTGTTGTTGTTGTTTGGTGGCTATTTAGTGTTAATCATTTATCATCATAATAAGAGGTCTCAATTTGAAGTATCTCAGGGAAAATAATTTGTTTATTTATGGTGTATATATAAAGTTATCATTAATAGTCCATCATTCATTATTTTCCTAATTATAACATAGACTTTGATGTTGGTAGAGTAGAAAGTACCTGTTGATTCCAACTCCAAAATACTGAGTAAAATCCCAACACCAAAATCCACTTAGTCTCCTGAGGCCTTAATGTTTTAACGTTTAAAACAAGGACAATACTGCCTACACACGGGTGTGGTGGCATTTGAACAACTTATCAACCTGAAATTACTTGTGACTTGTCCAAACTTAGTAGATGACATACTTGATGACACTTGAATTCTAACTTCCTAAAGGTTCCCATCCAAAATCCCATGAGCCATACAAATGATTTTGCAAGGATTGTTGCATGTGTTTGTACTTATGGTTTGACTTTATCATCAAAAAAGTTGTTCTGGGGATAAATCAACCTACCATTTAAAAAGCTTTAGTCATCCTCATGTCTCTATATCTGGAATGCAGGCAAAGTCCTTTAGCATCATCAAAATTTCCACCTACTTTCTGCTACTTTATGCTTCTCAATGGAAAAAAAATCTAGAACTCTCTCTCTCTCTTATTTTAATAGTGCTCGGCTAGGTGGTTTTACAAACATCTTCTCAGATAATCTTCACATCTGTCATGTAAAGAATATCTGATTGTCCCTTTTCCAGATGATTCTCAAAACAGCTGAATAACATGACTGAGGTCACCTAGATAGAAAAGAGAAGCAACTGGAATTGGGACTAAGAACTCTGCCCACAGTTGGTGTACATTGTAAAACACTCTAGTACCTTCCTTAGTGAAATATAATAAATTTAATATGAATATTCATAGAAGTACTATCACAGTGATTTTATCCATATTTGTGTAAAGAAAGCATTTAATGAAAAAGAAGAGGGGAAGCAAAAATGGTTGCTAGTTCCAAAAGAGGATGGGGACTGCTGGAAGATAAATAGAAAGACAGTCTCACTAACTCAGTATTGTGCCAGGAACAAGCTCTATGAGGAGGCATCAGTCAGCATTTTGAAAAAGTGCTTCCTGCTTAGTTGACAGCAGAGTGAACCTGAAGCCCTCCCACATGTACCTTAAGAGCCAATTCATCTGCATTCCTCTGAAAGTTTAGCAGAGAGAAACTTTATTTTCTAATTGTTGGCATTCTTCTTCTTAACAAAACCCCAAAGATTCTCTTTTCTAACTCTGCTTTTGGCTGATGGTGTGAAGTGTGTGGTTTTTCCGAGTTGATCTAGGTATACTTGTTGAAGTCAGGAAAGAAAATAATTATTATATAAATGCACATTGAACAATCCCTTTGAGAGACTAGCCTCTTGAACATCATTAAGAAAGAAAAAAGAAGCTGTTAGAAAAAAATAAACCTGAAGTTCCTGCATGATTAATCAATTCATTTTTAAAATAATTGCTACTAATTAACTTCATTAAAATAAACCTGTTTTATTCTTTTGTTAGAAAAATTCTCCTAGACTATTAAATAAAGTCAACAAACACTTATCTTTCTGGTCCTTCACACACATTCACAAGCACAGAAATACATACAAACACACACAACTGCACACATACTATGACAAAAATTTTCCACCTTCCAATGAAATATTCTATATTATCTGTTTTGTAGAATGTATAATGTTGAAAAAGTGATTTTTGGAGAAGAGTTGAAATGATTGAGCCTTAAATGTGTTTTGACATTTTGAAACTTTAATCTACGCCTATCTAAACACTGTGTTTTAAGTAGTCATCATCTTGTTTCATAAATGAGGGCTGCCTGTGTTTAGAAATACGCTTTCATTGTGCTGATATCACAGCTCAGATTTCTCTTTCCTCAGATTGTCTGCAGTGTAAACATGCTGCTTGATAAAGATGACAGGGAGCTTAACTTGATTGCTAGGCAACTGTGTTCTTATTACCATAGATAAACACACTTACTTCCTCTTTGGTGTTTTCCTGGTAAGGAATTTCTGGAGGAGCCTAATGCTTTCTTTTGGATAGATTATTATCTCATCCTTTCTAAGTAATCACATAGGTATCCTTTATTCTTTTGGATTTAATGCAAGGAAAAGTTCAGAGGCAAATGGTGAGGTATTAGATGGTGTGTATCAAGGCATGATGAGAAACAGGGATGTTGTTATTAGGAAACATTTTGAGTACATGAGAAAGAATCTGAATTATCCCACAGAAGCATGTTTCCATCTAGATTCTGAAAACTAAGTGTTATCTTGGGATCATGGGGGAGTTTTCTTCACATTATCAACTTCGTTCATGAAATTCAAATAAATGCTTCCAGAATGAAATGAGGTAATAGCAATGGACCAAACAGTTGTTTATTTTATATGACAGTTGCTTATTTACATTTTACATAATAATCTACCCAAATAATCTACCTCTTTATTTCCAAGGAGAGTTATTGTTCCTCTGTGAGTCTTACATAGAGCTTATAGTTTACTTGCTGTAGAAAAATGTTCATTATCCACAGGAACTACTGATTATGAGGATCCGAAGGCATCGAGAGGGCAAAAGTGCAGCAGCCAAGAGGAATTCAAGTCAAAGGGAACTCTCAGAGTGCAGTCTCATAGTCAGGCTGGTTAAACTATAAGATGCAAAAGGATTCATGTGACCCAGGAACCCCAGCTGCTGCACTAACCCCCCAGAGTGACTGAATGTCCTTTTGTGAAGAAGAGTTTAATTACTGGGACAGAGTAGTGGAACTAATGCTGGCAGTAGCATTTTCACCACCACTATGAAAAAGCAAAGTATACAACCCCCAGTGCCTGTGACACCCAGGAATTCCCTGAATTTTGATGTCAGTTTGACTATCTGGCTCAGAGCAAAGTTGTCCTGTCTGCAGTGCCCATATATCTGTAACCGTGCAAGTGCTAATACTCGAATTTTCCATATTCTCTTAGAGCCACATGTTTTTATCTGGAAAAAAATCAGTATCCAAAAAGGCTATTTCAGAATAGTGAATGAAGTGGCCTCCAGTGCCACTAACAATGCAGTAGGGAAAGGAAGAGGGAAGGAAACACAAATAAATAAAAACACCATTATTGATTAAACATGGATTGTTTCCAAACATAGACGTGAGTGAGGACACTTTCGTATCTGAAGACTGTTGTTAGTTCTGTTTTGTGAGTGATTGCCTTTTGGCTATCATCAATGATCAATGATAGAACACAACAATGATGGTGTAACCCTAAGGTGTGCCTGTGGCACATTTATTTTCCCCATCACCTTGAGAGTGGTTTCCAAGATTAATTCTAGTGTCAGTGGCTCTATATATTAATTGTTACTGCAGAAGCTCTTTATAATATGTCAGAGTTTAGCCACTCCTGTGTTACCTTGGTGTAAAGTCCCTAAAGCCTCAGAAATCAAAAGCAAACAAGCATAAGACCTGGCAAAAGTTTTCAAATATCATTGCATAAATATTTTAAAAATTAACATCTGTACTATCTGCATCCTTATCTTTAACTCTTTTTCTTTCTGCCATTGTTAGTGTGGCTAGTTGCATTTATCTATTCTGTTCAAGACATTCATATACTCAGAAATCTTTGTTGAAAAACTTAATCTAGTGGACAACTTTCTGATATAGATTTGATATAGATATTTGACAGTATAGGCTAGTGGATTGTGAATGCAAAGGCAAATGACAGTAATCCATTCAACAGCACATAACCTAAAAATGGAACCATATAGATAATGTTCGCATGGACCCTGAGCAAAGACAAATCATGAGGTTTCTTTAAGCACCGCTGAGTTTTGTGCAATTTTGTGAAGTTTTGCTCTTCTATCTGATATTATAGGATGCAAGGGTAAGGATATATACCATCACAGATAATGGTGATCCTTTCTCCGAGATTGCAGAATGGCTAAAATACATGCATATGGCATTAGACTTTAACTGATAGAGCTTGATAAAAATTTCAGTATTATTTCATAAATCTACTTTGTTCTCATATCCGCTTAAAGCAAAACAGTCATTTGACACTGTAAATAGTTTCCCTGTATCTGTGTGTAAAAGTAAAGCATCTTACCTAATATAACTTCCTGGAATGCATGAATGTATCATTTTTGTAATCTTCTCAAGTACTGTGAATAATGCTTGGCTCATGGTCCTTACTCAGTATGTACTGGACAGATGTTTTAGTTTTCTATGCTGTATAACAAATCACCACACATTCACTGGCTTTAAAATAACATTTATTATCTCACAGTCTCTGTGGGTAGGTACAGGCATGGCTTAGCTGGCTCCTCTGCAAGGATGCAGTCAATATGTCAGCAAGGGCTTAGTTCTCACCTGCAGGCTAAACTGGTGACGGATCCACTTCCAAGTTCACTCAGGTTGTTGGCAGAATGTACCTCCTTGTTACTGTTAAAATGAGGACTCTAGCTTCTTGATGCTTGTTGTCTGGAGGTTTTGCTCAACTCCAAGAGGCTACCTGAAGTTCACTGCCTAAAGGCCCTGTCCAGAGCCTTCTTACAGCATGACACTTTGCTTCCTTAAAGCCGGCAAGGGAGAAGGAGAGCCCCTATGACCAGAGCAGGATGAAGTTTTATATAATATAGCATAATCAAGGTGGTGAAATCCTATCTCTTTTGCTAAGCTCTATTGGTTAGAAGGAAGTCATAGGTCCTGTCCACATGCAAGCGGACAGGATTATACAAGAGCATAGACACCAGGTGGAAGAGGCCCTGGGGACCACTTTAAAGCCTGTTTGCCAAGTAGGTATCATTATTAAAACTAGTATCAGAGCAACCTTGATTCTCGACTTTGAACAAGAATTTAAAATCACATTAGAGAAAAAAACATGTTTGGTTACTGAAGAAAATGTAAAATAATTGTTAAAATAGCTGTAGAGTTGTCACTACACTTGATTTACAAAGGCACCATATCCACAGCATTCCCAATTGCAAGAGGCTAAATCTTCAGGGAATAGAAACATATTCTTTGCTTACTTTGACAATGAGTAGTGTGTGAGCCTCTTTCCTTTCTGAGTATGTTCTGAGTTTCAGGGCTTTGAATAACACAGCTTGTTCTTAATGTACACCTCACTGTCTACTATTGTTTGGCCTATAGTAACCACTGAGGTTATTATATACTATGTAATTACAGGCTGCAGTGACTAAGCATTTTACCATCTATTTACCCATAGGTCTGTTTTCTCACATAAGCACTTAATTCTATAATATTAAAATCAAAAGCTCCAAGCTTACTGGTCTTCCAGAATATGAGAATAATAGTTGAATAGTAAGTCATTCCCCCAGGGAACAATGTACTGGGACATGTGGAACCATGTAACCTTGGAGCATATACATCCAGTGATCTCTATAAAGCTCCCCAAATTTATATCTTCCCAGAATTCAAAAACATACACTTTCTGAGGGCCCCCGCAGACCATAATTGCCACTTTCTACTTAAGAAAAGCAGTCTCTAAGGTAACCAGGATACACATTCCATACCAATCTACATCTCAGGCAATCTAACTTAAAAGCGTGCTACATATGAACCCGAATGCAAAAGGGAAGTTTTCCATGCTAAAATAATCAACATAGACCATTGAAATTTAAAAATAATTATCTTATCCATATTAAGTCTTGGGGATACGCTTTGCACCTGTTGCGTAGTACCCACACGACATTTTCAGTCCACCTCTAATCCTTGTCACATACAACAGTGACCATGTGACAGTCCAGGGTATATGTATCAGTCAGGGTCCTTTCAGAAAACTGATGGCACACTGTAAAAAGGTTGAAGAGCCTTTAGTAAAGTGACTTATATGGAGGGATAATTAGGGTTAAAGGGCAGTGAAGTATCCCAGGTTATATAACTAACTAGTTATAGTTGTATTAAGCCTCACATAGTCTTAATAGAACATAAGCTTATAAAAGCCAGAGAGACCTGTATTATTAAAGACAGCCAACCAACAAGACCTTGACTAAGTTAAGAAAACAAACAAAAAACATATGACAATACGTGTCCTGGCAGGTAGAGAACAAGGAAAATAAACACCATGACTCCTCATTTCTTTTACCTTCTAATATTCTACTGATGCCTCACATTGAACCAATAAGAGACTGAAAGGCAGGGAGGGCCAGGTTGATGCCATCCTTAAATGTTAACCTCATGAAGCAGGGGTAAAAGGTTGAAGAACGGATCAGGAGGGACAAACAGGGTTTATCCTATAGCATGGTAATGTGCATCAGAACACAAAGAGAGCTGTAGATAATTTTGTCCCCTCCCCCTCCAACCTTTTTTTTTTAATTCTAACTTTTGTTCATCATCTGATTTCTAACAGTCTCTTCCTTTTATGCCTGGGAATATTGATCAAAGATATATTGAATCCATTGCTTATTTCTTAGGAACTATAGCAATGATATATTTCATTTATTGCTCATATTCTGACCTCTTTTCAGAAGTCATAGAGATTTTAGAAAGGATTGTTGAACTATTGAATGTTCTTCTAACCATTCATAACTGGAGTTTCTCCTGAGGCAGTTCCTAGTAATTTCCATTTTTCTATAAGCTGGCCAACTTTAAAACAATTCATTACCACCACACACTTTTGAAGTCTGCCCTGGCTACTCTTCATGCAGAGGAAAAAAATAAATAAATAAAAAATAATAAAAAACAGAAAAACAAAAACTTCAGTTTAGATGTGAGATAAAATTAAAAATGGCACATACAGTTCAGAATGAAATCTTCCAGTTTTACCAGTGAAGAGGCAAATATCTACTGTATCTACTGACACATTGTATTAACTCTAATCCTAATATTTATTTGACTTGTTTTTTACTTCTAAGCACTCATACACATTTTTACATCATGTTTTTCTCTATGCCAATTGACTTACCTTCATAAAATCTTTTGCCCTTCCAGTTTTAAATTAAAAGTTACCCTAGAAATGTGTAGATCATTTAGACATTAATGTTTGGACTGTGACAACTATGCAACCCAAAATTTTGATACTGTTAGGTTTAAATTTAGCCTTTGTATGTCTTAGCATAAGTCAAGTTTTATTAATTCTCAATTTCCTCATTTGTTAAATAGATATTTCTGGTATTCCTTTGTTGTTAGTTTTGATAATGTGTGTTTAAATAGTGTTTTGTAGATGTCAAGCAAACTATTGAGGATAATGGGAAAAAATTATAAAATTGCTATTAGGTGAATGGGAGAATTCTTTGTACTTCTGTAGAGAGGTCTATTAGACATATGTACATGAGCTTAATTTCATGTGTTTTGTTTTTGTTTTAAATTTTAAATACATGGATTTCTTCCAATGCAGTATGCCAGAACCTACTTTGGTTCCTCCTTTAACTATAAGTATGTAATTAAAGATTTTTCTCTTTCAGCACAATGTCATAAAATTTATCTTAAGCAAAATTGTTCTTATACTTTATCTGACATGATACTTACTCCATTATTATTATAGTAAAAGAAAGGAAAAAAATAAGACTGTATGTAATTCTTCAGAATGTAGATGTATTAATATAGTGTTTTTTTTTTAATTCTATAACTACCCATTCCCAGTATATGATTAATGAGGCTAGTTAATACTCTTGGCAAAATTTCAAAAATCATGTTAAACAGTGGATGAAATATTTTAACCCAGAATTTCACCATTCAATTTCTGTATGCTTCCTTTTCCTCATCAACACCAGAGACCAATGATATAAAAGATTCGTACCTTTCCTTAGAACTACCAGGTCAGAGACTCTGGAAAACACTAATACTAATAGGATGGAAAAGGTATGGGTCATTTGACAGATTATTGTGAACTGTGGTTTTCTGAGCTAGCACACAGGATAAGTGGAAACCCAAAATGTTTAAAAATATTAAAGATACCTTCTTGTGCTGCTGCTGCTGCTGCTAAGTCACTTCAGTCGTGTCTGACTCTGTGCGACCCCATAGACGGCAGCCCACCAGGTTCCCCCGTCCCTGGGATTCTCCAGGCAAGAACACTGGAGTGGGTTGCCATTTCCTTCTCCAATGCATGGAAGTGGAAAGTGAAAGCGAAGTCACTTAGTCGTGTCCGACTCTTAGCGACCCCATGGACTGCAGCCTACCAGGCTCCTCTGTCCATGGGATTTTCCAGGCAAGAGTACTACCTTGTCTTATTATCAGTTTTTTCATACATTTTTCCTCAAGATTTTTTAAAATCCTGATTTTTAACTGACGCTTGTTTTCCATTTTTAAGTGATTTTAATTAGCCTCATCTTCCATGACTTTGGTTAAGAAATTTTATTCGGGGGGCAATAAGAATGTAGTGACTTTCCCAGGAAAGATAGTCTCTACTCTTCTATAAGAAGGATTATCCATGCTTATACAACTGGGTACCATTCTTTGAATAGAATTGTCTCTATGGAACAAAGACTTGATTTCTCTCTATAATTATTTTTATTCTGCTAAAATTATGGTTATAAATTACATATTATTGTATATCTCATTCCTGCTTAGACACACACTTTCTACAAAGAATACAAGGCTTTTCGTGAACTGATTCCTTTCTCTTTGTCTAGCTTTATCTTTCTACCTTACTTTCACTTCCAGATATCCTATGCTTTAGCACTACTAAACTTACATTGCTGCCAGAAAAACTGGCTTCTCCTATGGTACACTGACTTATATATGTATCACCTTAGCTAATCCCATGGCATTCTAACTTCTAATAGCCCTACTATACTCTATATTAATGATATGTTTAAATGCCTGTACTTCCCAAATGTTGGAGAACAATTTGAAAGTAGAGATATCATTTCATTCTTCTTTGTATCACCATTGGGGTATCTAGTATACAGTAGGGTTCAAAAAATGTTTATAAATAAGTAAATTGTATCACAGACAATTAGAAGAATGCTTCTGAATGAGCTGCAATAATGTACTGACATTTTAACAAGCAAATAGAATCAACCTAAAAATTTTTATTATAGTCACAATTGTTATGTAGAAAAGTGAGTGAAAATTTGGTTAACTGATAGGAATTGTACTTTGTTGTTTCTGGTTTGAAATCAGATAGGTTTCTGGTCTGATCTCTAACTTTGAATAGTTTTCTAGGACAGCTGCTGTCTTTTCTAGTGACAAGAAGGAAAGAGCCTCAGAATGCAACATTATGCTTCACTGTTGTAACAGAGACAAAAATTACTCTTTGTCAATTTAATCATAACTTGTATTTTGAACTTTGGGAAATATAATTAGTAAATATAAAACAATATAAATGCCATATTGATTTAATGTCACTATTATAGCCAGTATCAGTCAAAAGGAATCCATAGGGATCCTTAGGCATACCACATACTCATTGTATTTATTTTTAAGTTTGTTTCCAATTTAAAACTTGGAATTAGTTTCCCTACTTAAATCATAGTTATAAACTCACTATTCAGGTCCAAGCTGAGGCCTTATAAGTCTAGTTGATCCTATTTTTTTTCTAATTTCTATTGGAATATATCTGCCTTACAATGTAGTGTCAGTTTCTATTACTGCAAAGTAAATTAGCTATATGGATACCCAACAGCTGTGAGTTGTGGGCGGTGAGGGGATGCTGTGCTAGCAGATTTGGACCACATTGTGTATTTGCTATATTTTCTACTTCTAAATGATAAGGTTGTGTTCTCCAAGTAACATTCTTATAAATATGATCTTAAACTAAATTTGATATATTATTAATTCAGTAAAACACTAAAGGAGGACAGAAAAAAAAGTATGTATATGTCACACACTCAGTATACACACCTGTACACACATAAACCTAGTATATTTACAGCATCTTTTCACCCAGTCAAGAAAATATAAAGTTTAATATGTGAAAAATAGTTTTAAAAAATTCAAGAAAATGAAATTTTAAAAAATAAAATAATAAAACAGGTAATTGTAGGAAAAAAGGAAAGTTTAAGTAAAAGAGTTTATTTTTGTATTTGTTCCCTGTAAATTCTTTGGTCATTCATATATTAGGAAAATTATTATTTAAGTACTTTTTGCAAAGAGGAACGATTAAATTACATGAATTGGGAAAGACATTTATCTTACTGGGTAGAAATGAAGTCATCATTTCCTAAAAAAACTCAACTTTCATGTTAAGTAATTCCCAGTCCAAATCTTAATATCATATAGCTAATAAAACTATTCTATCTCTTATTCTTTTGTTTCTCATTTGAATTTATTCTTATATTCCATTATATAACATATCAAGAAACATTTCTGTCTGGGTGGTATTATGGTATAAGGAATTAATTAGGATGCTAAATCTCAAAATAATACACATCATATGATCAACATGTGTTTAAATATAGTCTACAGTCTTCAGGTAAAACATGGCAAATGGAATTCAAAGTCTATCTCTGCTGCCTTAAAAAACACCTCTAAGATAAGAGTTTAAAAATTTAAAAACACAATAATACAAACAAAGTTAATAGTAGAGGGATACAAATTATCAGAGATGTCAAAGAGTTCTGGAAGATGCAAAGTAGGTAAATCTGAAGCCTAGTGCCAGTAGCTTAGATAACTGTGATATTTGTCAACTCACTCACCACTCTCAAAACCTGGAAAGCCGCAGGCAGGACTTGGAGTTATCAAGTATGTAAGAGTAACAGAAGGTTCTTGACACTAAGAGGATTGTTTCAAAACAATAAGATTGTTTCTGGGATATGCTCAGTTCAGTTCACTTCAGTCGCTCAGTCGTGTCTGACTCTTTGCAAGCCCATGAATCACAGCACGCCAGGCCTCCCTGTCCATCACCAACTCCTGGAGTTCACTCAGACTCACATCCATCAAGTCAGTGATGCCATCCAGCCATCTCATCCTCTGTCGTCCCCTTTCTCCTCCTGCCCCCAATCCCTCCCAGCATCAGAGTCTTTTCCAATGAGTCAACTCTTTGCATGAGGTGGCCAAAGTACTGGAGTTTCAGCTTCAGCATCATTCCCTCCAAAGAAATCCCAGGGCTGATCTCCTTTAGAATGGACTGGTTGGATCTCCTTGCAGTCCAAGGGACTCTCAAAAGTCCAACACCACAGTTCAAAGGCATCAATTCTTCGGTCCTCAGCTTTCTTCACAGTCCAACTCTCACATCCATACATGACCACTGGAAAAACCATAGCCTTGACTCAACGGACCTTTGTTGGCAAAGTAATGTCTCTGTTTTTCAATATGCTATCTAGGATTCTCATAGGAGACTGGAATGCAAAAGTGGGAAGTCAAGAAACACCTGGAGTAACAGGCAAATTTGGCCTTGGAATACAGAATGAAGCAGGGCAAAGACTAATAGAGTTTTGCCAAGAAAATGCACTGGTCATAGGATATGCTAGATCACCAAATTGTTTCCTGTCTTTGTATATAGCTAGGAGAGTAGGAGACCAGAGGTATAAAAAATTAGAGAAATTGGATTAAAGATTAAGGCTATCAAAACAAAGAAGGCTAGAGATGAAGCACTGTTCAGAAATCATTTAAAAAACTCAAATATCCTCCCTGGACACCAACTCCCTACTCCCAAGATATCAGAACAATGAATAAATTAGAATGTTCTTTTGATAAACTTAATTGTCCTTGAGAAAATAACAACATATAATATGCAGGAATTCTTATCCCAGAGTCAAGCTATCTCATTCAGCATTAACCTTTTGTCAAACCTTGACCCACACACACTAACACAGAATTTCCATAAGATCTTTTTAAGTCACCACTCAGACAGTCAAAGATGACCAATATATAAGGAACAGTTTCAGTGTAAAAGAGAACAAAACAAATAAAGGCACAAATCATAAAAAGAACAGAGGAAAAATTTTAATCCCAGATATTTAAAATTTTATAGTAGATATGCAGAAATACAAATGGAGAGATGGATGATGAAATTGAGAAAACAGGAGCAAAAAGGACTAGTAATGATCAAAAGTATTTTAATGACAAAATTAATCAAAGATATCCAACATCTAATATCACTTTCAGAAAGTGAGACCATAACTAAGGAATGAAAATAATAGGAATGAAAATAGCAAAGATATAACCAAAAAACTGCTGAATAATGAAAGAACTTGATCCTCAGATTGAAAAAAGTTCAATTACTTCTTAACATATTGTGTTTTCAAAAAAGGCTTATTATGAGGCATGTTGGGGAAATTATGGAGTAACCAAGTTAAAGATGTGAAACCCACAGAATGTAGACAGCAGAAAGGGTGGAGGTGATCACAGCTCACATACCAAGAAAGGGAATAAAAATGGCATTTCAATTTTTGAAACAATATTGAATAGTTGGATGCTAAATGACAGGAAACCTTCAAACTTCTAGGGTATAAAAGTTTCCCAATTTACAGTCTTATATCCATCCAAACTATCAATAAAATGTGAAGCTATAATAAAGCCAATTTCAGATAGGCAAAATAGTTTAAGAATTATGTTCCATCTACTTGTTCAGAAGATACAACTGGAGAGTATACTTAAGCAACACATGAGAGTAAATCACATGAAAAAAAAAAAAAAGTTCCAAGAAACAAGAAACCAGACACAGAGGTGAAGAAAAAAGAGGTGAAATGAAGCCCCAGACTTATATTGGAGTAGGAAGGTAAAAGCATGAAGACATCCAAGAAGGGAATGGAATTGATGGAAAGTTTCCAGTCATTTCTGAATTTTTAGAAAGAAATATTAACAGGCTTGAGTTAGATCTGTAAAACCACATAAGAAAGACAAAAGTAGGGTGAAGCACACAAAAAACTAAACAAAAAAATTTAAAGCAGTCAGGGATGTACCAAAGGAATATACATTTGTATAATATTATAAAGATAAATACTGTATTATATCGTTTATATGTGGAATCTAAAAAGTAGGACAAACTAGTAAAAGTAACAAAAAGGAAATAGACTCACATATAGATAGAACAGTCTAGTGGTTCCCATTGAGGAGAGGCAAGAGGGAGGCACAACACAGGGGTAAAAGATCAAGAGGTACAAACTATTTTGTGTAAAATAAGTTTCAAAGATACATTGCATTACACAGGACATAGAGTCAATATTTTATAATTATAAATTGGAGTATAACCTTTAAAAATTGTGAGTCACTATATTGTACACATGTGCTGCTGCTGCTGTTAAGTCGCTTCAGTCGTGTCCGACTCTGTGCGACCCCATAGACGGCAGCCCACCAGGTTCCCCCGTCCCTGGGATTCTCCAGGCGAGAACTGGAGTGGGTTGCCATTTCCTTCTCCAATGCATGAAAGTGAAAAGTGAAAGTGAAGTCGTTCAGTCGTGTCCGACTCTTAGTGACCCCATGGACTGCAGCCCACCAGGCTCCTCCATCCGTGGGATTTTCCAGGCAAGAGTACTGGAGTGGGGTGCCATTGCCTTCTCCAGTTGTACGCCTGTAACTTATGTAATATTGGACATCAACTATATCTCCATAACAAAATTATTCAGGGATTTTGTTACTGAAAGAATATGCATTTGTATAATACATACATTATTTTCCCTTAGAATTTATTATTTGCAGAATCTTCAGGGATGATAAGATTATACTCTCCCTGTTCTTCCTTCACTCTGAGCTTTCTTTGGAACTGCCAGAAAACACAAAATAATTTGGCATGGAAAACAAAAACAAGTGGTTGAGGGTGGACGTGAAAGGCACTCAGTTGTGTACAACTCTTTGTGACCCCATGGACTATACAGTCCATGGAATTCTCCAGGCCAGCATACTGGAGTGGGTAGACTTTCCCTTCTCCAAAGGATCTTCCCAACCCAGGAATTGAACCCGGGGATCCCATGGACTGAGGAACCTGGTTAGGCTACAGTCCCTGGGGTCGCAAAGAGTCAGACACGACTGAGTGACTTCACTCACTCCTGCATTGCAGGCAGATTCTTTATCAACTGACCATCATGGAAGCCCTGAGGGTGGAAGGGTAGAGCTGAAAAGACCTATTAGAACTGAATTTTTATATTTTCCTAAGACCCTACACCATAAATTTCTGTGTATACCTCTACTCACAATTTTATCCATGGTTTGAAATGAAAATTAATTTATCTTTCCATTTTTATTTTTCTTAATGTATGTAAACACAGTTTCTTAATTTTATGCTTTAAAACAACCTTGAAATCAGAAGAGTTAATATAAGATGAACTTACATTTTTCCTATAAATACATCAGTCAGCTTCTTCTACCTCAACTTACCACAGGCTGCAGTAGAGGAAAAGGAAGCTATTAAGTTTACATGATGAGTCTACTTTTACTTCACTGTAGTAAATGTAAATATATCCCAGCAATCTTTCAAATAATCATTTCTCTTTTTTTCTCATAGACACACACTGCCACATTAAATAAGATTTCTCTACTATTAAAAAGAAAAGAATAGGAAAAAAATCTATCAGATCCTTTAAACGCCAATTAATTGTACCATTGATTCCTTAAAATAAAATGTGATTTTTTCCTTAAATATCAGGGATATGAATTTACAATATGATTAATGCTTCTTAAAATTAATGATTAGACCAGCAGGTAGATGCTTCCTTAATATCTTTTCCCAAATTCAGAGTGAAAATAACAGGTAGATTATGTGAATAAATATGGTAATTGAAGCCCAATGGGAATTGCAAATTTAGAGTTCAATTTCCATTTTAACAAGAAAAAACACTTACAGATAGAACTCTCGGGATCAGTGCTTCTTCAGAATAACGTTAGCCTTTCCAAATTTAAGTCATAAAAGCAAGGGAATTAACTCTTGCTGTGTCTGCTCCCCAACACAGAGTTCCCTTTTTAAAGGATATGTTTTGTTCATTCTTGAGAATAAGAATGACAAGAAAAATAAAAACAAGAAGAGAAGAGGAAGAAGAAAAGTCAAATTTATAAATTATTCATCATTATATTTGCTCTCATAGCCTTACTATTTTAGGAGGACCTGGAATGATAGATTCAGACTTTAATGTTAAAAATCATAGTATAGCACCAATTGGATACACCTCCAATCTTTTTTTGACAGCTAAATTCATGTGCTTCAGACAGGAAAGCGAAAGAAGTCTTCATTGAAACAATTGCTCTATGCTTCATTCTAAGCCAGACAGCAGATAGCTTATCGTTCACTGATGCGTTTTGTTCTATGGAGATTAAAAGTCATTTAATTTACAGAGAAGAAAAAAAAAATCTAGGTTATTCAGAGAAAAGCACCCAAAATTCTCTAACAAAGGAAATTCCAGAGCCCTATATTTTCCAGAGAATCAGTGAATGTCTTTATTTTTCTATAGCAAGGACTATAGCTTAATGAAGCTAGTTAACTCTTCTAGAATAGTAGCCCAGCCACTGAACAATGAGAGGCATGAATTTGTCTTCCAGACATACCCAATTATGCTAAGAAATCTTGATTCACTCCTCTGAGAAGAAAAGGTATCTCTCATTTAAGAAAGTCGCGGTTATAGCTAGTGAAGCTTACTAAAATGTATTAGAGAATAATGAAGTGAACTTTATTGAAAGGTACCCTTGGGAGCAATCCCATCATCCTACAGCTGAGAACAGCAAAATTGTCTACTAGCCTTTCTTAGCTTTGTACAGAATGACTTTTCATGAAAAGGATTGGCAGAGTGTAATTGCAGTCACCTTTTTAACTCATCTATTAATGTTGGGTGGTTCACTTAGGAAACAAATTAATTTCATACATACTTATTTTGTTAATCAATTATTTTAGGCATGCTATTCTTTTCTCACATATGAGAATTATCATCATCAAGTAGATATTATTCATCAAGCATCTAATAAATGCCATTCACCATGCTACTTTCATTCACACATGCTGTTTTTGTTCCCACAACAGCCAGGCAAAGTAGATGCTATTTTATCCCCAATTAGCAGAGGAAGAAATTGTAACTCATACTTAATTTTCTATTTCTTCTCTATCATTGAAAATGTCTAGTAATGAACTAAGCAGATAGACAGTGATCCATCCATATTGTTGGCTGACTTATTACTAGTATCTCCTAGTTTGAATTTGCTTCCATTTCAGCAGGTACAAACAAACTGTAGCCATAACAAAACTATGTAGATCTTTCTTCCTGAAGGTCCACTCAAAATATATACACTGGAGGACATAAAGAGAATGTGGTTAATGAAGGGATAGATGATTCCAGCAAATGATGCTGTGGTCTGTAATGAGTTTAACACCTAGCAGATAATGCAAATGGCACTGAAAATTAGCTCATTTTTGGCTTCCCCATGCACTGTTCAGTTGAAGAAAATGTGCATTGAAAAGAAGTCCAATTTTCCTTTTTTTTTTTTTTTTTTGGATACACATGTTTTAAATCTGAGCTATAGCTCAGTTCAGTGAATTTATTTAGAGTAATTTAATTAACTTGTTCCTCTTTTCTTGCTCCAACAGGAGATGAGTTTTACAGGTTCCAGGGAGGTTTGATTTTCACCCCTACTTGTTACTGGGCAGTTTTGCCTTCAGCCCTTTAATTTGCAACATGGTTGTTTTCATCCAAGCGTAAATTTCTTTCCTCTTTGGCACTTTTTCACCTTTTAAAAATGAGAATGATCCATATGGCTAAAGAATGTCAGGAAAGGAAACATTTGGGAAGAATTATATGGGATGCAGTCATTCCGGATCTTGATCATCTTATCCAGCAAAAGCCAAGTAAGAGAACAGCTATAGAGGGTTATGTGCCAAAAGTTTAGAATTCCAGAGTGTTTAGAGCAGATAGGTGACTTTAAATTATATAGCGCCAACAAGACTCATGTGAGATGCTTGAAATGTAGGAGGGAGACAGGGATATGTTTTTTATTTTATATGATAATTCATTTTAAATATTTCAGGGATAGCCTAGAGATATTTTAAAGCCTGGGGTGGAATATTCTTAAACTTTAATGTGGATTAAGATAATATGAGTGTTTCCTAAATTATAGATTACAAATGATATTGAATGTAAAACATAATAATTTAGAGAGTTCAGGTTGACGAGAGCAGTTTACCTTAAATTCTTTTAAAGAACAATACTGTCATATGTAAGAGTCCATAAGGGAACAGACAGATTTCTCTAAAGAAGTATAAAGTGTGTGTATACTCCATCTTGGTCTTTGCAGCACGTGCTTTATGGTGGTGGGGTGGAGTCATTCCAGGGATTGGTTCTTTTAGGGGTGCCATGGCCAGGAAGTACATGACTTATTTGAAAGGTAACAAATTCACCTGAAAGTTTTTACTGATACATTTTCATGGCCCTAAATGTTATACGGTTATCAAGCATTCAGAAAATGTGATTTTTTTTAAATTGCTTATAAAGGTAAATCTTTAGTAAGAAAGATAAAGCAGAACAGCTTTTTTCCAGGTATCACAGGCCAGTTTAAAAATTATGGTTGTTAAGGAGATATTGCTTAAAAAAGCAAGTAGCCAGTTTTCTTGCTGATGGTGATATATAAGCTCAACCTGTCATCCACATTTTACTATCCATTCCTAAAAATATGCCCATGCTAGAGTTGAGTAGAAGACTGTTTAACTGGCATTGAACATCTAAAATGAACACTTAGATCCAGTTGACAGTCATCTCATAGGACCAGCCGTATCTTAGCTAACCTCCCTTGTAGTATGCACTTCTCAAAGCCATAGTCAGAATGTATTTATATTAAAGCACAATAGGTATTTTTAGGCTTTTACCACACCCTGGCAATTTAGTGCCTAAATACAATTAGGTGTATATTTTTCCACAATTTTTTTTTATATTGGAGTATACTTGATTAATAATGTTGTGTTAGGTGTATGTTAATAGATGGGGCCAGCAGAGGGAGGCTTTGGTTTACATGACAGGCCCAGCTATAAGAGATAAACTCTCCAAACTGCTCAGAGGCTCAAGTTTCATATTCAGCTCTTCATGTCTCAGTTACTCATGGAAAAATTGAGGAGAAAATGAGGGAACAAAAATATAAAACCACACGGTTTACTGAAGTGAGGTAGTCACTTTAAGGTAGTTCAGTTCAGTTCAGTCACTCAGTCATGTCTGACTCTTTGCGACCTCATAGACTGCAGCTTCCCTGGTGGCTCAGATGGTAAAGCATCTGCCCGCAATGTGGGAGACCTGGGTTCGATCCCTGTTTTGGGAAGATCTCCTGAAGAAGGAAGCGGCAACCCACTCCTGTACTCTTGCCTGGAGAATCCCACGGACGGAGGAGCCTGGTAGGCTACAGTCCATGGGGTCGCAAAGAGTCCGACACGACTGAGCGACTTCATTTTCACTTTCTTTCTTTCAGACTGCAGCTCACCAGGCGTCCCTGTCCAACATCAACCCCCGGAGCCTACACAAATGCATGTCCTTTGAGTTGGCGATGCCATCCAACCATCTCATCTTCTGTGGTCCCATTCTCCTCCCACCTTTAATCCTTCCCAGCATCAGGGTCTTTTCCAATGAGTCAGTTCTTCGCATCAGGTGGCCAAAGTATTGGAGCTTCAGCTTTAGCATCAGTCCTTCCAATGAATATTCAGGGTTGATTTCCTTTAGGATGGACTGGTTGGATCTCCTTGCAGTCCAAGGGACTCTCAAGAGGCTTCTCCAACACCACAGTTCAAAACCATTAATTCTTTGGTGCTCAGCTTTCTTTGTGGTCCAACTCTCACTTCCATACATGACTACTGAAAAAGCCATAGCTTTGACTAGGTGGACCTTTGTTGGTAAAGTAACGTCTCTGCTGTTTAATATGCTGTCTAGGTTGGTCATAGCTTTTCTTCCAAGGAGTAAGCGTCTTTTAATTTCATGACTGCAGTCACCATCTGCAGTGATTTGGAGCCCAGAAAAACAAAGTCAGCCACTGTTTCCATTGTTTCCCATCTATTTGCCATGAAGGGATGGGATCAGATGCCATGATCTTATTTTTCTGAATGTTGAGTTTTAAGCCAACTTTTCACACTCTTCTTTCACTTTCATCAAAGGGCTCTTTAGTTCTTTACTTTCTGCCATAAGAGTGGTGCCATCTGCATATCTGAGGTTATTGATATTTCTCCAGGCAATCTTAATTCCAGCTTGTGCTTCATCCAGCCCAGCGTTTCTCATGATGTACTCTACGTATAAGTTAAATAAACAGGATGATAATATACAGCCTTGACATACTCCTTTCCCAATTTGCAACCAGTCTGTTGTTCCATGTCCAGTTCTAACTGTTGCTTCTTAACCTGCATACAGATTTCTCAGGAGGCAGGTTAGGTGGTCTGGTATTCCTATCTCTTTAACAATTTTCCGCAATTTGTTGTGATCCACACAGTCAAAGGCTTTGGCATAGTCAATAAAGAACTAGATGTTTTTCTGGAACTCTCTTGCTTTTTTGATGATCCGGTGGATGTTGGCAATTTGATCTCTGGTTCCCCTGCCTTTTCTAAATCCAGCTTGAACGTCTGGAAATTTATGATTCACGTACGGTTGAAGCCAGACTTGGGTAATTTTGAGCATTACTTTATTAGCTTGTCAGATGAGTGCAATTGTGTGGTAGTTTGAGCATTCTTTGGCATTGCCTTTCTTTGAGATTGGAATGAAAACTGACCTTTTCCGTCCTGTGGCCACTACTGAGTTTTCCAGATTTGCTGGCATATTGAGTGCAGCACTTTCACAGCATCATCATTTAGGATTTGAAATAGCTCAACTGTAATTCCCTCACCTCCACTAGCTTTGTTCGTAGTGATGCTTCCTAAGGCTCACTTGACTGCATTCCATTATTTCTGGCTCTAGGTGGGTGATCACTCCATCATGGTTATCTGAGTCATGAAGATCTTTTTTGTATAGTTCTTCTGTGTGTTCTTTAAGATATTCTATGTTTAAGCTAAGGCCAGTTCAAAGTACTAAGACAAGATCTACTAGAATATGACATAAACATTTCAGTAATCGTTCATGGTCCAGAGATTGAAACGCAGTTATCTAACGTCTCTAAAGATTGCATCAACTTACCTTTTGGCCACAATGATTCTGTGGTGTATTGATAAACCAGCCTTCCAGGGGTTAGAAGCATTTGATGATTTCCCTGCTTTCAATATTTTTACTGTGGCTGCTCTCCCCCTCACAGAATCTGTGAATATTTAATACCAGGCTTTTGCAAGCTAGGGCTTCCCAGGTGGTGGTGGTGGTGGTGCTGCTGCTGCTGCTGCTGCTAAGTCGCTTCAGTCATGTCCGACTCTGTGTGACCCCATAGAGGCAGCCCACCAGGCTCCCCCGTCCCTGGGATTCTCCAGGCAAGAACACTGGAGTGGGTTGCCATTTCCTTCTCCAATGCATGAAAGTGAAGTCGCTCAGTCATGTCCGACCCTCAGCAACCCCATGGACTGCAGCCTTCCAGGCTCCCCCGTCCCTGGGATTCTCCAGGCAAGAACACTGGAGTGGGGTGCCACTGTCTTCTCTGCCAGGTGGTGCTAGTGGTAAAGAATTCCCCTGACAATGCAGGAGACACAAGAGACTTGGGTTTTATCCCTGGGTTGGAAATTCCTCTAGAGCAGGAAATGGCAACCCACTCCAGCATTCTTGCCTGGAAAACTCCACTGACAGAGGACCTGGCAGACTACAGTCCATGGGGTCGCAAAGAGTCAGACACCACTGAGCACATGGAGGAGCTGGTAGATTACCCCAAAGGTCGCTAGATTATGCCCTTCTAGGAATCTTTATTGGTGTCTCTCTCCTTAAGCCACGACCTCTTTTCAAGTTCCAGTGCCAACCTGACCTTTGCAAGCTGGTGAGAGTTGAGCCAATATATCACTGAAATTTACATAGAAAATCTAAGGGTGGAGGTTGCACTGAAAAGCCTATGTGAAAAGCATTCAGTCGTGTCTGACTCTTTGCCACCCCAAGGACTATACAGTCCATTGATCTCCAGACCAGAATACTGGAGTGGGTAGCCTTTCCCTTCTCCAGGGGACCTTCCTAACCCAGGGATCGAACCAAGGTCTCCCACATTGCAGGCAGATTCTTTACCAGCTGAGCTACAAGGGAAGCCCAAGAATACTGGAGTGGGTAGCCCATTCTTTCTCCAGAGGATCTTCCTGACCCAGGGATCAAATCGGGGTCTCCTGCATTGCAAGAAGATTCTTTACCAACTGAGCTATCAGGGAAGCCTATAAGCACATAGTAATCCTTGGTGACTGTAGCCATGAAATTAAAAGACGCTTACTCCTTGGAAGAAAAGTTATGACCAACCTAGATAGCATATTCAAAAGCAAAGACATTACTTTGCCGACTAAGGTCTGTCTAGTCAAGGCTATGGTTTTTCCAGTGGTCATGTATGGATGTGAGAGTTGGACTGGGAAGAAGGCTGAGCACCGAAGAATTGATGCTTTTGAACTGTGGTGTTGGAGAAGACTCTTGAGAGTCCCTTGGAATGCAAGGAGATCCAACCAGTCCATTCTGAAGGAGATCAGCCCTGGGATTTCTTTGGAAGAAATGATGCTAAAGCTGAAACTCCAGTACTTTGGCCACCTCATGCAAAGAGTTGACTCATTGGAGAAGACTTTGATGCTGGGAGGAATTGGAGGCAGGAGGAGAAGGGGATGACAGAGGATGAGATGGCTGGATGGCATCACTGACTTGATGGACATGAGTCTGAGTGAACTCCGGGGGCTGGTGATGGACAGGGAGGCCTGGCATGCTGCGATTCATGGGTCGCAAAGAGTTGGACACAATTGAGCGACTGAACTGAACTGAATCCTTCCTGGATGGGATACAAGCATGGCCTCAAATGTCTTGGAAAGAGGCTGTCAATCAAGAGCAGCTACTTTAAATTCCAGAGGGAGGAGTATATTAAGCAGATTACCAAGACATGGATTTAGGCAGGAATAGTAAGCAGGAGGCCTGTAACCAGATTGAGGCCAAAAGGTAAGTTGATGTAATTAGAAAAAAAATAATCCTATTATATACAAAATTTTAAGCAATGCAAATTACAAATTATACATTATAAAGTACCTTATTGTAGATGTAGAAAATTCTGTTTATAAAGGCATATATCATAAATGTTCCACTTCTATAAAATATTAGTTACTTAAAAACAGGTATAACCTCTAAAGAAGGCAAAAATACATTTATATGATAGGATAATTAATTTTATTTTTCACTCTTACTGATATAGCCTCCCTTTGAATTTTGCTTTTGCAAATGTATCTTTCATATGAACTAATAATTTTTTGTCACTAGCCTTACATTTAATTCCTTTTAATGTGTTAATTTGTACATGGCAATTTTTATATACTTTAATGCCTTATTAATATTAAAACTCACACATTATTTTTCTGAAAAATCTTATAATAAGTACTTCTTTATATTAAACATTTTGCTTTTCCCTTTACCTTCTTTTTTCTCTAATCATTTGGAAAGGATAAATATCCTATATTCTATACAACATATAGTATATGATTTTATTTATCATACTTTATTAATAATCCTTATAAAGAAAAAAACCTGTAGTTTATGATGATTAAAGTAATTTTATTAGAGTTCCAGAATATTGAGATATAGAGGTTTAAGCCCTACCCCTTACACCAGGCATTAGAGACAGAAATCAATTATTGAATCCCAGAAGTGACATGGGAAGAAACAACAGATTGGTACTCATTGGAAGAGAAGAATTCTGAAAGGAATAGGAATAGAAGAAGAAAAACTGTGCTGAGTTGCTCTTTTTGCTCAGATGGGCATGAATTGTAAACTATCATGAAAAGTAGATTTTAGAAACCAGACCATTAGAAATCAGAAATGGCCTTTCCATTTGGAGTGAGGGACTCCAAAAGTTGATTTGTGAATCATTAATTTAAAACTCTGAATGTATATTTCCCATAACAGCAATGTGGTTCAAAGTCATAGTCCAAAAATCTTATCATAGTCCTAAAATAGCTGAAATTAAGCACAGAGAGATTCTGCATCCCCTTCAGTTCACTTTAGTCGCTCAGTCGTGTCCAACTCTTTGCGACCCCATGAATCGCAGCACACCAGGCCTCCCTGTCCATCACCAACTCCCAGAGTTCACTCAGATTCACGTCCATCGAGTCAGTGATGCCATCCAGCCATCTCATCCTCTGTCGTCCCCTTCTCCTCCTGCCCCCAATCCCTCCCAGCATCAGTCTTTTCCAATGAGTCAACTCTTCGCATGAGGTAGCCAAAGTACTGGAGTTTCAGCTTCAGCATCATTCCCTCCAAAGAAATCCCAGGGCTGATCTCCTTCAGAATGGATTGGTTGGATCTCCTTGCATCCCCTTAATGTCTCCTAAATCTCTAATGTGTGAACTCTGATCCCAAGAAGACTTATCTCAAGGTGCCTAGAGTAAATAAGGCAAGAAGTCCTTGCCTGAAGCATATTTCCTAATTATATAACAGAAGCTTTATGTTGGAATCTTAGATCTTAAAGCAGTTTCTAATGACCTGCTAGTTGTACAGTCTAGTAGAAGTCATTCAGTCTTCCTGAGTCTGTTACCTGATTTGTAGAAAAGGGAAAATATCTAATTCACAAACCCACAGATGGTCTAAAGGCTCCAACCTTCTGCCACCCCTTCCCCCAGGCTCCAGATAGAACTTAAGTTCCAAAGATGCAGAAATATAGTCTGTCTTGATTATCACTGCATCTGCAGGACCTAAAATTGTACTTTGCATGAAGTTGTATGTAAAATGTTACTGTTGATTATATTGAATTGATGGATACATTAATCAAAAATGCCTCATACATAACAGATGACCTTTAACGTTAATGTTTCCACCTTTTCCCATAACCTGTGGAGGTTTAAGGAAGTACTAGCCAAAGGGATATCCTTTGGTACTAAAAGGCAGGATAACTGTGACTATTCATTGACTAGGTCATGTCTTAGCTGAGCTTTCTTTGCCGGAGCTGATTGTAAGGCAAGTGATTATTCGTCTGCAATGCTGACATCTCCCTATGACCTCTTCACTGTCAGGATGCCTTTGTCCAAACTCCGGCAGGTTATTTTTCCCATGGTTTGGGTTTCTGGGACCATCACTCTCATTGTTATAGAGGGACTCTTCAATTTAAGTTTTCTTTATAAATCACTCATGTTAATTCTCTCAGTGTGATATTTCTGCTTTCTAAGGTATAACATGGTGAGATGAGCCTGTATGTTCAGCAGTCAGACCTGCATAATAGCCACCCAAGGTAGACTCATCTATTATGCTGAAATGCTTGTTTTTAAAATGTCAAGTATCCAGATGGTGCCATGGCAATGGGGGTCATTAAAAATGCTTAGACACACAGAGAGTCTTAATAGAGAAATGTTGTTACTGGTTGCACAAGTCTAATATATTTTTTTAAAAGGTTAATAGGTTGAAGCTTTCTTTTTCAAAAATGAAGTTGAAACAAACATCTTGAGATGAACCACAATGTGACTTTATTCCATTTTTGTGTCTCCTCTATCTATTCCATTTCATCTTCAGCCAAGGAACCCATCTCTCTTCCCCAAATTGTACATTAAAATGGCTTTGAAAAATAGAAAATTTATGTTGATAGAGTCAACATTGGTGCAGTTGCTGTTTGTGATTTATCTAATTAAAGACCCCTTTAGAGAGACTTGGGTATTAGCAAGACTGCAGCTCTAAAAGGTTGTGCATCTAGAGTAATTCAGAAAATATCTCTACCCCTAGAGTCAATGATGGAATTTAAAATAATCAGTGGAGACATCTATACTCTCAACCTTCTTTGACATATCTCTTGCACAAGCCCATTATTATAGATCTTGCAATTACACACAGAGCCCCCAGTTAGCCATAAATCAGCATTTGGCCAGAGTACAAATTAACCACCAGCACTCTGGCATGGGAACTAATATTTCTGATCAGGAAATGAAGCCCATTGAAAAGTTATTCTGCTTCTCAGATGTTTTGAATCTAGTTATGCCAGATTCTTTTTGTTTTAATAATTTGAGGAGGATTTCTTTTCCTTTGGGCATCTCTTGTGGCTCAGCTGGTAAAAAATCCATCTACAATGCGGGAGACCTGGGTTCAATCACTGGGTTGGGAAAATCCCCTGGAGAAGGGAAAGGCTCAGTATTCTGGCCTGGAGAAATCCGTGGACTGTATAGTCTGTGGGGTCTCAAAGAGTCAGACATGACTGAGCGACTTTCACTTCACTTCACTTATTTTTCTTTAACTGTCAATGTTCTACCCCCTTATTTCATTCTATTACTCTACAAATGTTGGTTATCAAAATATGAATTTACAATGTTCTCAAAGTTAACAAGAATATTTTGAATATATTTTTTTCAGTTTCTGTAGAATCTACAAGTCCTGGTTCATAAGCAAATTAGAAATATCAGTTACATAGGACTGTCAAAATATTCCCAGCCATGTTAACATAGCTCAAGAGGAAATAATTCCATTATTCATGTATGTTTGTATTCAATTTTTTTATAATAGTGAAAAGATAGCTTAAATTTTCAAATGGAAGAATCATTATGCCAGTGACCATTCACCCAAATGATAGAATATTATATATCCTTTAAGCTTTTCTATAAATAAGGAAACAAGGGAAAAAAGGAAAATATGGAGCAGGAAATGGGAAGGATTCCAACTGCTTTGAATTTTTCTCTATCTCTTTTTGGTAGGTTTATAGATATATAAATTGCACATGGAAAATTCACCCTTTTTTTAGTGTATATTCTGAATACTGAAAAGTGTATATAGTCATGCAGCCACTATCTCTACCAGGATTTACAACAATTCAATCAGTCCCTGAATTCCCTCAAGCCTCTTGGTAGACATTGCCTCCCTTAACCTCTGTCCCCTGGCAGCAACTGCTATCATTTTCGGTCTCTAGCATTTTTTCTTTTCTAGTGACTTCATTTTCACTTTCATGCGTTGGAGAAGGAAATGGCAACCCACTCCAGTGTTCTTGCCTGGAGAATCTCAGGGATGGGGAGCCTGGTGGGCTGCCGTCTATGGGGTCACACAGAGTCGGACATGACTGAAGCAACTTAGCAGCAGCAGCAGCAGAGTGCTATATAAATATAATCATATGATATGTAGCCTTCTGGATTTGACTTCTTTCACTTAGCATAATGCATTTGAAATCCAGCATCATTGATGTGTGTATCAGTAGTTTGTTTTTGCTTTTTAAATAAGTAGTATTTCATGTATGGGTCTTCCTGGGTGGCTCAGTGGTAAAGAATCCTACCAGTGCTGGAGACATGGGTTCAATCCCTGGGAGGGAAGATCCTTTGGAGAAGGAAATGGCAACCCAGTCCAGTATTCTTGCCTGGAGAATCCCATGGACAGAGGAGACTGGCAGGCTACAGTTCATGGAGTCCAAAAGAGTTGGATACCACTTAGCAACTAAGCAACGAGAGCAACAACAGCATTTCGTGTATGGATGTACCATAGTTCATATATCCACTCACAGCTGAAAGTCTTTGGGGTTGCTTTCAGTTTGGAAAGATGATGAAGTAAAACTGCCATCATATTTGAATACATTTTTTTTATGAGAACATAACTTTTCTTTTCTCTTGAGTAAATACTTAGAAGTCACATGAGTGGAATAGTTGGATTGTATGTTAAGTGTATCTTTAACTTTATAAGAAGTCACCAACTCTTTTCCAAGGTAACTGTACTCTTGACCTCCCATCAGCAATGCTTAATGATTTCAGTTTCAGTTTGCCCACCAGTTTTCTCCACCAGTTGGTAATGTCCATTGTTTTTACTATTTTAAAAAGTCTAGCCATTCTGATAAGTATATAGTATCTAATTCTGCTGGTTAAGCAGGGGAAATATATTGAATCTGTGTCTAGCAGTACATATTTAATAAAAGAAGAGGTTTTGCTTTTCTGAGGCCTCACTATAATCTCATGCTAAGTCACTTCAGTTGTGTCCAGTTCTTTGAAACTGACTCTTTCATGTATACACACACACAGAGTCCTGGAAACTGGGGAAGGATATCTTGAGTTTTTCTCAATCTCTTTTTGGTCAGGTTTATAAATTGCACATGGAAAATTCACCCATTTTTAATATATATTCTGAATGTTGACAAATGTATACAAACAAATGATTTTTTACCACAATGTAGTGCCACTATCATTTCTAATGCACCAACATAATTATTTTACATTGCCTAATGCCAGCCCATGTCCCAATTTTCCTAAAACATTGGGTTTTGTTGTTGTGTCTCTTAAGTTTCTTCTCTTTTTTTAAAATATCACAATAAATAATTGAAGAATATTGTGTCTCTTCCTATTGAATTTCTCTCATTGCATCTCTGTGGTTTGTTGATTTTGTTGAAAATGTTTCTCTAGCCCCATGTCTCCTATATCTAATAGCTAGATCCAGAAACTCTTTTAATTACTTTAATTAGGAGGGCAGATATGGAGAGATTTTAAAAATGCACCACCACCACCATCTTCTCAGCACTGCAGAGTAATTGCAATGTATTCCTTTTAGCCAATTTTTGAGCCATGGGATGTAAATAGAGTAAACAATGATATTTTCTGTTGTGTATAAGATGAAAGCCAACTTATTTAACATTTATAAGAGTACAAACATGAAAAGAGCCATATACCTATAAACTTGATGAAGTCCCAAATGTCCTTTTAGGCCCACTTATAGCATCTTGTGTGAAAGTTTCATTCAAGACATGGCATCATTAGCTAAATTTCTAGTCATAACCAGATAACAAAATCCTCCAATAAACATTTAAATGAAGAACTGGATCAGAATCTTAAACCCAGAGTGATATTCTAAAAAGCATAGTCTCCTAGGCTCAGAGTGGCCCTGTAAAACTGCTAGCAATTCAGATATCTTGGAAACCCACACTTGTCACATCAGAATAATCACATTTTATATTCAGTGTGCTAAATAATCAAACTTCTGGTGTTGCAAAAGACCCAGATTCAATGCAGGAGACCAGAGTTTGACCCCTGGGTCAGAAGGATCCCCCTGAAGAAGGGAATAGCTACCCACTTCAGTGTTCTTACCTGGAAAACTCCATGGATAGAGGAGAATGGCAGGGTGCAGGCCATGCAGTGGCTGAGTTGGACATGACTGAGAGAATAACACTTTCACTGTCTGGTGTTGATCAGCAGTGAAAAGAGCAGAAGTTTTAATAGTAGTAGCCTCCCTAGTGTATGGGCTTCAGAGTAACTATCCTGCTAGAAAAAAAAAAAATTAAGCACTAGCTCAAATGCTAACTAACTCTCATCAGCCCTTACTGGAGCAGGTTGCCATTCCCTTCTCCAGGGGATCTTCCTGACTCAGGGATCAAACCCAAGTCTCCTGCATTGCAAGAAGATTCTTTACCCTCTGAGCTACCAGAACCACCAAAGCTCCTTACCAGGGTTAAATGAGCTCTAAAATGTAAATCTCACTCTTTCAGTATTGTAACATAAATTGTGGAAAAGATAACAGGTAAGAGTGTAGAAAAGCCAGTGTAAAAAAAGTCTTTTCTAAAAAAGGAGGGTGCTTTGTCAATTTTAATTTTTATTAGTTCAGTTTGATATGCTGACATGGCATTTCAGAATATTTCTTTATTTTTAATCTCCATTCTGGGTTAGAGTTATTTGCATCAGCAAGTCATAACAGTTATCATCAGACCTCAGTTTCCTTTCTGAGCCCCCAAACAGAAGACTGTTCATTGCTGCTGCTAAGTCGCTTCAGTTGTGTCTGACTCTGTGCAACCCCACAGACGGCAGCCCGTCAGGCTGTCCCATCCCTGGGATTCTCCGGGCAAGAACACCGGAGTGGGTTGCCATTTCCCTCTCCAATGCACGAAAGTGAAAAGTGAAAGTGAAGTCGCTCAGTCGTGTCCAACTCTCCGCGACCCCATGGACTGCAGCCCACCAGGCTCCTCTGTCCATGGGATTTTCCAGGCAAGAGTACCGGAGTGGGTTGCCATTGCCTGCTCCAGACTATTCATTAGGGGAAGGTAAATATGCAATGTAGGCATCTATGCTCCAACCTCTGATACTGAAGAAGCTAAAGTTGAGTGGTTCCATGAAGATCTACAACACCTTCTAGAACCAACACCAACAAAAGAAGATGTCGTTCTCATCACAGGTGTTAAAATGCAGAAGTCAAGAGATACCCAGAATAAAAGGCAAGTTTGGCCTCAAGAGTACAAAATGAAGCAGGGCAAAGGCTACCAAAGTTTTGTCAAGAGAACACACTGGTCATAGCAAACCCTTTTCCAACAACCAAGAGATGACTCTACATATGTACATCACCAGATGGTCAATACTGAAATCAGATTGATTATATTCTTTGCAGCCAAATTTGGAGAAGCTCTATACAGTCATTAAAAACAAGACTGGGAGCTGACTGTGGCTCAGATCATGAGCTCCTTATTGCAAATTTCAGGCTTAAGTTGAAGAAAGTAGGGAAAACCACTAGGCTGTTCAGGTATGATGTAAATCCAATCCCTTATGATTATACAGTGGAGGTGACAAATAGATTCAAGGGATTAGATCTAGCAGACAGAGTGCCCAAAGAACTATGGACAGAGGTTTGTAACCCTGACAGGAGGCAGTGAATAAAATCATCCCAAGAAAAAGAAATGTAAGAAGGAGATGTGGTTGTCTGAGGAGGTTTTACAAATAGCTGAGGAAAGAAGTGCAAGGCAAGGGAAAAAGGAAAAGATATATCCAACTGAATGCAGAGTTCCAGAAATAGCAAGGAGAGATAAGAAGTCCTTCTTAAATAAACAATGCAAAGAAATAGAGGAAAACAATAGAATGGGAAAATCTAGAGATCTTTTTAAGAAAATTAGAGATATCAAGGGAACATTTCATACAAGGAGAGGCATGACAAAGGACAGAAATAGTAAGGACCTAACAGAAGCAGAAGAGATTAAGAAGAAGTGGCAAGAATATACAGAATAACTATACACAAAAGGTCTTAATGACCTGGATAACTATGATGGTGTCATTCCCCTAGAGCTGGACATCCTGGATTGTGAGGTCAAGTGAGTCTTAGGAAGAATTGCTTCAAACAAAGCTAGTTGAGGTGATAGAATTCCAGCTGAGCTATTTCAAATCCTAAAAGATGATACTGTGAAAGTGCTGTACTCAATATGCCAGCAAATTTGGAAAATTCAGCAGTGGCCACAGGACTGGAAAAGGTCAGTTTTCATTCTAATCTCAAAGAAGGAAAACACCAAGGAATGTTCAAACAACTGTACAGTTGCACTCATTTCACATGCTATCAAGGTTATGCTCAAAATCCTTCAAGCTCGGCTTTAGCAGTACATGAACCAAAAACTTCCACATGTATAAACTTGGTTTAGAATAGGCAGAGGAACCAGAAATCAAATTGGCAACATTCATTGGATCATAGAAAAAGCAAGGGGATTCCAGAAAAAAAAATCTATTTCTGCTTCATTAACTGTGCTATAGCATTTGAATGTGTGGGTCACAACAAACTGTGGAAAATTCTTAGAGAGACAAGAATGCCAGACCCCCTTACATATCTTCTGAAAAACCTGTATGTGTGTCAAGAAGGAACACTTAGAACCAAACACAGGACAACTGACTGTTTCACAATAGAGAAGGGAGTATAGGCTGTGCATTGTCATCCCACTTATTTAACTTATATGCAGAGTACATCACACTAAATGCCAGGCTGGATGAATTACAAGCTGAAATCAAGATTGCTGGGAGAAATATCAACAAATTTAAATATGCAGATGATACCACTCTAATAGCAGAAAGTGAAGAGGAACTAAAAAACCTCTAAATGAGGGTGAAAGAAGAGTGAAAAAGTTGGCTTGAAATTCAACATTAAAGAAACGAAGATCATGGCATCTAGCCCCTTCACTTCGTGGCAAACAGAAGGGGAAAAAAGTGAAAATGGTAAGAGTTTATTTTCCTGGGCTCCAAAATCACTATGGACATTGACTGCAACCATGAAATTAAGATACTTGCTCCCTGGAAGAAAAGTGATGACAAACCTAGACAGCATATTAAAAGACAGAGACAACACTTTGTCAATAAACGTCCATATCGTCAAAGCTATGGTTTTACCAGTGGTCATGTATGAATGTGAGAGTTGGACCATAAAGAAGGCTGAACACTGAAGAATTCATGTTTTTGAACTGTAGTGCTGGAGAAGATTCTTGAAGATCCCTTGGACTGCAAGAAGATCAAACCAATCAATCCTAAAGAGGAGGATAATGAATTTACTTCTGAGTTAACCCTGAATATTCATTGGAAGAACTGTTGCTGAAGCTGTTTTTCAGAAAAGTAGATTCAGCTTTTAAAGAAAAGCCACTATTTTTTGGTATTAGCCTAACACATTAGATATTGAAAATCATATGTATTTATTTCTCTGAATTAAGACATATAGACAGAGTTCCAGAAGCTTTATTAAGAACTAGCAAATAGGTAATTAGCTATTTTTAAATATTGTTGATCTGATAGACAGGGGAAAATTACCTTAGTTAAAATTACCCTAACAAGTATATTGCACAGAACTAATGTGTACTCATAGTCTTTCAATTAGAAAAAATAAATAAATAAAGCAAGAAAGAAATTAGCTTTCCCAATCCATTTTGTGGAGTAATTGATGCTTTCATTTGCCTGTATTTTTCCACTTACTCCCACATATATGAACCAGAAATGTACAGACACATCAGTTCTTCACAGAGGACTGCCAGTATTTTTTGCTAAATAAACATTAATAGACTAAAATGAAAAGTTAAACCACACTGAGTGCTCACTCATTCAGATACTTACTGACCACCTTACTCTGTGCCAGGCACTATATTGGGCATTGTTGATAAGTTCAAGGTCCATGATCTCCATGAAGTACATTTTAGGTGTTAAGTGGAAGAACATATTCTATAAACCTAGGACCTATTCTCTCAGATGATAATATCTTACCATAGCTTACATAACTGACACAAGATCACTTTGTATTAGTTGTTTCTAAGCTTTCCATTGCTTCTGGATAGTTTTATTATCTTTCCTTTCTCAACGGATCCTTTAGTTCACAGACTAATTGAATTTGGTCAAGTGTATTCTGTGTGAACTTGTACTCAGTGTGCATAGAGGTTCTTGAAGATATTCTCTCAATGTTTTTTTGTTTGTTTGTTTTTTGCACTGTTAAATTTGCTTAAAAATCCTTGCTTCATAAATTATAGGGGGGGGTCTAAACTTGTTTTTACTACTTTAAATTCTGAGTGACGTGCAAATTAATATGATTTTATTTTAGTTTCTTTTCAAATACGTCTTTTATTTAAAAAGAAGTGTCTGAGCAAATATTGCAATTAAAATGTAGAAGTAAATTCATATTGGCAATTTGATATCACTTCAAGAGAAAATAGTGTTTTTTAAAGGTATCTTAATGTTTATCCTTGCAAAGTTCCATGATTTCCTGTCATGGCTATTAATTCTCAGGAGCACTTTATCTACCTTTATTTTTTTTAATTTAATTTAATTTTTTATTATTTATTTATTATTTATTTTTTAACTTTACAATATTGTATTGGTTTTGCCACACATCAACATGAATCCACCACGGGTGTACACATGTTCCCAATCCTGAACCCCCGTCCCACCTGCCCGCCCCACACCATCCCTCTGGGTCATCCCAGTGCACCAGCCCCGAGCATCCTGTACCCTGCATTGAACCTAGACTGGCAATTCGTTTCTTATATGATATTATGCATGTTTCAATGCCATTCTTCCAAATCATCCCACCCTCTCCCTCTCCCACAGAGTCCAAAAGACTATCCTATACATCCGTGTCTCTTTTGCTGTTTCGCATAGAGGGTTATCGTTACCATCTTTCTAAATTCCATATATATGCATTAGTATACTGTATTGGTGTTTTTCTTTCTGGCTTACTTCACTCTGTATAATCAGCTCCAGTTTCATCCACCTCGTTAGAACTGATTCAAATGTATTCTTTTTGATGGCTGAGTAATACTCCATTGTGTATATGTACCACAGCTTTCTTATCCATTCATCTGCTGATGGACATCTAGGTTGCTTCCATGTCCTAGCTATTATAAACAGTGCTGCAATGAACATTGGGGTACACGTGTCTCTCAATTCTGGTTTCCTCAATGTGTATGCCCAGCAGTGGGAATGTAAATAAATTAAAGCATATTCGTGAGGGTCACATCTAATTTTTCTAAGAGTGAACGCTTTCTCATGGTAAATATTTATCACACGTTCTGCAAACCTTTAATATCATGGAGTGTAGTTTAGTTGTGTAATTTTACAGATTAGGAACTGAAATATATATGGTGAAAATCCAGATTCATAATATTCACCAATATTAATTATGAAATTCAAAACAATTTGAATAAATATATTTGTACTAAAGAAAAAATGAACTCAATTTTTCCAATTCTGAATGAAGCTATTTCCATTAATTCATACCAGTTTTCCTCTGAATTGATACCCCTAAGAACTGACTTTGCTCCTTTGGAATAATTCTTTGTAGAAGAAAACATTGATATTTTCTTGTCTTCAGGAGAAAGATATTAAATTTCCAATTAGGACCACAAAAACAAACAAATGAAAACAAACCCCATGCCAATGAAAGAGACACAAAGAGTGAAATTTAGCTTTTCTCAGAAAACAATATGTTAGGGAAAAGACTTAAAAACAATTTTTGTGGTGTTCTGAAATTTGAGGATTATGATGTTAAAACATTTCTATGAAAATTAATAGAAGAGATTTCTTTTTGGAAATAAAACCCATCATGAGAAGGGCTGGTAAAACCTGTTTTTATCTCCAGTAGCATAAAATTCCAAGTCACACTGACAAATATAGTCATTAAATAAAATGCTTTACTATCTGAACTTAAAAGTGAACAGTAGGCAGTGATACCATCCATAGCTTTGATTATAAAAACTAGGGTTTTGTTTTGTTTTGTTTTATAGTTTTTCTAAAGAAAAATTCTGATACGTTACTGCAACAATCAATAAAGTAAAAGAAACACATTAATTGGCCTCCAGATTTAATATCTTAAATATAAGTATGCAGGGACAATGGCTGGTTAATTACTTTATTTAAATATATTTTGTCTGCAGTCTGGTTATTGATTCTTTTGACCAGTAACCTTTCTTTGCTGGCCCTAGAGGAGATTATGAGTGATATCTTTGATTTTTATAATTGGACTGCAGCTACTTCCATGACATGTTTTTTTATCTTAGCTATCATATATCTTCACTATTCTCGAGAATTATCTGCATTTCCAATCTCTTTCTCTCTTCCCATCCCCCTCCACCACCACAAATACCTACACAACAACACACCCCTTCAATAGTAACCAGTCATCTGACAGCCTATGAAATCTGACAGCCTATGAAATATGTCAGGAAAATTTAATAGCACTAATAGCAAAGGCATTCATAACAAATATCTTTCTTGTGAGGGTCCATTTAGTAAATGAAAAATATACTTCAAACTCTGGTAATGTTTAGAACATTTCTAAAGGTGGATAAATTCCAGCAATACCTTATTCTTCTAAGATAAATGGGCTCATGTTTTATTTTGTTTTCAGTGAGTAACTAATTTTTGGATTACTATTAAAAATATAAACTAGAAAGCAAACAATTGACAGAGAAAGAAATATTAACACCTTCAGTTCCGTTCAGTTCAGTCGCTCAGTCGTGTCCGACTCTTGTGACCCCATGAATCTCAGCACGCCAGGCCTCCCTGTCTATCACCAACTCCTGGAGTCCACCCAAACCCATGTCCATCGAGCCAGTGATGCCATCCAACCATCTCATCTTCTGTCATCCCCTTCTTCTCCTGCCCCCAATCCTTCCCAGCATTAGGGTCTTTTCCAATGACTCAACTCTTTGCATGAAGTGGCCAAAGTATTGGAGTTTCAGCTTCAACATCAGTCCTTCCAATGAACACCAGGACTAATCTCCTTTAGGATGGACTGGTTAGATCTTCTTGCAGTCCAAGGGACTCTCAAGAGTCTTCTCCAACACCACGGTTCAAAAGCATCAGTTCTTCAGTGCTCAGCTTTCTTTACAGTCCAACACTCACATCCATACATGACTAATGGAAAAACCATAGCCTTGACTAGATGGACCTTTGTTGACAAAGTAATGTCTCTGCTCTTGAATATGCTATCTAGGTTGGTCATAACTTTCCTTCCAAGAAGTAAGTGTCTTTTAATTTCATGGCTGCAATCTCCATCTGCAGTGATTTTGGAGCCCAGAAAAATAAAGTCAGCCACTATTTCCACTGTTTCCCCATATATTTGCCAGGAAGTGATGGGACCAAATGCCATGATCTTTGTTTTCTGAATGTTGAGCTTTAAGCCAACTTTTTCACTCTCCTCCTTCACTTTCATTAGTTCCTCTTCACTTTCTGCCATAAGGGTGGTGTCATCTGCATATCTGAGGTTACTGATACTTCTCCCATCAATCTTGATTCCAGCTTGTGCTTCTTCCAGCCCAGTGTTTCTCATGATATAAATAATTATAAATTGTCAAAACATATGTAGAAATACATATATACATATATATTTAAATCAACAGTTTGGGTAGATTTTTTATGATACTGTATTGAAGCAAAATGAGAGTACTAAACTGATTATGAGGTATTATACAAAATAAAAAATATACAGACATGCATATACTTCTAAAACATGTATACAGTTTTATTTTAAATATGGAAGAAAAATATATGAAATGAAGCCAGCTGTTTTCTCTTGATTTGAATTATAGGTAGTTTCATTTTAATTTCTACATTTTTGACTCTTTAGCAGTGATTCTATATCACTTTCATGAATAAAAAATAATATTTCTTTAAATTAAAAATTAAATCAAAGTCTATATATGCATTTACAAAGAACAATAATGTTGGAATCTTTTTAGAGAGTTCATAGAAAGTTGAGAGAGAGACACATCTGTAGCAAAATTAAAATAACAAACAAAAACCAGTTCTGCATTCAGCCCATGCTGTAAAACCTAGTTTAATTGTAGAGCTCACTTTAAAGTTTGATATTATTACAGACAGATCTTTATATAACTAAATTGTAAAGATCCTCCCAAACCCTTATGAACATACAGAAAATATTAGTTTTATAGTTTAAATTGATCACAAAAAGGTTATCATACCTAATATTTGATAGAAATTAGAAAAATATAAACAATAAAGTAAAAATACATATTTTGCTAATAGAAGAAAGTCATTTTGTTTTACAGTTGAATTTTTTTCATGAGAGTTTGTTTGTGTGGACATAGTCCTCTAATAAGTATTTTTGTTTTAAACCAGCATTTAATAACTTCATTAATCTCAGGTTTCAGGTGCACCACATGTTGTTGAAAAATAGGAAATTTAATCAAAGCATACATAACATCTGATAGCTATTTTTAAATTATTTTTTAAAAACGCAATAGCTAAAAATGTATAGACTCTGGAAACAGAGTGGCATGAGCTGCATCCCAATTTCACCCGCTAATACCTGTATATTATTTTTAACTTTTTATTTTATATTGGGGTATAGCTTATTAACAAACAATATAGTGATAGTTTCAAGTGAACAGCAAAGGAACTCAGCCATACATATACATGTGTCTGTTCTCCCTCAAGTTCCCCTTCCATCCAGACTGCCACAAAACATTGAGCAGAGTTCCATGTGCTATACAGTAGGTCATGTTGGTTATTCATCTAAAATATAGTAGTGTGTACACGTCCATCCCAAACTCCCTAACTCTCTCTTTGTCCCATCCTTCCCACCGGCAACCATAAGCTCATTCTTGAAGTCAGAGAGTCTGTTTCTGTTTTGTAAGTGTGTTCATCTGAATCATTGCTGTTTAGCTTCCACATATAAGGGGAGTCGCACAGTATTTCTCCTTCTCTGTCTGACTTGCTTCGTTCAGTATGATGATCTCTAGGTCCGTCCATGTTGCTGCTTTATTTCTTTTCTTTTTAATGGCTGAGTGATATTTCATTGTAATACCTTTATAATTTTGAGCAAGTGTTGAACCATTCTGCACTTAGAATTCTTGGAAGATTAAATGATATAAATAAAGCCAAATGCTCAAAACAGAGCCAGGTCCACACTCAAGTTCACTGTGAATGTTACCTGTTGTTGCTATTTGCTATTCCAACCGATATTAGCCAACCTATTGCTGGTCATAGTTAATCAATAATTATCAAAGGTTGATAAGTATGAGACTTTATTTCAAAATAAGTTATAATTTCACAGGATATGAGATACAAAATTTGATATTGAATAAAACATCTAATCATTCAGTTCTGCCACAAAATAGTATTTATCAGCAATAATTTACATATGTATACATGTTTAGTATATTCTTAGCATGTAAGATAGGCATTCTCCTATCTGCTTTTTAAAGTCTAAATGAAATATATTCTAAATCTAAACGCTTTAAGTAAATATGTGCCTGTTTACAACTTTGCATTTCTGATTACACAAGGGAAAAAATATCTCTAGTGAGGAACTTTTTTTTTCAGCTTATTGAAACAGGTTCTAAAAATTGAGCCTGCAGGAAAAGTTAGAGTAAATTTTATCTAGCTCATTTCAAACATTTCCAAAGCCCAAACAAAATAAGGCCCAAGTAAATAATATTAAAAATATACAACTATCAAATTATTGACTTAGTGTACCTCACAGTAGAAAAAAGAATCCATGTTAAAGGAATTAAAGATATTTTGTTTAAAATATGAACCCTGTATCCATGCTTTTTTAAAATGAATGATTTTCTGGGTCACATTCTCATCTTACATAAATTTCCCAAGTGGCACTATAAATACAGAGCCCCTAAAAAAAGGACTAAGACCAAGGAGAAAGAAAACAGTTAAACTCAAGGCTGTAGATGACTTCTGTGACAAGAGTGAGAGGTTAACTTGCCAATTGGCTGGATTTATTTCTGGAATTAGTTTAATGTGGCTAAGTCAAAAGGAAGATGGATTTCACCATGGCTTACTTGCTTGTGCTTCTAGAAGTCCTCACATCCAAAGGAATTTATTGTATGCTTCAGAACAGTTCATAAATTACGTTTCAGTTTCCATCATATGGTGCTTTATCATTTTGTGCTAAACTTCAAGTGAGCTAAATAGTTTTTAGGTTTATACATCTGGAAAAGAAGCATAACTCTCAAAACTGGAGGCTCTATTTAAAACATCCATTTTATTTTATTTATTTTTAGGGAGATTATTCACTTCTGCTCTTCACCTTTCCCCTTAGGACACATTTTATAATCCAGAACTCATTAAAAATTGCTAATTGTAGTATCAGATCTATACAGTTTTTGATACTAAAATGTTAAATAGCTCATTTCACTTTAATAAGATATTTTTATTCTTTTTTTTATTGTATTATTGCAGTTATGCTTACAAAGTGAACTTTTAAATATATGATACACTTTTTAACTGATATTCTATATTAAATAAGACACAAATATACCAAATGTATATTATAGTACAGAGATTGTCTATCATTATTTTGAAATACATTTATAGTTAATGGAGGTTCATTTTAGAATTTTTAAATATTGGTATTTAAATTTAAACAGACCAGTTTGAGACAAGACTCACATCATTTATCAATGATATAAAGTTTTGGCACCTCTCTTTTTTTTCTGGTATATTAAAAAAGCATGTTAATATTTAGTTTATAAATCTATAAAGATATTGTGGGAAAGTGTATAAAATAAATAACATGTTTCCTAAACATAAAAGAGGCATGTAAGCAATATCTTGTATTAAAGAAACAAATATGCTGAACAGGAACAAGTTGAGACTTTTGATATTGCTGAAGGAACATATAGTTATTCTCAATGAGATAAGAGTAAAAAAATATGAATTGAGGAAGTTTGATACCAGCATCAGAAGGTTTTCTTCTATTAGCTTGAAATTATTATTGGTTACAATTCCTAATGGAGCATTATATTTTTCATCATTCCCTCAAGACAGGAATATCTCAATGAAATTTTCATGATGTAAAGAATGTGGTAAATTTAACTCAGATGACCATTATATCGACTACAGTGGGCAAGAATCTCTTAGAAGAAATGGAGAAGCCATCATAGTAAACAAAAAATTCTGAAATGCAGTACTTGGAAGAAATCTCAAAAACGAAAGACTGATCTCTATTCATTTCCAAGGCAAACCATTTATCACAGTAATCTAAGTCTGTGCTGCAACCAGTAATGCTGAAGCAGCTAAAGTTGAATGGTTTTCTGAAGACCTACAAGACTTTCACCCCAAGACCTACAAGACCTAACACCCCAAAAAAGATGTCCTTTTCATTATAGGGGACTGGAATGCAAAAGTAGGAAGTCAAGAACCACCTGTAGTAACAGGCTAATTTGGTCTTGGAGTACAAAATGAAACAGATCAAAGGATAACAGAGTTTTGGAAGAGAATGCACTGGTCATAACAAACACCCTCTTCCAACACAAGAGAAAACTCTGCACATGGACATCACCAGGTGGTCAATACCAAAATCAGATTGATTATATTCTTTGCAGCCAAAGATGGAGAAACTCTATATAGTCAGCAAAAGAAGACCAATATCTAACTGTGGCTTAGCTCATGAACTCCTTATTGCCAAATTCAGACTTAAATTGAAGAAAGTAGGGAAAACCACTAGACCATTCAGGTATGACCTAAATCAAATCCCTTAAGATTATACAGTGGAAGTGAGAAATAGATTCAAGGGATTAGATCTGATAGACAGAGTGCCTGAAGAAATATGGATGAAGGTTCATGACATTGTACAAGAGGCAGTGATCAAGACCATCCCAAGAAAAGAAATGCAAAAAGGAAAAGTGGTTATCTGAGAAGGCCTTACAAATAGCTGAGAAAGGGAGAGAAGCGAAAAGTAAAGGGGAAAAGGAAAGATATGCTCATTTGAATGCAGAGCTCCAAAGAATAGCAAGGAGATATAAAAAAGCCTTTCTCAGTGATCAAAGCAAAGAAATAGAGGAAAACAATAGAATGGGAAAAATTAGAGATCTCGTCAAGAAAATTAGAGATACCAAGAGAATACTTCATGCAAAGATGGGCAAAATAAAGGGAAGAAATGGTATGGACCTAACAGAAGCAGAAGATATTAAGATGGGGTGGCAAGGATACACAGAACTATACAAAAAAGATCTTCATGACCCAGATAACCACGATGGTGTGATCACTCACCTAGAGCCAGACATCCTAGAATGCAAAGTCAAGTGGGCCTTAGGAAGCATCACTACAAACAAAGCTAGTGCAGGTGAGGGAATTCCAGTTGAGCTATTTCAAATCCTAAAAGATGGTGCTGTGAAAGTGCTGCACTCAATATGCCAGCAAATATGGAAAACTCAGCAGTGGCCACAGGACGGAAAAAGTCAGTTTTCATTCCAATCTCAAAGAAAGGCAATGCCAAAGAATGCTCAAACTACCGCACAATTGCACTCATCTCACATGCTAGCAAAGTAATGCTCAAAATTATCCAAGCCAGGCTTCAACTGTATGTGTACTGTGAACTTCCAGATGTTCAAGCTGGTTTTCAAAAAGGCAGGGGAAACAGAGATTAAATTGCCAACATCCATTGGATCATAGAAAAAGCAAGAGAGTTCCAGAAAAACATCTGCTTTATTGACTATGCCAAATCCTTGGGCTGTGTGGATCACAACAAATGTGGAAAGTTGTTAAAGAGATGGGAATACAAGACCACCTGACCTGCCTCCTGAGACCTCTGCATGCAGGTCAAGAAGCAACAGTTTAAAATGGACGTGAAACAACAGACTGGTTCAAAATTGGGAAAGAAGGATGTCAAGATTCTATACTGTCACCCTGATTATTTAACATACATGCAGAGTGCATCATGCAAAATGCCAGGCTGGATGGAGCACAAGCTGAAATCAAGATTGCCGGGAGAAATATCAATAATTTCAGACATGCAGATGACACCACCCTTATGGCAGAAAGTGAAGAGGAACTAAAGAACCTCTTGATGAAAGTGAAAGAGGAGAGTGAAAAAGTTGGCTAAAACTCAACATTCAGAAAACTAAGATCATGGAATCTGGTCCCAACATTTCATGGCAAATAGATGGGTAAACAGTGGAAATAGTGTCAGACTATTTTTCTGGGCTCCAAAGTCACTGCAGATGGTGATTGCAGCCATGAAATTAAAAGATGCTTGTTCCTTGAACAAAAAGCTATGACCAACCTAGACTGCATATTAAAAAGCAGAGACATTACTTTGCCAACAAAGGTCTGTCTAGTTAAAGTTATGGTTTTTCCAGTAGTCATGTACGTATGTGAGAGTTGGACTATAAAGACGGCTGAATGCCAAAGAATTGATGCTTCTGAACTGTGGTGTTGGAGAAGACTCTTGAGAGTCCCTTGGACTCAACCAGGAAATCAGTCCTGAATATTCATTGGAAGGACTGATACTGACGCTGAAGCTCCATACTTTGGCCACCTGATGAGAAGAAGTAACTCACTGGAAAAGACCTTGATGCTGGAAAACACTGAAGGCAGGAGGAGAAGGGGATGATAGATGATGAGATGGTTGGATGGCATCACTGACTCGATGGACATGAGTTTGACTAAACTTCCAGGAGTTGATGATGGACAGGAAAGCCTGGTGTGCTGCAGTCCATGGGGTTGCAAACTGTTGGACACAACTTAGCGACTGAACTGATTGAACTGAAAGAATGTGGATTTCTTCTACAGTCTATTAGGTTAATTTTGGCCCTTGAATTATTACAGGTCACAGTTTTCTATGTGCGATTGAAAACTACCAAAATATTATGTAACTCATGATGCAAGTAGATTCAGTTCAGTTCATTCACTCAGTAGATTAAAGCAAGTTAAAAAGGATTTATGAAGAAAAGAGGAAAATTGTATAATGACAAATAGTTTTTTTTCACAGTACATTACAAAGTAATAGAATATGATATCATCTGACTTACTGCAAGTGAAGTTAATTGCTGGTCCACTGTAACCATCTGACAAGTCATCCCTAAATGTATCACTATCCAAAGATTTTAGTCTCACTTCTCAAGTCACATCATCAGCAAAAACTTGACGCTTACTGGCCAGTGGTTTGCATGTGAATATTGACCCACCCCAACCCCACCAAAAGACAATATCTGAATATAATTACGTTGAACATTTTTAAAATTATGAAGAAAATGAATAATATTTGGGTATATTTATAGTCTACAGATATGGTATTCGCTGCACATGAATGATAATTTAGAAGGAAATAGTGAACGTGTAGAAAGAATGAACTAGACTGGTGTAATGGAATAATATTAGAAACTTCTTACCTCAAGAGCTATAGAATTGAAGGTAAAGATGATGATTTCTGAATTTTTTTGTTTAGCTTTGTTTTCTGTCCTTTTCCTTTAGGTAGTATATTCATTCTCTTAAAATTGAAGTAAGAATCATACTTTAATGTCATATTTAAAAACCATCCTACAAATGTGGCAGATCTCACTTATAATGATTAAAATGATGATTTTGGATAGAGTTACTGGGGAAACATTTCCTTAATCTAAAAAGTAATTTTTGGCAACAGAACAGAAATAAAGACTTCTCTTAAGAGCCCTGTAGAAAGAAGCAAATGAAGGTTTAAAACCTATATGATTTATTTCCTTAAAAAAAAAAAAAGAGCTAATGCATGGATTTGGAACAAATCCTGAGCATAAAATGGAAGGAACTGTCATAAAATAAGTCACTGAGTTATGTGCATTTCAATTAAACAGCATTCAATACTAAGTAAGTCAGATCATATGTGTGATTTGATAATTGCATAATAATACTTTTAACCTCTTCTCCCTTTTACAAGGCAGCATTATTGATTTAGTGTATTAATTTGATTGTGAAATAACTCTACTTTCATTTTCATTTTTGGCTTTTTGTTATTCAATTTGTAGGCCTTTTTGCTCTGACCCAGTGTGTGATGAATTAGAAATTTTCTTACTCAGACTTAATTCTCAGTTATAAAAGACATTTACTAAGTGTTTTACCTCTTTCTCTGATGAGATTAGCTGATTTGTGAAAATCAATGGAAAAAACAGAAATTTCAAACATTAAAAAGATCAATTATTTTGAGATTGATTCTCAATTTAGCCTATTCCTTAGCAGAAAAATTCTTTTTTCCAACTTTGTAGAAAGTTAGGAAACCAAATAATTACTTTACCTACTTACATGTTGTTGCTGTTTAGTCACTAAGTAATGTCAAAACCTTTGCACCCCATGGACTGAAGCCTGCCAGGCGTCTCTGTCCATGGGATTTTCCAGAAGGAATACTGGAGTGGGTTGCCATTTCCTCCTCCAGGTACATTCTTACATGGTATATTATAATTATATTGGATTTTGTCTCTTTTCAGTTCAGTTCAGTTCATTTCAGCTGCTTAGTCGCGTCTGACTGTTTGTAACCCCATGAATTGCAGCACGCCAGGCCTCCCTGTCCATCACCAACTCCCGGAGTTCACTCAAACACATGTCCATCGAGTCAGTGATGCCATCCAGCCATCTCATCCTCCGTCATCCCCTTCTCCTCCTGCCCCCAATCCCTCCCAGCATCAGAGTCTTTTCCAATGAGTCAACTCTTCACATCAAGTGGCCAAAGTATTGGAGTTTCAGCTTTAGCATCAGTCCTTCCAATGAACACCCAGGACTGATCTCCTTTAGAATGGACTGGTTGGATCTCCTTGCAGTCCAAGGGACTCTCAAGAGTCTTCTCCAACACCACAGTTCAAAAGCATCAATTCTTTGGCACTCAGCTTTCTTCACAGTCCAACTCTCACATCCATACATGACCACAGGAAAAACCATAATGTCTCTGCTTTTGAATATGCTATCTAGGTTGGTCATAACTTTCCTTCCAAGGAGTAAGCATCTTTTAATTTCATGGCTGCAATCACCATCTGCAGTGATTTTGGAGCCCAAAAAAATAAAGTCTGACACTGTTTCCCCTGTTCCCCCATTTATTTCCCATAAAGTGATGGGACAAGATGCCATGATCTTAGTTTTCTGAATGTTGAGCTTTAAACCAACTTTTTCACTTTCCTCTTTCAATTTTATCAAGAGGATTTTTAGTTCCCCTTCACTTTCTGCCATAACGGTGGTGTCATCTGCATATCTGAGGTTATTGGTATTTCTCCCAGCAACCTTGATTCCAGCTACTGTTTCTTCCAGCCCAGCCCAGAGTACATTATGAGGTACTCTGCATGTAAGTTAAATAAGCAGGGTGACAATATACAGCCTTGACATACTTCTTTTCCTATTTGGAACCAGTCTGTTGTTGTATGTCCAGTTCTAACTGTTGCTTCCTGACCTGCATATAGGTTTCTCAAGAGGCAGGTCAGGTGGTCTGGTATTCCCATCTCTTTCAGAATTTTCCACAGGTTACTGTGATCTACACAGTCAAAGGCTTTGGCACAGTCAATAAAGCAGAAATAGATGTTTTTTTGGAACTCTTGCTTTTTTGATGATCCAGCAGATGTTGGCAATTTGATCTCTGGTTTCTCTGCTTTTTCTAAAACCAGCTTGAACATCTGCAAGTTCAAGGTTCAAGTATTTTTGAAGACTGGCTTGGAGAGTTTTGAGCCTTACTTTGATAGCGTGCAAGTAGAGTGCAATTGTGCAGTAGTTTGAGCATTCTTTGGCATTGCTTTTCTTTGGGATTGGAATGAAAACTGACCTTTTCCAGGCCTGTGGCCACTGCCGAGTTTTCCAAATTTGCATGCAGCACTTTCACAACATCATCTTTCCCGATTTGAAATAGCTCAACTGGAATTCCATCACCTCCACTAGCTTTGTTCGTAGTGATGCTTCCTAAGGCCCACTTGACTTTGCATTCCAGGATGTCTGGCTCTAGGTGAATGATTACACCATCATGATTATCTTGGTCGTGAAGATCTTTTTTGTACAGTTCTTCTGTGTATTCTTGCCACCTCTTCTTAATATCTTCTGCTTCTGTTAGGTCCATACCATTTCTTTCCTTTATTTTGCCCATCTTTGCATGAAGTATTCTCTTGGTATCTCTAATTTTCTTGACGAGATCTTGAATCTTTCCCATTCTATTGTTTTCCTCTATTTCTTTGCATTGATCACTGAGGAAGGCTTTCTCATCTCTGATTGCTCTTCTTTGGAACTCTGCATTCAGATGCTTATATCTCTCCTTTTCTCCTTTGCTTTTTGCTTCTCTTCTTTTCACAGCTATTTTAAGGCCTCTCCAGACAGCCATTTTGCTTTTTTGCATTTCTTTTCCATGGGGATGGTCTCTATCCCTGTCTCCTGTACAATGTCACGAACCTCAGTCCATAGTTCATCAGGCACTCTATCTATCAGATCTAGTCCCTTAAATCTATCTCTCACTTCCACTGTATAATCATAAGGGGTTTGATTTAGGTCATACCTGAATGGTCTAGTGGTTTTGCCTACTTTCTTCAATTTAAGTCTGAATTTGACAATAAGGAGTTCTCTTTTAGTATTCAAAAAATTTCTATAAGTAAGCAGAAAGAGAAACTAAGTTCAGAAACAAAATTATTTATTCCTATTTTCTTTTGTAGACCTTTCTTTCCCCTAAATTAGCTATTATTTCTTCATTAACAGAGGATGTGAGTCCTGACTTGGCACGTATAGTTGTGCCATGTACATACTCCACAAAGGTGGATACCTTACAAAATGTTCCCATAATTCTTTTCAAAATATTTGAAACCCAAATCCTATGGCTCCATGAGAATGCCTTAAAGAATGTAAACACTTGGCTTTACCAAATGATACCAGTTCAAAAGCATTCAAACTAAAGAATTGAATCATATAACAGCGTATGCTTTGAAATAATTTGAGTACATTTGTAAATCTCTAGTATTTAGTGTATAGACACATCTCCCTACATTTAAAACTTTTCTTAAAAAAATTATAATCCCATTAACGGTAAGCAGTAAGGTCAGCAGTAATAGAAAATATATTTTTTATTATGCTCAACCTTTTATTAAGTACCTACAGAGAAGTATGGGCTCACCGAGGAACAAAATACAATTTATATTTTATAAACTAATTTGAGTGACAAATAACTCACATATCAGGATCCTGGAAGCACTTGGCTCTTGGAAATAAAAGAATAGGAAATTCTGTTAGAAAGTTGATGGAGACAAGTAATTCAGAATGCTGATCAAAGATTATGGGGAGATTTTAGTTTTGATTCCTATGAGGCTTATACTTATAATACTTATAAGTATAATCAGTCACTCAGTCAGTTCAGTCACTCAGTCGTGTCTGACTCTTTGTGACCCCCATGGATTGCAGCACACCAGGCCTCTTATAATAGTTATAATACCAAGGTTGATGTCAGTGGCAGTTTTATACCTATTATCTCCATATAAACCCACACAATGGAATCTTGGCCTGTAAAAATGCATATGTTATTAGTTCATGGTCCTTTTATTTCCTGTTTGGATCCACCCTTTGCCCTGTATGTTTCATAAATCTATACCATGAGTCCCCAGAGATCCTCTTTGAGAAAGTGCTCTAAGCTCAGAATTCACCTTCAGAAGGTTTAGCCTTTGTTATTACCTGTTACTCAAGGTAGGGGCTTGGGGCTACATATATTTAAGATGATGCTCAATGTCTTTTTAATGGAATGCTAGAGCCATTTTCTCTAATGGGAAAATTTCCTTTGTTTAGGAAAACATAAGTCTGAATCTGTCCATAGGGAACTTCCTTAGATATTTTATTATCCTTAAGAATGTTGATAAAATATCTAGAAATCTAATGTTACTATCCAATAGATTTTTGTATTATATTATTATCTGTTAGATTTATTCTCTAATACTTTGAAAATACTTCAGAGAATGTCTGAATATTTTAGAATAATTTCATTAGCTGTAGAGATTTTCAAAAGCCATCTAAAACTAATTTTGAAAAATGATTTTTTTTTTATTTAAAGGACTGTGGGCTTATCTAGTGTGTGTATGGACATGAGCAACTGAACTGCTTTTAACCTTTAAAAAGAAAAAACAAAAAAAAAAATGAATTGCAAATCTCGATTTATTGCCAAAGTTCAGATTTTCAACTTCACAAGAATCTGTAATCTAAAGTAAACAGATCTATGAAAAAAGATTTTTTAAAAAAAAGACAATAACCTCCATGGATTGAAATTAATGTCACTCAAAGCCAGTTCTAAATAACCAGATGTGCACTACCTTGTGATATGTTAGATACTGCCTGGAAACTCTAGTGGAAAAGAGTTTTTACTTTACTTCTAACAGTAAAGACCTTTTACTTCCAAAACTTTTCATTTAGGGGACCTGTTTACCAGATCACATAAGATTCTTTGTGGCTAATACTCTCCTCCATTACCCCTTGTATCTCTAACTCCAAACAGGAGCCTTCCACCTAAGGCTCTGTGAGCTATACCTGTGTGCAGGGCAAGAACAGGCAGGGTCTGGGGAGGAAACTGGCTAAAGTCCAGCCCACGCTGCAGCCACAGAACCTCTACATTGAATCAGGCCTATATACACCTGGATTTTTTGTGTTTTTTTTTTTTTTTTTTTTTACCAGTTAATGGTGCCTCTCCCTAAAGAGAGTGCTTTTTCAGTTTTGCATGGAGGCAACCTAATGATCCTGATTCCATGTACCTAAATTTCCCTCTACAGTTTACCATTAATTCATTAAGTAGATATTTATTGAGAGCCTACTGTGGTCAAACTTTATGCAAAATACAAAGGCAAGTTCTGCAAAAGTGGACATTTGCACTCTAGGCTGATAAGGGACTTATACAGTAATAACTGTAATGTAGGCAGGAAGAAAACTAGCTATCAAAGATGTTCCCCATGCATCAGCTAAAGCCACACTGCCCTAGAGATTTAGACAAATTCAACTCAACATCCTATTCTATACCACTTGAGAATTTAAAGGACATCTCCACCGTCATGCCCAAAATTTAATTATGGAGGACCCTGGGCTCAAATTCACTTCTGGCTTCCAGTTTCTGTCTCCTTTGGGATTCATATCACACATGTCTCATCAGCCAGAATTGTTCCCTTCTCTCTGCGCCATGCCAACTCTTTCCTTGAATTATACGAAAGAAAATAAAATGAAACACCCTAAGGCATTTGTATGTGTAAAAGACAATATAAGAAAATTGAATATTAGGTATTTCTAACTAAGAATATTTTACTGGCCACTTTGTTTCTATATGACCCCTGCTACGTTACATCCTCATCCTCATTTTGTCCCTCCCTGCAATCTTTTCTTGCACCCTGTCCCCGCCCTCCTCTCCTCCTGCCCGCCAAAGTTGTCTCTTCATTTCTCTGATAGGTTGACTTAAATCTTTCTAAAAGTTGCCCTTGGGGCCTCACTTCCTACCTCTAAGTGGCTCACCAGGGTATTCTCCTAAACAAAGATGGTGATCTTCCTGAGAGACAGTTGAAAGAAAGCAGATAAAATAACATATTTTTTTACCTCCTTGCAGACTAGTATAGATTAAAATGGTTTATGAATTTTGAAAACTGAGAAAGTTTATTTAGGATGGAATTTAAACAGGACCTTAAGGGATCAAAGAATGATTGTATGACAAGATTGAATGGCAGAGAGTTATTCAGAGAAAATTGATAGCTTGTACAAGAGTGCTTGGAAGCCTTGTAGGAGCAGTCTGATTTAGTTTAAATGGAGCCTAGGTTAACTAATGTATGAAGAAAGCTAAAATAAGAAAAATTGGAAATACAAGGTAGAAATGGATCATCGAGGCTGGTATGTTCCATATTAGGTCTTTTGGAAAGCCTGGGAGATTTTAAAGTATCTTAATTAGGAAGTGATAAGGCAGTTTAAAACTATGAATCTGGCAACAGCATGTTGGATAAATTTTGCCAAATGGTTAAAATTTGAGTATAGTACACTAGCCAAGTAATAGAGGCCTGAGGTTTTTGTTTGTTTTTGAGGTCTGAGTTATTTTAAGTTGCTGTGGGAATGGAGAAGAGGAATGTATATTAGAAATTTTTCTAGTATAGACTCAATAAAACTTGGTAATTGATCATTACAGATGGTAAGGAGGATAAGTAAGAGAAGATGTCTAAAGAGAAGCATATTTGGGAGGTGAGAGAAAGAGCTCATGATTGTAGAGCTTTTATATTGTAAAGCCAGTGGTCAGGTAGAGGTGCCCAGCAGGCAATGAGAGGTAGAATTAAAGCTTGGAAGAGAAGTCAGGTTTAGAGATCAAAACCATCCCCATAGTGAAGACAGTATCTTTGCTTACACCTTTACAGGCAAGTAAAGTGTCCTCCTCTAGTTCAGTTCAGTCTCTCAGTTGTGCCTAACTCTTTGCGACCCCATGGACTGCAGCTCGCCAAGCTTCCCTGTCCATCACCAACTCCCAGAGCTTGCTCAAAGCCCTGTCCATTGAGTCAGTGATGTCCTTTTCTAATGACTCCACAAAATCAACAATATCCACTTCCAATCAAGGCAAAGGGCTAGAAATATTCTTCGGTCCCATTGCTCTGGGGAAAATCATATTTGTCTACTAAAAACCATGTTGTCAATAGGACATTAGCAAAATACAGATCAATACCAATAGGAGAAGGAAGAACACAGTTTCAAAACTGAATTGAACAAAATATTTCTTTACATTGACAATCTTATAAAATTGTTTTAAATCTGGGAACTACTTGGTATAGCCAAGATTAAACAAAGTTAATTTTTTGTGGGAATATGATCTTAATATGCTTGTTTTTACATTTTATTTATGAAAAGACTAGCTCAAATGCATTGCAAGTTATTATCACTCACGTAGTCCTTTTACATACTATCTTGGCCTTGCAAAACACCATATGGAGCTTCATGTTTGATGGTGATTATTTAGCCATTCTGGAAGTATGAATTAGATCCATGTGCAATCATGAAACTAACTCGTTATTTCACAAACATTTCTTAAGCACTTACTGGGTGCAAAACACTGTGCCCTTTCAGTTATAGTAGTGCTCAGTTGCGTCTGATTCTTTGCAACGCCATGGACTGTGACCCGCCAGGCTCCTCTGCCCATAGGAGTCTCCAGGCAAGAATACTGGAGTGGGTTGCCATGCCCTCCTCCAGGGGATCTTCCCGACCCAGGGCGGGAACCTGCATCTCCTGTGGCTTCTCTATTGGCAGGTGGATTCTTTGTCACTAAGCCAGCTGGGAAGCCCACTAGTTACCAGAATATGACTCAAAACTAATTGTAGTAATTATACAGGCTTTCAGAGAATGTAAACGTGGTGGATTCATGTCAATGTATGGCAAAACCAATACAGAATTGTAAAGTAAAATAAAAAATAAATTAAAAAAAAAAAAAAAACAGAGTGAGAGTAATCCAAATAGGGCAAAAGGAACTCAGGTTGTACAAAGAGAGTTGAACTGAAATGAGATATAATGACATTCATATAAATCTTGCATTTATGAGAATTGTTTTGAAAAATACTTATTTGCATCCCAAGAAAACAATGGCTAGTGAGGGCAAATTTTTCTTTTATTGAGTTATTTTATAACAATGGCAAAATGGAAGCAAGCTAAGTGTACAACCATAAAGGATGATTTAAATGAATTAAGGCATATTTATATAGTATAAAACCATTGAAAATCATGTTTATGAATATAATACTTTTTACTTAGTATTTACATACTTTTTATTATGATATAATACTAAGTATGTGATTTAATACTAAGTATGTGATATAATACTATTATGATTTGATACTAAGCTTTCCTGATGGCTCAGATGGTAAAGAATCCACCTGCAATGCAGGAGACCTAAGTCCGATCCCTGGGTAGGGAGGATCAGCCAGAGAAGGGAATGGCAACCCACTTCAGTATTCTTGTCTGGAAAATCTCATGGGGTCTCATGAGTCCATGGGTTACCAAGGAGTCGGAAACGACTGAACAACTAACACACACATACACAAAGTAAAAAGCTATGACTAGATAAAATTTATAATAATAATTTTAGACATTTATATGTATTGAGTCCATTTTATCTTCAAGGAAGATGTAAGCCTCTAACAATATTTTAAGATACCTAAAAATATCAGAGGAAAATATTAATCTAAAATATTTATTATACTGTAAATACATATATTAAGGTAACTGTGTGGGTATTAGTTTTTTACTTAGTCTTTGTAGATTGGAAAAAAACTCACTGAATTTTCCTGAAATTGTCATCAACATAATATTAATTTCAAATTTAAAAAATCTAAACGTTGTGAATATTTTGACTATATATCATGTAATTAAATAGTCTTGCTTAAAGTGGGACTTCATTTTGGAATTACATAGCTATATAAATGAATCATTGCCTTTAAATGGAACAGTAACACCTACTTTATGAAAAATACCTAAACTCCCTGGGCCTCAGTTTCTTTACCTGAAAAGCTGTGTTGAGAGCATGTTGCACCATTTTCAAAACAGAATGATCATTCAGTAATTATTAGCAATCATCATTATTTACTTTGTGAAGTTTTCTGATGACTAAAATACTGTAGATAGGCAACATAGGTAGTTGTTTATACAAAAAAAATATATCAATATATGTCCATTTCCCCATCACCTTTTCCATGGAGCTGCTTAGATGAATGACTTCTAAAAATCTTTCTTGATTCTTAGGGGTATGTTGTTATTTAGGTACTATTTCTGCCTGCATCTTTATTCTTTTAATGCATTTCTAAAGCTGGTTATAAAGAGCATAAACTAAGCAAATGGTTAAAAGTAACTAATAAATGAAAGCAAAATATGTGGTCAAGCCAGATAAAGAGGAAGGACTCTTCTCCAACTGATGGCAACAGGTGCCATCTTGAAAACAGTCCCTATGAACTTGGGAAAGTGAAGATTGTAAGGAATATATTCAGGAGTCCATGTAGTAATAGGGTGCAAATAGAGGCAATTTCCTTAATATGAATCATGATGCATATCCCTCCTAGCAATAACTTTCTGCTATGAGAAGAAATATATTCTCCTAGGAGTAGTCAGTGAAGAATAATATGCCTACAAATTAAAAGAGAAAGAAAATTAAATTTCATATAGTAGATCATTAAAGATCTCTAAAACACGGTTCCATCCAAAAATAAGTTGAGAATGTGTTTCCTAGTTGGATGTTGTCATCATTTTTTCTACAGTATATGTTTATTTCTCAAGAGAGAGAACATGCAAACATTTGTAAATTTTCTTTCATTAAATGTTCTTGGGAAATTTACAGACTAGAACCCAAGTCTCAATTTGATTGTAAAGCATCACTGGAAGCTTTAAATTTATCTTAGTCTCAGTGTCTTCAATCATAAAAAAGGAAATCATTTGCCTCAGATGAAGACTTTTTTGTAAGAATTAAATGAGACAATGCATGTTAATATCAAGATCCTTAATTAGCAGTTATTCCTCAATAAATATTCATTTCCAGCTCTTCTTTTCTTCTTTTTCCTACCCTTTCCTTCCTCTCTACTTTCCTTCTAATCCTTCAATATAAATTCTTCTTCCTGGTTTTGAATACCATATAAGATAAATAATATGTATATATGACTTCACTTAAATGTCTTTATTTTCATTACTTTGGGGGGAAAATCCTTTAAATTGGCTTGGTTTATATTCCTTCATTATATTTTCCATTATTTTGTGTATTATTCATGTCTAATAGAGTTATTGACAAATGGCTTTAGAAAATGTTATCAGTGGTCCTCACACATTTACTAAGTAGCAGACACTGTATTAGTCTGCTGAGAAAGACAGACATGTCAAAAATGTATGAGTAGATATGTTAATTTGACTATAGCCTCCCTTTTACCATATATATTAACATATATGTATACTTGATACACTTATATATCAAAATGTTATGTTATACCCTTAAATATATACATTTTCATTTTAAAAATAATTTTGAAAATGCAAAAGAATACATGAGAGAAGGTATAATAAATGCTGTCATAGACATACATCTGGGGTCAGTTTATCATTCTGTGAAATAGCCCCATTAGAACTGTCTCCTGATTGGGTTGTTTCATGTTAGGCTATTTAAGAATATTTTGTTTGTTTGTTTTTCTAACTAGCTTGCTATAGAACTGTATGGTGTTTACTGTAATTACACTATATTTGAATTTAAAAAATATACAATGTAATCGTTTGTTTGACCAAATTCTGGTATAGGATAAAATGAAAAATAAATTTTAATGAACTAGTATTCAGCTAGCAGAGAAAAAGTTTAAATCCCAGCTCCATTGCTTGCAAATTGTGTGACTTTGAAAGTTGCTTATTTCTCAGGCCTCATTTTCTTTATCTATAAAATGGGATCATGACAGTACCTCCTCAGAGTTTTATGAGGATTAGATGAAATAATATACACAAAATTCTTGCCACATAATAAATGTTTCAAAACAGGTATAACTGTCATTAACATTATTATGACTTCAATGTCTGTTGTTTCATTAAAGCCATTAGCTATGATGGTTGTTGCGAGGAAATTAGTCAGAAGAAACTTTGCCATAATTTTCCATTAAAATCTAAAAATATATGTTCTCAAGCTTTTCAATAACTACAGATCATATTCTTTTAACTTTTACTATGTACCAGACCCTCTGACACACTTACATGTATCAATTTGTTGATATTCACAATAACTCTGAAAGTCAGAATTAAGCTTCTGTCTACAATGTGGGAGACCAGGGTTCAATCCCTGGGTTGGGAAGACCCCCTGGAGAAGGAAATGGCAATCCACTCCAGGACTATTGCCTGGAAAATCCCATGGACAGAGGAGGCTGGTAGGCTACAGTCCATGGAGTCGCAAAGAGTCAGATACGACTGAGTGACTTCACTTCACAACCATCTCACAGATAAAGAAAATGAGATGCAAAGAAGTCAATTAGAAGACCATTTGACCCAGTGTGCTTAACAACTGTACCATAAGATGTAGACCGTTAACAGGCAGAGAGAGGTAGGGATTTTTGTTTGTTTTCTTTCAAGTTCAAATTTTTCTCAGTTGTGAATTATTTATATCTTAGCCATAATGATTGGCCATCATCACTGGCTAATGATTTTTAATAAAGACATACTTCTAAGTTTATTTATTTCTAATATAGTTTTGTTTTGTTTTGCTTTTATGCATGAGAAGAGCTTGGCTCAAGTTAAAACATTTGAGTAAAAATATATTTTTTAAATAAAATTATGTAGATTTGAGAGAAATACTACAAATTTGAAGCTTAGTCTTATAACATTTTAAAGTTGTAGAAGAAAAGAATAGTGGCATCATGATATTTCTTTGTCAACAACCTAAATTTCTATGAAGATGCTTTTAAGCTTTCTTAAAACCTTGGTAAATTAAAAATGTGCTAAAAACATATCTTTAGTCTTTATGCTGCCTCTGCTGGTATTGCTTCTCCTCCACACCTCTTTTCCCCTCATCTTCCCCGCCTCCCACCCTTCTCCTCCTCCTTTTTCGTAGAATGAACTTGGAAGTGTCTCAGAAATATGTTTTCAGATAACCTACTTCCATTATCACATTTTTTAAGGTTTCTTCCATTTGTTTTAGTTTCATTTTATTCAGTGTTCTTTCGCAAAAACCACTGAAATGTTTAGGTTGAATTTAGGTTTTCTATTTATCAAGTTCATTTTGAAATGCTTTTTCTTTACTTCACTGATTTGAATTTCTGCAGTGTCCATTTTATTACTTCAAAGTAGATTTTTTATCATCTTTTTAATCTCTACTTCTATGTCTTTCGGGGTAACCTATTGTTGTTTCCTTGTCACTGTTTTCTCTGTTTCATAAACTCATGAAATCTTATATTTTATAATCATTTTAAAAATAATTCTATTTCCTTGCCATAATGTTTTATGGATATGCAGACAGTAAGGCGTACCTTCTTTTATTTGATAAGTTAATCATGCCAGTAAGTGCATAGCATTAGCCCTGAGACTACAAGAGCAGTCATGTTACTTCATAACATATATTAAGTAAAATTTTGAGTTAAGCACTGAACACAAAGAAACTCCACACACCCCTCAGTTTTAAAATGGTAAAAACCATCTAACTCATAGTTCAGCTTCTTATATCACATAAGCATTTATCTAATGTCTTCTGTTTAACTGTGATATACTACTTTTTGCTTACACCTTACCATGCTCTCATAACACTTTGTGATTTCATCTCTGATAGCAGTTATCAAAATAGCAATTTAAAAAGCAATGTTATGATTAATTTCATATCTGTCTCCTTCCTTAGAATGCATTCTCCATAAAGTCCCAGTATGTGTTGGTTTTGCTTTATTTCTTTTTTTTTTCCTTTTCATCAATGTCAAGGGCAGAAGTAGGATTTTATCAGATTCCTGTACTGACTGGCATACTACCATCATTTGTTGATTTTATTCATCCATTTATTAATTTGTTCACTTCCTTTTATTTGCATTCCCCATTCCCATTTCTGTCCATCCACCCATAAGCAATGATTCTAATGTGTTTCATGTGTGCATATTCTTATAAAGTACATAAGAGCTCATTATATGACTTGCTATTTTTGCTCAGCACTGATTTAGAATTTCATCCATATTGCTGTAAGTCCATTGTCTATTACTTCTAACTGATTTAACATGGTCTGTTGTATGGAACTAGCACATTTACGATAACCCATAACTCTTCACTAACACTAACAACCTACTGATGAAGTTCCACGTATGTGAATCCTTTTGTATTTGAGTGGCATTGCTGGGTCATAGTCTGTGCATATTCTGGATTTGCCAAAGTGCAGCCAGATTTTTCTCCAGAATGTCTGTCTCAGTATATAACATCTACAGGAATTTAATGAGTGTTCTTGTATCACTGCCAACACTTGGCATGATTCAGCCTTCTAAATTTTTTTTCAATAGGATAAGTAAAAAGTGACATCAGTGTTTTAATTTCCATTTCTCTAACTACATGAATTTGGACATCATTTTCTTGATTGCCAGGCATTTTTCCAGGGGGTTTCCCTTTCACTTATTGAGTGTTCTTTATCCTTTGCTTGTTTTTCAATTGAGTTTCTCTCTTTTTTCTGTTGACTAGCTTGTTAATATAGCTATAAATCTTGTCTGGTTTGGACATTGCAAATTAAGTTTTCTCTCTCAATTTGCCATCTGATTGTGATTTTTTTCCATTTGGTCTTCAGCAAATAAAAATCTTTAATCTTTATTTTATAAAATTCATTATCTCTTTGCCTTAGTGTTTTTGGAATTCTTTTGGGGATATCTTTCCTCAAATCTAGATGATGAAAAGTTACTCTTATGTTTGTGGTTTTGCCTTTATAATATAGTAATTAAGACCAAGATTATTGCAATCCTTACTATTTGAATTTACCGTCTTGGCTCATTCAATTACTAGCTGAGTGTATTTGGACAACTTAAATTCTACAAATGGCGTGTATGAAAATGAGAATAGTAATACTAATGGACTTATAAGATTGTTGTGAGAGTCAAAGGAACTAACATATTTAAAAAAAACTTTATAAACTGTCCATCTGTTTATGTAAGTACTGCATATATGTTCCTATTTTGAACATATATATATTCAGTAGAAATGCAGTTTTATTTTTATACATACTGTAAAACATTTTTCTTAATATCATATGCTAAAAATTCATTAATAGCCTATGGATTTTTTTGATGGCAGATTATCAGATATTGACTTTCCAGATATTCAAAGATTGGTTAGTAAACTCACTATTTTGTTTCATTGTTTCACTTGGGTCTTCCTGAACCAAAGCCATACTGGTTTTATTGCCAGAACTTTTATCTTATTATATGAGAGAGCAAACATCTATTCTTCGCTCTTCTTTTCCAGAGGGGAAAAAAAAAAAAACCAGCTATTTGTCTTTATCTTTCCATATAAATTTTAAAATGATTGCACTGAATTCTAAAAATCATCTGGATGAAATTTAACTTTTGATTGCATTGAATTTATCTATTAATATGCAGGAAATTAAATATTTTATTATTTAGCAATTCTAAATAATGGCACAGAATGTTTTTGCTTTCAAATATTTGATGTTTTTTAAAAGAAATTAATGTTTCTTCATTGAAATGTTGGGCTAAGATTTTAGTTGTTAAGTTAAATCCCATAGATACTGTGTAATTTTGTACTATTGAAATTGCATTTTCGCTTTGGATAATGCTGATGTGAAAAGAAATTACTATTGGTTTTTTAAGGTTGTTTTTCTATCCAACAAGAAGATAAAAAATACTCAGAATTTAATCATGCTGACTCTTCTTACTATTCATATCATTTACTAGTAATGACAACTTTATTTCCTTTTTTCATTTTTCTAACCTTTTAGTTATTTTGCTTTTCTCATAGAGTTATCAGGACCCTCCAGGTCTCCTTTAAGCAGTTGTGATAATAATGAGTGTGATGTCTTTCTGCTGTGTGTAGAAGGAAAGTATCTAAGGTTTCCCTACTGAGTATAACTTTCACTTAGGTCTTGGTATGTAACCTTTATCAAGTTTCCTTCTTTGATAAGCATTTCTTTTTAATCACATAATACTGAAATCTAGAGAATTCTGTGAACATGTATATTGAGATAATTCATGATTTTTTCCTTATAATTAACTTTTGTGATAAATTATTATGATAGATTTTCTAGACTGAATCTTCCTTGCAATCCTGAGCTAAATACATTTGGTCATAGTACATTATTTTACTCCAAAGTATAGCACACATACCAAAAAGTTCATAAAACCTGCGTAAACATAATTCAATGAATAACTATGAAGTGAACACCAAGATCAAAAGATTTTATTAGCACCAGCTCCTTCCATGGGTTACTTCCTGATCTCAAACCACTCAAGTCTTAGAAGTAACTATACCCTAACTTTGCCGATGATCATTTCCTTGCTTTTCGTTATTGTTTTACCAATATGCCCAAATAACATTTTTGGTCTTGCTTTTTTAAACTCTAGATGAATGGAATGATATTTATACATTTCTTGGGTCTAGATTGGTATTTTCATATTATGATATTATACCATGCTCTCAAATATAGTTATAGTACATTTATTGTTACTGATGTATAATATTCCATTATATATTTCTTTATACATTTTACTCTTGGTAGACAGCTATTATTTCTAGCTTGTCTATCATAAACTGGTTCTGCTAAGAAATCTTCTGTGCATGCACTCTGATGTGTAGATATATACATATATACATAAAAGTATATATAGGGCTTCCCAAGCGGCACAGTGGTAAAGAATCCACCTGCCAATTCAGGAAATGCAAGAGATATGCTTTTGAGCCTGGGGTCAGGAAGATCCTCTGAAGCTAGAAATGGCAACCCACTCCAGTATCCTTACCTGGGAAATCCCATGGACAGAGGAGCCTGGCAGGCTACAGTCCATGAGATTGCAGAGTCAGACACAACTGAACACAAACATGTGTGTACATACACACACACATATGTATGTATACAGGTACCTAAGGAGATGAGTTGTTGGTTTACAGAATATACATGCCTCTGACACTAATGGATGATGATGCCACACCATTATTTTTTGAATAAATCTTGTATCAGTTTTTCAAAGCTCTGTCTTTGGTACCCTGAATCCTGAAATGTAGTAAGTATGGATTAACTGGTTTCTTGGCTGTAGTATAACCAAATTTTTGTAAAGAAGAGATGAATTATTTTCTCCATCCCTCCTCAGCTAAGATAATTTGATATTTTAAGATCTGACACTTGAAACATCCCACATTCAGATTCTCAATTAAAGAAACAAACTGCTATTAGAAGTCAATTCTAAGAAGTACGGATTTAGCCTCACTTGATACAAAGCTCTGCATATAAGTTAAATAAGCAGGGTGACAATATACAGCCTTGACGAACTCCTTTTCCTATTTGGAACCAGTCTGTTGTTCCATGTCCAGTTCTAACTGTTGTTTCCTGACCTGCATATAGGTTTCTCAAGAGGCAGATCAGGGGGTCTGGTATTCCCATCTCTTTCAGAATTTTCCACAGTTTATTGTGATCCACACAGTCAAAGGCTTTGGCATAGTCAATAAAGCAGAAATAGATGTTTTTCTGGAACTCTCTTGCTTTTTCGATGATCCAGCAGATGTTGGCAATTTGATCTCTGGTTCCTCTACCTTTTCTAAAACCAGTTTGAACATCTGGAAGTTCCCGGTTCATGTATTGTTGAACCTGGCTTGGAGAATTTTGAGCATTACTTTACTAGCATGTGAGATGAGTGCAATTGTGCGGTAGTTTGAGCATTCTTTGGCATTGCCTTTCTTTGGGATTGGAAGGAAAACTGACCTTTTCCAGTCCTGTGGCCACTGTTGAATTTTCCAAATTTGTTGGCATATTGAGTGCAGCACTTTCACAGCATCATCTTTCAGGATTAGAAATAGCTCAACTAGAATTCCATCACCTCCACTAGCTTTGTTCGTAGTGATGCTTTCTAAGGCCCCCTTGACTTCACATTCCAGGATGTCTGACTCTAGGTGAGTGATCACACCATCATGATTATCTTGGTCGTGAAGATCTTTTTTGTATAGTTCTTCTGTGTATTCTTGCCACCTCTTCTTGATATCTTCTGCTTCTGTTAGGTCCATACCATTTATATGCAGAGTACATCATGAGAAACGCTGGGCTGGAAGAAGCACAAGCTGGAATCAAGATTGCCGGGAGAAATATCAATAACCTCAGATATGCAGATGACACCACCCTGATGGCAGAAAATGAAGAGGAACTAAAAAGCCTCTTGATGAAAGTGAAAGTGGAGAGTGAAAAAGTTGGCTTAAAGCTCACCATTCAGAAAATGAAGATCATGGCATCTGGTCCCATCACTTCATGGGAAATAGATGGGTAAACAGTGGAAACAGTGTCAGACTTTATTTTGGGGGTCTCCAAAATCACTTCAGATGGTGACTGCAGCCATGAAATTAAAAGATGCTTACTCCTTGGAAGAAAAGTTATGACCAACCTAGATAGCATATTCAAAAGCAGAGACATTACTTTGCCAATAAAGTTCTGTCTAGTCAAGGCTATGGTTTTTCCAGTGGTCATGTATGGATGTGAGAGTTGGACTGTGAAGAAAGCTGAGTGCCAAAGAATTGATGCTTTTGAACTGTGGTGTTGGAGAAGACTCTTGAGAGTCCCTTGGACTGCACGGAGATCCAGCCAGTCCATTCTGAAGGAGATCAGCCCTGGGATTTCTTTGGAGGGAATGATGCTAAAGCTGAAACTCCACTACTTTGGCCACCTCATGCAAAGAGTTGACTCATTGGAAAAGACTCTGATGCTGGGAGGGATTGGGGGCAGGAGGAGAAAGGGGATGACAGAGGATGAGATGGCTGGATGGCATCACTGACTTGATGGACGGGAGTCTGAGTGAACTCCGGGAGTTGGTGATGGACACGGGAGGCCTAGCATGGTGCGATTCATGGGCTCGCAAAGAGTCGGACACGACTGAGTGACTGAAATGAACTGAACTGCACTGATACAAAGCTCAAGTATGTAATAAGATTTTCTCTACTATTCTATCTTTTATCTCATCCTCCAATCTTCCCTCCCCCTTTGTCTTTTTTCACTCACTCCCCCCAGGTCTCGACTATGGTCATTGTGTTAAAGCAAGTGACTGCTGAAATCACAGAGCACCGTTTTCCCACCTTAGCAATCGACATGGAAAGAGAGAAGCTATCCCGCATGTTTTCCTGGGAAAGTCCCAACATGCACACGTTAGTTTCTCTGTATCATTCACCTTGCCTGATTGTGAGGATTTAGAAGGATTGACCATCCAGACTGCCCACTTTATCAAGAATATGGAGTGGTTCCACAGGGGAAATGATATCTGTGCAGATACATCACTTGTTCTCATCAAGTAGTTCTTTGTTCACTTATATCTTGCTTCCTTTCCCCTCTTTATTCTCATTGTCCAGCAGGATGGTTAGTACATCAGGTATTCAAAAAAGTTTATTTATGAATGAAATATAAGAAATGTCTCCTTTTACTTTCCCCAACGTAAAGGATATTTTATGTAAAGAGGATAAAATCTAAAATTGCATACAGCAACCTATCTTTGACTAGACTTTTCCTTACATGATACATTCTATATATATTCTTATATAATTATTTCTGCAGATTCTGTAATTTTACTTATTTCACCTTGTTTGAGAGCTGAGGATTTGTGCTGTCATGGTAAGTAAATGTTTTCTAAACTGTTACATGACATACTTATAAAAATTGAAATCACAGCCCTGGATTCTGTATATTTCAAATAGTGCCAAATGCCATGAAGTCATATGCAGATGTCTTATATCTATAAAATTATCACAGCAGTTGGGTTTCTTTCATCTGAATATTTCTGCTTGGAAGGGTTAAGTAGCCTAGCAGGCAGTGGAAAACTGAAACCTTCTGTTTAGCCAGGGGGCTGAAATGAGGCAAACAACCACATCAGATGCTCAGTTAATATCCTCAACTGGAGGAGGGGCTGCCTCGATGAATGTAGAACTTGTACTTTGGAAAGATCAGAGAAGAGAATATGTTCATTGTTGATTCCTAGAGACAGTGATCTTTGCAGGTGCAAGGCTAATTCTGACCTAGTTGAATGAATTACAGAACTTTGCCAAACGGGAGGAATATTTCAGGATCAAGGTCAGTCATTTCCCGACAAATTCTACAACTGAAATGACGGTGATAACACTGGAAAAGATTGTAGAGCCTCAAGTAGCCTGTGGTTTGATTTACTTGCAACTTTTGTTTCTAATTCAGTCCAGGAAGATAATTTTGTGCTTTGTATACATTCTGCCCTTTCTCCTGGGGACATCTTTCCCTCCCCCATCTACCTGGAAAACGTCCAGTGCTCATATGAGCTCATGTTCTATCTCTTCTATGAGCTCTTGCCTAAGTTTCCCTAAGCAGATCTGGATGTTCCTCACACACTGGGTCCTTATGTATGTCTTTATGAAATCTGATATTTCATTATAGGTACTACATAATATAATAAAATACCAGATTTCATTAAGGACCCAAATATGGGGCTTCCCTGGTGGCTCAGCAGTAAAGAATTTACCTGCCATGCAGGAGCCACAGGAGACATGGGTTCAGTCCCTGAGTCAGGAATATCCCCTGGAGAAAGGAATGGCTATCCACTCCAGTATTCTTGCCTGGAGAATTCCATGGACAGAGGAGCCTAGCAGACTACAGTCCATAGGGTTACAAAGAGTTGGACATGACTGAAGCGACTTAACATGCAGTGTGTAGTATATAGTGTGGTTGATTATTGATATTTGACACACTGAATACAGCAGTAGAATGTTTCTTTTCATCTTTGCACTACAATCCCAGGAAAAGGATAAAGAGTCAATAAATATTGTTAAATGGATTTACTTGTAATTTAATATATTTTAGGTCTTTAACATTTTTCAAGTACTTTTTTATCCATTACCTCGTTTAAACAATCAAACAATGCTGTGTGGTAAGCAAACCAGATATAATTATCCCCATTTTATGGATGAGAAAACTGAAACATAAAAATGATATGTATTTTGCTTAGAATCAACAGCTTATAAGTATCAGGATTAAACTAGAAAGCAGGTCTTCTTAGTTTAGCCAGAGTCTATGTGAGCCTATAATTCTCTCACAGGCCGAGTCACTGTCTCAGGGCCACCAGATCTTTAAAATGTAGCTAGACCTGTTGGAACGCTTTCTCTAATCCTTCAAAGCCCTATCTTCTGTTCTTGTTTTCAGTGCCTGACATCTTTCTGCCCTCCACATGTACTTGGATTTTGGATTTCAGGTTTCTGGGTACACATGATATCATTTGCCTGGGTTGCTTTTGCTGATCCCTCTGCCTATCCAAAGCACAATGTCCTAGTATGCATCTTTGTTGCTGGCCCCACGTCTCTTTCTAAATATACCTTGTCTTCCAGTGCAGGGCAGCCCAATGACCTTTCCATTTCACTGTTGCTCCATATGGATTGATATTTCTACATGTTTTATGGATTAAACATAATGACTACTACTCATAATTACTAATATTTCTGAGAGCATGCTGTGTTCCAAGCAGAGTGTTCAATAGGCATTACCTCATTTGATCCTGAGAACAAAGTCCTGACAGAGAACTAATATTATATTCACTTTACAAAGGAAGAAACTGATGCTTGGAGAAGTTATATAACATATGCCCGCCTTGACACAGCTAGTAAAAATTTCAAGATGGTTCTAACTAAATGGAATCAAATTCCTGAAGGGTGTCTTTACAGTATTTGTGCATGCATGCTTAGTCATTCAGTCGGGTCTGACTCTGCAACCCCATGGATTATAATCTACCAGATTTTCTATAAAAACAACTAATATACAGAATGGTGTAACGTGAATAATATGACTGGGAAAAAAATAGGTGATGAAGCACACTCATCACTTGATAGGTGAGGTGCTCAAAAAATGCTATTGGAGTAAAACTTCATTTCCAATCTCTAATTTTATTAACTTTATAAAAGTGAGTATGCTTAAGTGGCCTCATTACATGCCCTAGAGGTAAGTGTTTGTTTTGAATATTCTAAAGCACCCAGAAGTTTTCAAGATCATGAAACTTTTTCCATCTGGCTATTAAAGGATTTGAGTTGCTTCCCATGGATATACTCATTTGATTCTTTTGTTAACATGAATTCCCAACTTCATATATGTAAATACAGATTTTATTTTAAACAACTAAAAAATGCAAATAGAACAATGTCGATCTTATGAAATTTGTGTCTGACATTTGCTCTTGTGGTATCTTTAAGAGTTTGGATGAAGGACAAAATGCCTGCCGTGACTCTCAAGGCCACCAGTGTCTTGGTGCTTCCCTCCTTTTCTCACTCTCTCCATTTGAGCTCTTCAGGTTTTTCCACACTCTCTTTTGTCCAAGACTTTACATGTTGTTCCTTTTGTTCCGCTCTTCCCGTAGCTCTCCTCTTTTCAAATCCAATCTTGGGGTAAAAGTAAATTTCCAAGGATTTTTTCTTAGAGCCCTTACCACAGGTTTGCTCTCCTATTAGGCTTCTTTAGCATCCTATTCTCCTTCCTAACACTCATAGCACCTATCACTACATGTTCAACATTCATCTTCTGGATGAATTCATGATTCATGGAATCCTTCACCATGATTGCACATAGTCAGTGCTCAGTAAATATTTGATAAATTGATGACTGAAGGCATTTCTGTGCTAAAGCCAGTGTTGTATAACCATTATTAAAACAAGACAATTTAAAGCAAACACATCTGGACTTAGTGAGCCAATTGGGCATTGGAAACATGCATACCCTCACTTTAAGATCTGTCTTAGTTGCCACAGTCATCATATTACTTAAGGGACCTTGGACTGTAATTCATAGAAAACCCAACTCAAACCAACTTAAGATAGAATTCATGGGCTCACATGGTAGGAAGACAGGAAGGAAGAGTGGGCTTTTGGATAATCTGATCCACCTCATGTCTCAGACACTAGCCATGGTACTAGCGTAATATCCTGTCTTGTTCCCTTATGGTTGGGGGTTGTAGTATTAAGGCTACATGCTTCTTTAGCCATGTCTAGTGGAAAAGAGGGAGAGACTCTCTCTTCTTTAAATTTCTCACAAAAACAACAAGTTTTTTTTTTTTTTTTTTTCTTGAAATAGCTAGGCTTACTTCATTTTGTATCTTACTGGCTCTAGTTGGGCTGTTTGCCTCTTTCTCATACTTTCTATAAGGGAAAATATCATTGATTTATGCCCTGGTTCCTGGGTCAACCATTCTCATCTCTTATATGGGAGGAGTGGGTTTATCATGATTGATTTTCTGGGCCTTCTTCTGGAGTATCATATTATTGATTCTAAATGGCCAGAGATGAGAGAAATGGCCCACTACTATCATACACTCACGATTACAGAAGTATTACTCTCATATCCACTAATAATTTTTTAAGCCTAAAAATCAAAGTTCAGTCAAATGTTGTATCAAAACCAAGATTCATTCTGGGAGAAACGTAGAAATTATCCTTATGAGGGAGAAGTCCAAGGAACATTTGTGACTCCATGACTTTCTTGCTTAAGACAGTCATGGTAAGCAGGGCAGGGAAGGCAATGAAGTGTTGTGGATCCACAAATAAATCAATTTGTTCTGTAAAACAGTCAATTTTAGCACCCCTCTCATATTCAAAAGAACACATGTAATACCAAAAGGATGGAAGGATCTTGAGTGGTCTCTCAGAGTGTTGAATTAAAACAAAGATTAATTTTTCACATAAGAGAAATCTAGTACTACATTTTAAGGAGCTTAAAATTGATGTTTCTTCTGTGCTGAAGTCATACTTTCCATCACTTGTTTTTTTTTTAAAACATGATCTTCTGGAGATCTAAATGCACTGTAAGGTTAAAAATGGTCTTCTTTTTCTGAGAACTTTTTTTTTTTTTCCTTTTTGGACTGTAACTTTCCTTTCTGTTTTGTCCTCCATATGTCCCCTCATAAATATAATTCTGGCACTGGGATCCAAGTAGCACTTCCCAGCACTTGCATAGTCAGCATTAAGCCACTAAGATATGAGATCATGTTAGCTCTGTGCCATTTAATCATTTTATATTCCTTCAGCAAATGAATATTGAGTACCTACTATGTGTGAAGCGCTGCACTGGGTTCTCAGAGCTCTAGATGAGATACATGTATTGTATGAATAGCATTAGGAACACAACCAAGCAAATTGGATGATGCCCAGAATAAGAGCTAAAGAGAGTGAAATGATGGGAGGTTGTTTGCATGGTTGAGAAATGCTTTAGGAAGGAATACTTGAGCTAGGATGTAGAGCGGACAGGGTTTGATTTGGACAGAGCAGAGGGTGAGCATTTCAAGAAGAGAACAGAGGAAAAAATTCAAAATGTAGGGTTGAGTAAGGCATTCACAAAATGTTGGATATAGACAAGACTAGAAGGAATTGAAGATCCCTGCCATGGAATCATGAACTCTCAACGTAGAAAGAAAATTGGGACCAGATCTCAAAGGGCCTGGAATGCTCTTTGTAAGACACTTAAATGTTTTTCCTCATGGAGTAGGGAGTCACAGAAAATTTGGTGACTATGTATAGGGAATAAAATGATAAAAGTCACATCTCCAGAAGATCTCTGTTTATGAAAAGCCTCAGTGAGGAAAGAGTCAAGATTAAAGAATATGTTCATAGTTCTAATATGTCAAGGGAAAGATTTGACTGTGAAAGTGACAGAAATTATTGAGGAAGAGAAGGATCACAGAGAACCAAGAAAGAATGAGTCACTAGAACTTAAATTTTTAGCTTATACGATTGAGTTATTCTTAATGAGATTAATAAAGTAGTAGGGTAATGGGTGCCAATGGGCTAATAGTTGCTCCCAGCCCTGCTGTCACATTATAATTACATGCAGAGTTTTTAAAAATGCTATTGTTTGAGCCTCATGCAGATAATGTCATGGTTGATGCTTGGGCATTGACTTTTTTTTTTTTTTTTTTAAGCAAACTATGTAAAGGATTAAGAACCACTGGGAAAGATGATGATGAGTTCAGTTTCTGAGAGAACATTCTCTCTTTATATCAGGGTATATTTTATCAGATATTTTAGAGGGAGAAAGGCAGGGAGAGAATGAAAGAAATGTCTGCTTCTGTCATGGTTAGTGGAGTTCAGGAGCTTGATGGCTGTTCCCCTATTGTGAGGCATATTACACAGCTCCAATCCTTGATCATATTACACAGCTCTGATCCTTGATCTTGCCTTTAAAAAATACAATCCAACTCAAGCAATTTGCTATTATTTTTCAAAAAAATTTGCACACAACCCACTAGTCACTTCTATATTCTAACATTAAAAATGCATTTTCACTTTCAGGATTGTTCATTTGCCTCTTCTTTGTTAAAAAAAAAAAAAAAAAAGATTACTTCATTAGTTTCAAGGGGGAAAAACACTAAAATTGTAGTAATCAGATGCATTAAACATTTATAACTTTGCATATCAATCTGAAATATGGGGTTTTTCTATTTCCTCTTTTCCTTCCCTGGAAGGGAAATCATCTTGTACTTTATATGGATAAATATCAAGAGGTGATAGATTTTATTCATGGCTGTTTCCTTGCATAAATGCTTTATTCTTCAAGAAAAACATTTCTAATCAAGAGCTTTATCCTCATCACCACCCTCACTCTGTTCACACTGGGAGGTCAGCACCTTCTGTTTCTGACACTGTAATTTATTGCTGTTGGAGAGATTGAGTATTTGTATAGGATTTCTACCATAATTCAGCTTTGTTGCAAAGTCTTACCAAGTATAACTTCTTAAGAATACTTTCTGAAGAATACTTGGTAGAATTCAAAACCGACCAAATATATTTGGACTCAGCAAATGGGTATAAATATAAATAGGATAGAGACAGATTTAATGTAAAATAAGGTGTGTGAGTATATGCATAGATATGCAAATGGATGCTATATGTAGGTCTTAGACATGAGTTTCTTTTTTTTTCTTCAGCCAAAGGACAGTTACATTTGAGATGATTTGACGAATTAGCACTATATCTGTCGCAGGACTTAAATGTGTGTGAAGGCTTTTTTTTTTAATTAAAAGACACGTTTTAGATTTTAAATTCAGATTTTCAAATCGTGATGAAAATTGAGAAGATTTTTGCCCTTTTGCCTTGTGTTTTGAAAATAAACTTCTGTGGAAGAGAGTGAAAAGTAGAAGTAGCCTCTTCAGAGGAAATATCATTCTGTAAAAAGCTGGGGGAAATTTACAACCAAAAGCACACCTTGGAGGGAACTTGGAAAAGGGCACTTGCATTTCCCTGAGAGCTGAGAAGTATGCAGGTGATTGTCTTCCAAATGAGCCCTCTCCCCTTTACCAGTTACCCAGTGGTTTTGATACTAGAATAAGTGAGTCCAAGAGCCTGAAGCAATACCTCTGAGTATCTGTTCATCCAAACAGATGGTATCTCAAGATCTCCTGTTAAGAAGACAGCCTGTCTTCTGTCTCCGGGAATCTATAAGTAACCTTTACTTTCAAGGCGTTCTCTCAAATGTTTAAATAAACTCAGCCAACTTTTTCTTATTCTGACCTCAGTGGAGCTCAAAAACAGCTGGCCTACATTTTCCTAATAATAGCCCCTCATATATTTGAAGAGAGTTATAATATCCTTCTTCAGCCATCTCTCTTCCAGACAAAATGAGGCAAACTCCTCTAGCCTTTTATCAAGGGTCCTCTTCATCAATGTATTGCTCTTTCCTTAGATGTTGCCTGATTTTTCAACATCCTTTTTAAAGTATAACAATTCAGAATGAGCATAAAATTTTTCCACAGGACTACCGAAGATGAATCTGAAAATGTGGTTGTCTGTATTTTGCATCTGTAGTAATGATAAGTTTTGGTAGGTTTCTTTAATATAATTTGTATTTCTTAAATAGTTTATTTACATTATTTATTTATTTATTTATATTGCTTATTTTTCTTTAATTAAATTTTAAGTGTGGCTCCCTGAGGCCGTTGTTTTTATCCACGTTGTTTAGCTAATGAAGAAACCACCAGCAGTTAACCAAATGCTCAAGAAAACAGAAAGAAACAAAATTAAGACTGGGACCAAGGACTTCTTTGCATACTAACTAGTATAACCAGCCTTCCCAGTCCATGGTTTCACATCCCTGGATTTAACCAACTTTAGATCAAAAATATCTGAGAAAAATTCCAGAAAGTTCCAAAAAGCAAAATTTGATTTTTGTGTGTCCCTGCAGCTGTTTAGTGATACACAGCATTTACATTGTGTTAGATATTATAAGTAGTCTAGAGAGGATTTAAAGTATTTGGGAGGATATGCATAGGTTATATGTGAATACTACACATATTATTTAAGGGATTTGAGCATCTGTGGATTCTGGTATCCTTAAGGAGTAGACAGGGTCCTGGAATCAATCTCCTGTGGATACTGAGCAAAGAAAGCTTCATTTACCCATACTTTTGGTTTGAAATTGTATGTGAATATGCATGTATGCATGTGTTAAATTATCAGTCCAATACTTGTATTTATGTTTAGCTGATATGGTTTAAGATTAAAGGTGGAAAATAATTGTTGTATGGTTAATTCAAGAAAAATAGTCCTGGGCACTTTTATAGGATTGTACAAATGAAATGGAAAACTTTGATTATAATTGTTTACATTAATATACTAATGTTGAGTTATATGTTACAAGTTCCATGAAATTTAGTATATAAAAACAAACATTCACCATCAGTCTGTTTCTTAACAACTTATTTAGACAAATGAAGTTCTTGATGTCATTGAAGCTCACATGTTAGTAGAGAAGGAATTAGGTATATATAATGATTTGAGTGCAAACCTGAATGAAGTAAGGAAACATTATTGTACATGATGATAAGGACTTTGATAAAAATCCATTAGAGGTTTTGGAGAAAGAGAGCTTTTACTAATGTGCAAAGCATATAGGAAGCAAGAAGTAGGCGGCCCATTTAGGTGATTCTTGTTGTGGTCCATACAGGAGATGATAGTGGCTTGAACTTGGGTATTATGGTAAAAGTTCTGAGAAGTTAGTCCCTGGATGTATTGCGAAAGTAAATCAGACAGGATTTCTTAATTGACTGAATGTGGAATGGGAAAGGAAAAGAAAAGTCAAAGATGATTTCAAGGTTTCTGGCCCAGGTAACTGGGTGTATAGCAGGGCTATGTACTGCAATAAAAAAACACGGAGACAGGAGTTGGGAGATCAAGTTTGGCTGAGAACATACTATATTGGGGATGGCTCCTAGATAGCAAAGTAGAAATATCCTAGTATTATTAGCTAAATAAATCAAGATTATAGTAGGAAGTTCAGTGCTAGAAGTTGTGTGAAGTCAACAGCCTACAAGTGATATTGGGTTGATTACATAACCCAATAGTTAAGGAGGAAAAAGAAAAGAGATTGAAGACTGAGCACCCCCACACTCCCATGTTTAAAGAACTGGATAAAGAAAATCTGGTAATTAAAAAGGGGTGGCCCAAAGATAAAAGGAAAATTTAAGGAATGTGATTAAATCAGAGTGGGGGAGTAGTATATATCTAGCAACATTTTCTCTGTCTCTCTGTTCTCTTTCTCTCTCCACCACCAGTCTGTCACACACATACCCATATCCTAAATGAATGGCTTCATGCAACCACTCCAAAACTCATCCTTTAAATAAGGAGTGCTTCCAGGTAGTCCCGAATAGAATTAAACTATCAAAAGTTTTCTGAAATAACTCTGTACCACAAAGCAAGTTTCAACACAGAGCTGTCTTCCAAAGTCTATTTGCTATGGTTAGAAACTGGAATTAAAATAGGAATAAGAAGAGTAAGTGACTTGGGTTCTAGACTAGGTAATTATTAGCTTAAAGAATTCAACTGATCTCTCTGGTCTGTTTTATCTTTAAGAGATTCAGAGTAGCAGAGGAAGAGCTTTGACAGCCTTTCTAGCTCTGAAAGAACGTGATTCAAGTTTCAATGACTTCAAAAGAGTGTATAAAATTCTGGGGAGTTCTATATACTAGAAAAATTAGATGCTTTCTCTATTCTATATCATTTTATAACTGCATGTGACATCATGGTATATTATATTGTGATATCTAGAAATATATTTCCATTACAGATAGTTTCTACCTATTATGTGAGAAAACCTTCCTCCTCCAGTATGATGACAACCTGTTTAATAAACTGCATCACGCTCCTTATTTTTTCCAGAAGGTGACTGAATTGGTGCCTATAAGCAGATGGTTTTGCCCCACAGCTTTCTCCTCAACTGGACTCACATACCCTTCTCCATATGTTCCCAAATTAAAACGTTGGATGTCATTTGTGAGGAATATGCTGGAGAAGTTTTAACTTTGAGCATAACATTGTGTCCTAGCTTTTTTTTCTACTACAAGTTTCCTAAACATGCATAACCTCTAAATTAAGACCTAGCTAAGGACGTGTTGGCAGGCAGTCAGCAGAGATGTTCTTGGGTTCCATCCCCCACCTCATCTAGTGAGAAAAGTGGGAACAACATCAGAAACTCACAAATTTAGATTTCATTAATAGTTTCACCTTGGCCAAGTCACTTAATCTCTCTGCTTTTCCATAGTCTCATATGCAAATAGATGTACTGATATCTGGTTGTGGAATTGTCATAAGGGTTGACAAGTTAGCATTTTCAACATACCTCACAGTGTCTCAAACATGGGAGGCAATCAACACATATTAGTTTCTGCACTACCCTTCCTCCTACACCTCCATTTGCCTTTCAACTCAAGGATGGACAAATGGAAGCAAGCAAGGTGAGCAGATGAAAATTCCCTTCTGGATCAGTATTTTCATTCAGTTTATAATTCCAGGCAAAATAAAAATTCAAATAGCATCAATTTTATGCTATAATTCAAATAACAACACATGGAGGGCAACAGTGCCCTCCATGTTTACATTTTGTCTTTGCTAAATATTTGGATAGATGTGATCTTTTCAGTAGCAGTTGAACTCCTAAATAAGGACTTTTAAGAAAAAAAATAATAAAGCGTTCTTCTGTGGGTGAGATAATGTTATAATGAAAACCATAACTCTCTCATTTGCTGACCTTAATGTGTTTAAATTTGTAACCTCAACATCATATTTGAAGGATGCTTTGCATTTAATTTGTAACCTCAACATCATATTTGAAGAATGCTTTGCATTTAAATGGAGAAGGAAATGGTAACCCACTCCAGTATTCTTGCCTGGAGAATCACATGGACGGAGAACCCTGGTGAGCTACAGTCCATGGGGTCGCAAAGAGTCGGACACGACTGAGTGACTTCACTTTCACTTTGCATTTAAAATTGAGTGTATGATTTTAAAAGTTAGTAGCTGTCTAGGGATCTTTTCAAAGGTGTTATATAAATGGAAGTGATTATTATTTATGACTAATTCAACTTCATTTTTACTGTTTTTCCTACAGAGGCTCTTCATGCAGATTAGGCCATGAACTAGGGAGTAGAGTTGATAATGTCTTAATTTAAATAAAATAAAATGGTTTTTAGATGAAATGTAGTTTTAAAAATAGTAATACAACAGTTAAAATCATAAATTACTTTTACCACTTTTAACATGTATTGTCTGCCATTTAGTTCCTCTCCATGGTGGAAATAAGTCTTACTACACTATTCTTACAACTAGAAAAAGCTTTCTAGTTTCTGCTCAAACTAGAAAAAAAAAAAAACAAAAAACTGGAAGCCCTTATCCAGCCATGATTTCTATGGCCTGAGTTACATCTATCATGTCATCTATTATGTTAAATCTATTATATTCTTTTTGTTCTTTAAGATCCTCATTCTATAAGCAGGGGCATCTAATCTAACAGAAATTGTGAAAGACGCACAAATTCTGGGTCCTGTTCCTAAGGTATATTGTACTTTATAACTTGGTTTTGCGCCACCATGGAGATGTTTTATAAAATAAATCCAAAAATGTCCCACTGTTAAGATCAAATATGATATATATATATATAATTGTATTTTATCTAAAAGAAAACTAAAACAATGAACACCAGTTATAATCAGTCATACTGTTAAAGATGTATGGAAATGGTGGTTAAGAGTCCAGATTCTCTGGGTATACTGTCTGGACATAACTTCTTTATGTGTAATCTTGGACAACACACTGAACCCGGGCCCAATGGTAATAATAATAACACCAGTTCCTAGGTAGTTGTAAGGATCAGGCAATTCAGTAGAAGCCCAAGATTTAACATAGTGTTTGGCACATTGTAATAATTTCATAAATACAAGTTATTGTGTTGTTATTTTGCCAAAGATACATCTGATATGACCTGTCACAGCACTTTTTCCTTAGACCCATGGAAAGAATTATATAATTTGTCCATAAAACAGACTGAAAATTAATTATAAGCTGAGGTATTATACCACCTCCCTACCTAAAACAACCTAAACAGAAGTACAGACCTCTTAAGTTATCTGGACCCTATACAGTTTTTTTTATTTTTGTTTTTTCTATGCTGGGGCAGTGTGAATATCCATGAACACTGAACAGGATGAAGGCAATGTTGGTCACTTTTCATAAAGCTAAACTCAAGACTCAGTTCATACTGTAGTGATTTAAAAATAAATAAATAAAAACCATATAAAGGCACAGCTTTCTAGGGAGTCCCAGAAGAAAATACCAAATATAAGAGAGAATATTTAAAGGAGTAAAAGAAATATAGAAAGAGAAATTAATAAAAACAAAGATAAACAGAGAGAAGAGAAAAAGAGTGGTAAAAGGATAGAGTCAACAAAAAAGCAGAGATAGAGATGCAGGGAGACATACAGAGACAGAGGTTTAAAGATAAAAAGAGATCAACAGAGAAAGGGAGAGTCTGAGAGAGGATAGAGACAAAGAGGAAAGGATAAAGATCTAGAAAGAAAGGGATGAAGGGTCAGAGAGACTGAGCAAGGGATTGATCTAAGCACAGCCTGAACTGTGCTTTTGTCTTTTCCAAACTCCTGCAGGAGAGTAGACTGGGGATCCACTAACCTTTAACTCCAAAGCAGAGTAGAAGAAAACCAAATAACCCCACTGACTAGTTCTTTGCTCTCAAATCAAGCATGCTGGCACCTGCCTTCACCAGCACTCCGCTTTCTAGGAGACAGAAGGCAAGAGTGCTGAGTAAAGAGTTTTCTGCCTCCTTTGCAGGCCATCAGCTGCAGTCAGCAAGCCCACATTATATGATTAGGGCTTTCCTCATATTACATCATTTAATCCTTCTCCACATCCAGCATTAATAACCCCATAAATAAATTGAGGCTCGTAGAGGTTGAGTGACTTTTCTGAGGTCACCAAGGGGAGCCGGTGCCCCCAACAGCACTTCAAACCTATACTCCACTGACTCCTGGGGAAATTTTCTCCTTTTTGTTTTTAACTGACCTTTAGCCCTGATGAATTTTCTGACACAGATCATAAACTGACACCAAAATGAAGGAATAGAAACAAGCAGTAATTGATATAAAAATTTAAGGATAGCTAGGTCATAGTGTTGGTTTAATGGTTGGCTTTTTCTTGAACCCAAATGCACTTGAATCTATTTTATATTGTGTTATAGGTGTGCGATTAATTACATTTTACTAGCAAGAATGTTCTTAGTTTTGTATGAGTATATTAGATCAATACCTCACGCTCTTTCTACAAAAGTGACATGACTTAGGGATAGTTTTCCAAGGCAATAAGTCTGAGAAAACTTGAAGTGTTTTTTTTTTTTTTTTTTTAAGCCGAGGTGAAGTGTATTATAGGAATTAAGAATAATGTGATTTTAATGTAACTCTGTAATTGTTCACTGGCTTATTCAAAGAAGATTTCCTAGAGGGAGTGGGCTAAACTGGGCCTTTTAAGAAAACATAGAATTTCGGGGACTTCCCTGGTGGTCCAGTGGTTAAGAATCCACCTTGTAATGCGAGGCATGGGGTTTGATTCCTGGTTGGGGAACTAAGATCCCACTTGCCGCAGCGCTACTAAGCCTGCTCTCCACAACTACTGAGACTGCATGACCCAAACTAGAGAGGTGGTGCACAGCAACGGAAGATCCTGAGTGTAGTATGCATAGCATCAGTGTGGATGGGATTGTGAGTGACGTTGTGGAATCATGTTGCCTAGTAAGTAGTGATCAAACTGGAAGATAGAAGGAGTTATCTTCTATCTTCTATCAGACAAACACATACAGCACTGGAAGGTCAGGGTATGGAGCATGGATCTGAATCCATTACTAATAAGGAGTTTATTAAGTCTTTTTGCAAGAGTGTTATATTTAAAGTTGTACTTTAGAAAGATTCTAGTCCACAGGATGAATTGCTGCAAGTGGTCCAGTGTGACATATTGAAGTGACAACAGTGGTGGGAATGAAGAGTAAGGAAAGAATATGAAATATGCTTTTTGAAAGGCAGAGCATGACTGGCAATGATCTGAAATGGGCAGGAGGTGAGAATCAGGGAAAGAAAGAGTTTTTTTTTTTTTTTTTTTTTCAAAAAAAAACTGTCTCTGACAAATTATTCATAATTAAACTGAAGCTCAGATTCTGAATGTGTTTAACTAGTCAAGGGCAAAAATTAGAGGGAAGTCACTTATTTGTGGCATCAAAAAAAAAAGTCAGACTCACAGAAGCAGGAGGAAAGTGGTTGCCAGGGGATGTGGCAGGGGAGAAGTGGGGGGACGTTGCTAAAAGGGTACAACCTGTCAGCTATAGGATGAATGAGGTCCGAGATCTGGTGCAAGCCACAGTGACCCTGTTGATGACACTGTGTTATATGGTTGAGGTTTGCTGGGAGGGTGGGGCTTAGATGCCACCATTTTTTTGAAAAACAAGGATAGATATGTGAGGTGATGGATTCATTAACTCAATGAATCCTTTCACAGTGTGAATGTGTGTCAGGTCACCATGATGTGTACTCTAAAAATCTTACAAGTTTGTTTGTCAATTTTACCTCAATAAAGCTGAAATTAATTTTTTGGAAAAAAGAAATCAGAGTCACTCAAGCCCATCGCATCCCCTCGACTTTTTTTTTTAACTTTGTTTTGACTGTGTGTAGCTGTTGCTGCTGCTGCTGCTGCTAAGTCGCTTCAGTCGTGTCCGACTCTGTGCGACCCCATAGACGGCAGCCCACCAGGTCCAGGCAAGAACACTGGAGTGGGTTGCCATTTCCTTCTCCAATGCATGAAAGTGAAAAGGGAAAGTGAAATTGCTGTCGTCTCCGACTCTTAGCGACCCCATGGACTGCAGCCCACCAGGCTCCTCCATCCATGGGATTCTCCAGGCAAGAGCACTGGTGTGGGGTGCCATTGCCTTCTCTGGTGTAGTTGTTAGATTTAATTAAATTGAAGCTCTTTTAGTAACAGGGATGGAATTGTCCTGCCTTCCTTTGCCTTTCCTCAGTGTTAATTTATAACTGCTGTTCTTTTCGTTTCTGAAAAGGATTTGCTCCTTGTTACATTCAGTCATGTGTCTGATATCATCACTGACAGCAAGCCCAGGCTGCTGATTCTGGCTGGTTAATGTCCTCTCCACCATGCGCCAGATGAAATTTTAATGTCCATGTCACCAATCAGGTGGGACAGTAACACCCTGTCACATAAACAGGGGTTGGGGGGAGGGCCCAAAAGTGGTGACTTGTACCTGTTTTAGACCAGCTTTATAAAATAGCTTAAACCTAACAACCGCAGGTGATAATATATTATTAAAATAATGACTAGCAATGGGAAAAGTGGACACAAACTCTAATTTCAGTCATTGATCAAAATGATGCCAGCACATTAAATTAAGACATTTATTATCTGTTACATATTGACCCATTAATTAAAGCACTTTAAGAAAGTCCTGTTTTGATTGGGGTTCCTGTCCAATATATTTCAGCCACCATAATTGATAGACAACTATCTTTCTATCAAAATTGTGTTATTTATTTTGTCAAATATAATGTTGTTACTTTTCACTACTATAGTACTTTGAATTTATACCTTCAGTATAAACTCCCTCCTCACAACGATACTTTAAGGAATTATCTTCCTTATTTGATAAAAAGGAAACTGAAATAAATGAGGTTGAACTAGTTACCCAAGGTTTATAACTAATAGAATTAGCAGAGCTGGGACTCAAATGCAGATTTGTTTTACTAAGAAATATTTTTAAATATTATATATATGTATATATATGGATTATATATGCAAATTATATGTGTGTATACCTATAATTATATACACACATATATGCATTTAATTATATACATATATATCACACATATGTATAATTTTGTTTGTACTCTAGGAGCAGTTGTACTTATAAATATAACCGCTATTTTGTTTTCATTTTACATTTTAAGTTCATTTTAGTGTAATAGAGGTATTTACAAACAAAGGGAGCATAAAAGTCATTTGCACCCTGGCCTGGTGGAAGGGTCAAGTAAACCTCTGCAAACGGCACTTTGAGATGGGTTTATCAGTAGTTCCTGATGAGTGATCACCGCTATGCCAAGACAAGGTCTTAATCTTCAAGCTCAAAGCCAAACCTTCAGTCTATAAACATTCTTTTTGTTTCCTTGCTTGAAACTGAGTCTTATCATCAGTATAAACAGGGTACAAGGAATGTTACATCTGGGCAGTAATATGAGTCACTAAGACAGCACAATGTCTGATGGACAGTATCATCATCATTATTGCCATTATTTTGCAATGGTAGTTTTGAGAAGAGACAGTGGAAGGTGCAGTGCCAAAGGGATACTGAGGTCAAGTTTATTCCAGAAAAGTATTGGTAAGAGAAAGATGGAGAGGCTCTCCAACCAGCAGATCAATCACTGCTTCAGAAAGTTCCTAATGGAGAGTACTGATGAAGTGCTTAACTTGGAAGAGATACTGAAGTATTTGGTATTACCTCTTTCAGAGACCCTTAGTCAGGGATTGAGCATATGAGGGATAAAATTTAATCTTGGGAAAAAGAAACTACTCGATTTAAAGCAAAGTATCAGGAACTAAACCATGTAGGCTGAGGTTGGAACCTCAGCTCTTAATGAATTGAGATAGAGATACAGGACATTCTACAGTCTCAAAACCTTTGCTTTTACAAGAATCCAACACTCTTTCTTTTGGCAAGTTAGATACATAATTGACCTAAGTTTTAGACACTAATATTTTAGCCTATTCTAACTTTATTTTTCATTGCTTTGTAAATGAGACCTAAAGACAGACATATCAATTTTGCATTTTTAAGGAAAACTTTACAATTTTTCTAAGAAAGCAACTATAAAAAATGAAGACTAAAAGAAGAATTTGAAGAGACTATTGGTGGGTACACAATTAAATGGACCTCAGTGATCATATTATTGCCAGTATTTATCCTGTTGATTTGCTTCAGTTTCTATTTAAATGGTTGATCATTTTTAAAATGAAAGATGAGAAGATACCTAGTTGTTATTCAGTTTTTTACAGTAGGAAAGAAATATTCTTTTTCAGGTTACATTTTAATTAGATTTGGAAGGATTTGCAGTACAGACACATTTGGGAATAAACAGCTATGTGTATGTGTATCTGTGTGTTCTTAGGTACATAACACACATACAGATATATAGATGAAGAACTAATATGTAAACGAAGAGCTAATATAATATGTTATTTCCACTGATTCTATAAATTTTATTTCTATAGTTCTTGATGGAGGAAAAAAATATTTCTTGCTCAAAGTAAATGATAGAGACATATTCAATGTTAGAGAATTTGTTATCCTTCAAAAATGAAGAACATGCCTCTGTATTTCTCCTGCCTATCTACTTGATGTAGTTAATCTACATCTCAATGCAAAAAGAAAACTTTGAAGTGACTCCAGAGCCTTTACTAATATTCTATTTTCTTCCCTGCAAGCAATGTAAAACACAGAACTTAAATAACCTGTTCAAATAAATACCAGTGGCAGTAAGGGAAAGTATCTCATTCTATGGGGAGTGAACAAGAGTTCCAGTGGCATAAACGACAGACTTAAATTACCAACATGAATAGTAGCAACATTATTATACCCATTAAGAGATTCTGAAAGATTCTGCAGTATTCTAAATTCTTAATCACATAATGGGCGTTTAAAATTCAATTACATAGTCCAAAAACATAAATAAAGCACCCAATGGTCAGGAATCGTTAACATACTTCAGAAATTTTAGAGCAGAACTATAACCACCAGCAACCTCGGACAGATTCTATGTAATAGAATGGTGCTAGACAAATGTTCAGCATGTAATACTCATATAGCAATGAAGAGAAGAGGGCATTATAACTTGTCTTAATTAATATGCTAACTAAGCTAATGTCTTTACTGAAAGCTTAGGCAAGCTTAGCTCAAATTTACTTTGTAGAAAATTTGTCCATAATTTGTGTCTCGGGGAGAGATTTAAATCTTCAGAGTAATGGTCCTGATTTTTTTGTCTATTTTTTAGGACACTTAGTTGATTCTTTGTACTGAGAGAAATTCCTGTCTAAGAAAGTTCATGCTAGCAGCCTTCATCTTTGTCCTTCACTAATATGTTCTCAGATTAAACAACAGCATTTTACCAGCTTTCAATTATGAGTCAGTGTGTATCTAAATAGTGTATGTGCTATGCTAAATTTGACTTCCCTGGTGGCTCAGACAGTATAAGCGTCTGCCTACAATACAGGAGACCTGGGTTTGATCCCTGGGTTGGGAAGATCCTCTGGAGAAAAAAATAGCAAACTACTCCAGTACTCTTGCCTAGAAAATCCCATAGACAGAGGAGCCTGGTAGGCTACAGTCCATGGGGTCACAGAGTCGGACATGACTAAGCAACTTCACTCTATATTAAATACTATGGTAAATGTATTCCTAAAGCATAAATCAAGTATAAATCCTGACAAGTTCAAGAACACTTATGAACCAACAGGGAAGATACTGCGATATTGAGATTAACGGTAAAGATATAGGCTTCTTGGTTGCTGCATTTAGTATGTGATTATATGTTGCAACTCCTATATTACATATCTTAGTGAATGGTGCTTTTACCAAACTCAGCAATCCTAACTGTATTTTTAATTAGTTTCTCTGTCCTGTTTACCTCTCTCCTACCCTCCCTCCTCTGTCTCTCTCTCTCTTTCTCACCTTCAAAATTCAGTAAATTTACAACTCCTTTAAATCCTAAGTCTTTAATAACTCTCTCATCCATGTACTCCATAGCGTCTTACCATTAACAGGTTGATTACCCTGGACTTTTGTTAATTCTTACAAAACTTCTCCCTGTAGTCTCTTTTGAAATATGACATATTATTAAAATCATTCATGTATCTGCTCCCCCCTCTAAGCTGTAAACTTGTTGAGGACTGTATAAAACTAAGTCTATTCTATGAATATTAAGACTAGGCATTTGTTCTCCATCATCAGAGAAATTGGCACATAATGGGAAACTCAGAAACAAATGAATGAAAAGAGATTATACATTGACCTAATTTTCAGTGGAAAATGCATTATGTAAGTCTTTACTTATCATTTGAACCAGAAAATAGATTATGATATATAGCCATAAGATTCTTGGTCCTTCAAGTCTCCTCTCCAAATGTTCTAAGTCAATGGATAGAAAGATAAACTGAAACCAAACTGAAACAAAACAAAAAAAGCACACTTATTTAATTGTAATCTTTAGAGTAAAGGAGGAGGAAAGCCCAAAGTTCAAACATTTATATATTGTTACTTTAAGTCTGGAGTGATTACCAAGCATGAGAAGTCAAGATTAAGGACATTTTCATCAGCACATGTAAAGCTGTAGAGCTGAAAGGTATGGGCCCTCTCAGAAGGACAGCTGTGCTAAAACACTGCATTGGGTATATGAAGATGAGGACGGAGAGGCACAGCAAACATTGGAAATAGCTTGTAACAGTCACCTGAATATTTTCTTTCTGGATGAACTAGGGAATGAGTGGATGCAAATTATAGGTAACTTGAAAACCTAAACTCTGCTTATGTTTGTCATACTCAAACTGTGATTTTGAAAATGTGGCTTTATAAGAAAAGGAATCTGGTGGGAGCTCGCTTGAAATTAAACATTTCTTTGCGTGTGACTAGATGCAAATTCCGTGTATGTTCTTATATTCTGGACAGTTCATAACTGTCTTAACTACTGTAATGTTATGATAATAGTAATGTTACAGTGCTGCTGCTGCTGCTGCTGCTGCTAAGTCGCTTCAGTCGTGTCTGACTCTCTGCGACCACATGGACAGCAGCCCACCAGGCTCCTCCGCCCATGAGATTTTCCAGGCAAGAGTACTGGAGTGGGTTGCCATTGCCTTCCCACTCCAGTACTCTTGCCTGGAAAATCTCATGAGTGGAGGAGCCTGGTAGGCTGCAGGCCATTCAAATTGGACACTTTTAAAGTTGTTATTCAACTTTTTTGTTGTTCAGTTGCTCAGTCATATCTGACTCTCTGCAGCCCCAAAGACTGCAGCATGCCAGCCTTCCCTGTCCTTCCCCATTTCGGGGAGTTTGCTCGAATTCATGTCCATTGAGCCAGTGATATTATCTAACTATCTCACCCTCTGTCACCCGCTTCTCCTTATGTCTTCAATCTTTCCCAGCATCAGGGTCTTTTCCAATGAGTCAGCTCTTTGCATCAGGTAGTCAAAGTTTTGGAGCTTCAGCTTCAGTCCTTCCAGTGAATACTCAGGATTGATTTCCTTTAGGATGGACTGTTTGATTTCCTTGCAGTCCAAGGGACTCTCAAGAGTCTTCTCCAATACCACAGTTTGAAAGCATCAATTCTTTGGTGCTCAGCCTTCATTATTATGGTCCAACTCTCACATCCATACATGACTGCTAGAAAAACCATAGCTTTGACTATATAGACCTTTGTCGGCAAAGTAATATCTCTGCTTTTTAATACACTGTCTAAGTATGTCATAGTTTTTCTTCTAAGGAGCAAGTGTCTTTTAATTTCATGGCTGCAGTCACCATCCACAATGATTTTGGAGCCCAAGAAAATAAAGTCTGTCACTGTTTTCATTGTTTCCCCGTCTGTTTTGCCATGAAGTGATGGGACTGGATGCCATGATCTTAGTTTTTTGAATGTTGAGTTTTAAGCCAGCTTTTTCACTCCCCGCTTTTACCTTCAGCAAGATGCTCTTTAGTTTCTTTTTGCTTTCTGCCATAAAGCTGGTGTCATCTGCATATCTGAGGTTACTGATATTTCTCCTAACAATCTTGATTCCAGCTTGTGCTTCATCTAGCCTGGAATATAATATAGCTATTTGACACTTTTCTCAGGGGGTTTATAAATTATGATGATCATCATCTCTGCTGTCTAATATTAGGAATATGTATTATTGGAAAGTGGTAATGTATATAACAGGGGCTTCCCTAGTGACTCAGGGGTAAAGAATCTACCTGCAATGCAAAAAATGCAAGAGATGTGGGTTCAGTCCCTGTGATGGGAGAATCCCCTGGAGGAGGGCATGGCACCCCACTACAGTATTCTTGCCTGGAGAATCCCAGGGACAGAGGACCTGGCAGGCTACAGTCCATAGAGTCACAAAGAGTCGGGCACTACTAAAGCAACTGAACACACAGGCACATAACATACATAACATCCATCCAAGTATTTTATTTCTTACCCCGTTACCAAAACAAACCAAAAAATGTGTTCCTCTCACTACATCACTACATTGATAAAATAGATTAGTAAATAACATCTAAATTTCTCAGTACCATTGTTATTGTTTACTTTTCATTCTCTTAGATTAATGCAAATCCCAAAGGGCATTCAGTTCAAGAAATCATTTTTAATGTCCATGATTAGCATATAATCCTTATCCTTTGGATATCTATCAATAAATTGATTTTAGCTAGATCTAAAAAAGAAATTGGGTTAGTCATTCCTAGAACTGGAGCATAAAATTAAGCTAATATTATCAAATGATTATGAATATTTTACCATAGACAAATAAAGCTAATACTTCCATTCCTATCTCCTAGTGATCATTTCTACTCCACTTGAATAGTCAATTGAACTTTCTGGTTTCTCAGAGCAACACTGTCTTAGCGGTGAATTACTGAAAACTAAGTCAATTATAATCACCACATATGCTAAACACCAAATCGCTTGTTTCACACACCAAAGATTGCATAGATCAGAAATTATATGGAAGTTTTGTTTCTCTCAACCTTCCATCAGTTGATTTGAAGAAGCCTTCTGTCATCCAAGATAATGTGTCAGAAGCAAAGAGAACAACACACACCTCTCTAGGAGTTGATGGAGTGAATGTCAAGCCATATCACCAATAGGCTGGCCCTCACCAGAGCTGTGTCAAAACTTTGAGGGGGGGGGGAAGTTTCAAGATTCACATCATAGATTGAGGCTTCCATCAAAATTTGAGACACAGGGATTGTATATCATTATTCAAATCGGTGATGTAACCCTAAGGGCAGTTGTTTGCGCACTTTTGGAAAGAAAGAAAAAGGCTAATTATGAGAAGAGGACTAAATTACTCAGAGTAAGACTGATTATACTGTTCTTAAGCACAGCTTTTGAAAAATATCTTTTTCCAACTTCTCGTTTCATACCACATTAAGTCTCGTGTAATTTCTCAGTGCTAGAGTTTTGTCTAGAGAAGCAAACAGTAGACCTTCAGATGCCTTCTCCTCCAGGGCTTCTAGGAAAGCGAGCTGGTCATGTGAAAAAAACATTCATTCTTCAGGCTTCCTCGAGATCTCTCAGTATGATTGCAAGGGCATGAAGATAAAGAATAGACAGGCTTTCTCTTTGAATGGTATTTTAGAAATCTGGTACTTATCAATACTTTAAATCCCCCAAATACCTTACTTTAAAGATAGGGACAAGCTAAACTTCGGGTCTGCGGGACCTGATTTGGGTTGTTCAAGTTGAGTTTTGAGCCTTTTCTTAATTACACATGATTTTATGTAAATAGCCTACGCACCAAAAAGCTTTCTGACCTCCCCATTTTGTTTTCTGTATTCCTATTTTCTCAATCTGCAAATATGTTACTTAATAATGTTTTCTCTCCCTCCCTCATCAGTTCAGCATTAGCCATTTGCTCATCTGGAGGTGAGAAGTGGAGCCTAGATGATAACTGGGGCCACTGGAGGCTTGAGTGACAAAACCATTGACCTTAAGTTTTTTGTCTGAAGCTCTAGGCTCTAATCTTTCACCTCCTTTCCTAGTCCTTTATGTATGTGATAAAAGTTTAATGCTGCCTCACTTATTTGAAATGAAATGCAAAGACCTAAATATGACCACCTAGAACACTTACCACAAGGAATTCTAGGTTTGTGATTTACTATTTTTAAAGTCTTTAAAGCTTTTGAGCATTAATGGTGAGGAAGTTTAAGATATAAACTTGTACCACAATTTTTTTCCTTACAGATGGTCAAAATGCTACCAAGTGTAAAGTCCTCAGCTTTCTATGAAGTGAAAGTGAAAGTTAGTTGCTCAGTTGTGTCTGACTCTTTGCCTCTTTGTGGCCCCATGTACTGTAGCCAGCCATGCTCTTCTGTCCACGGAATTCTCCAGGCAAGAGTACTGGTTGCCATTTCCTTCTCCAGGGGATCTTCCTGACCTAGGGTTTGAACTCAGGTCTCCCGCATTGCAGGTAGATTCTTTACCTTTGAGCCACCAGGGAAGCACTGATGTCAATATATCGAGCACAAAAATAGACTTGGCTGAAAGAATAAGAAGTAGCACATCAGCTGATGGCTTTGAGCCAAATATTCCTGTAGTTAGAAGCGTTACAATACTTTGTATTCACTTTTAAAATATATTGGGTTTGAATAACTGTATCAGGTATCCATTAGCTCATTGGAAATCAGTCACATGCATTAGAGGACTGATTCAGCTCATTCTTTTGCTGTGAACTTGAGAGGCATGTTTTTGATGTCTGATAAAATATAATCATGTATGTTATAGCTAATGCTTTTGAAATCATTCAGAACCAAAGCTTAACTTGGTATGACTAAGGAATAAATAATTATCTGTGTGTTACTCTCAAGCCTTTTCATGGGGAAAAAAAAAAAAAACAGTTAATATTGAAGTACATCTTAGAAGGAGGGAGATAGAGGAGAAGAATCTTGCTTCACATTGTTAAACTGCAATGTTGCCTTGTTTCTGTGTTATTAAGAGTTGGTCCAAATGTAGCTACTAACTTGCTCTGTAATCTTGTACAAATCAATCTCTCTGGACCTCAGTCTCCTCCTCTGTTAAAAAGAGAAAGAGATTCAGAGAGAGATTGATTGAGAGAGGAATTAGATGACATGATTTAATAGCTCTGTTTGAGCATTTAAATTCCATATTCTAAAAGAAAGGAACCTAAACTATTTCAGCATTCTTTTCTGGGTCCAAGTGCCATTCCTACCATAGATAATCTTAATATTTAAAATTGTGAAATATCAGAAAGAGAAGATTTGAGTGGACATCAAAGTGTGATTCCCAAAGGTCTTGGAAGCTGCTGAGATTGTCAAAAAAGATAATAAAGAAGGAGTCATCCATTAACTGCATGGCCTACATAGGGCCAGCCAATTTATATATGTGAGAATATTAATATAAACAAAGGAAGAATGCAAATCCTGTCAAAGTGGAATTCAGGCACAGGAGTGATTATTGCTAATAGAAAAATAATCAGGAAATATCCCATGAAGAACATAGTCACAGCTGCCCAGGACATGCAGCCATTCAATGAACAATGCATTGAGTTAGGCTCTGAGAATTAAAAAAAAAAAATCAGTAAGACATAGGATCTTACTTTTTAGAGGTCAGCAGCTCATGGGAGATATCATCAAGTTGAGAGACATTCTCTGTAAAGTATTAAGAACTCTATTGAAAATGATTATTATAGTGTCTAGAATCTAACTCAATAACTATTAATTTTGACTATTATTACTATTACTACTATTTTTATTGAGGTGAGCATAAGAAACTTTAACCAGTTGTAGATGGAGAAATGAATCCAGATTGTGTTGGTCAGGTAGGGCTTCCCAGGGGAGGTAACATTTGAAATAAGTTTTGAAAGACACATCAAAAATGATTTGCCAAAATCTCACAGCAAGGACAAGGAAATACATTCCAGTCATGAGATACAGTCTAGGCAAAGGCAGTGTGATGAATAGGGCATGTCAGGTTAAGGAGCCTCCAAGAAGCTTGATGTGACTAGAACTTGTGATGGTAAGAACATCAAGAGGAAAAGCTATCATTCCTTCCCAGGGCAAGACTCTAAGTAGTTTTGGTTTTGCCTTGAAAGCAAGGAAGACATTGAAATATTCGAGGCAGAATTATTATTCTAACTATAATATAGAATATGGATTCAATGGGGGCAAACTTTTAAGCAGGTGATCAGCTGGATAGTTGTTGCAATAGTCTCTAGAGGACACATTTTTGTTTTTGTTCAGTTGCTCAGTTATGTTTGACTCTTTGCGACCCCCTTAAATGCAGCATGCCAAGCTTCTCTGTCCATCACTGTCTCACTGAGTTTCCTCAAACTCATGTCCATTGAGTCAGTGATGTCATCCAACCATCCTCTGTTGCCCCCTTCTCCTTTTGCCCTCAATCTTTCCCAGCATCAGGGTCTTTTCCAATGAGTCAGCTCTTCGCATCAGGTGGCCAAAGTACTGGACCTTCAGCTTCAGCATCAGTCCTTCCAATGAATATTCAGGACTGATTTCCTTTAGGATTGACTGGTTTGATCTTCTTGCCATCCAAGGGACTCGCAAGAGTCTTCTCCTGTACCACAGTTTGAAAGCATCAATTCTTCAGTGTTCAGCCTTCATAGCTCTCACATCCATACATGACTATTGGAAAAATCATAGCTTTGGGGACTTCCCTGGTGGTCCAGTGGCTAAGACTCTGAGCTCCCAGTGCAGGGGGCCCAGGTTCGATCCCTGGTCAGGGAGCTAGATCCCACATGCTACAACTAAGACCCAGAGCAGCCAAATAAATAAATAAAAATTTAAAAAAAATCATAGCTTTGACTAGATGGACCTTTGTTGGCAAGGTGATGTCTCTGCTTTTCAAAACACTGTCTAGGTTTGACATAGTTATTCTTCCAAGGAGCAAGTGTCTTTTAATTGTGTGGCTGAGGTCAATGTCCACATTAATTTTGGAGAACAAGGAAATGAAATCTGACACTGTTTCCACATTTTGCCTATCTGCTATGGAATGATAGGACTAGATGCCATGATCTTAGTTTTTTTATTGTTGAGTTTTAAGCTAGCTTTTTCTCTCTCCTTTTTCACCTTCATTCAAGAGGCTCCTTAGTTCCTCTTTACTTTCTGCCATTAAAGTGGTATCATCTGTATATCTGAGGTTGTTGATATTTCTCCCAGGAATCTTATTCGAGATTGTGATTCATCTAGCTCGGCATTTCGCATGATATACTCTGCATATAAGTTAAATAAGCAGGGTGACAATATACAGCCTCAACGTAGTCCTTTCCCAATTTTGAACATTGAGGAGAACTTAAACTTGGCAGTAGTTCTCTAACAGTGAGGCTGCAGAAGAAGAAAGTGATATTCCAAGTTGGAAGCACTAGGACTTGGTGCCTACTGGTGTGAGGTAAAGGAAAGCAAACATTGAGGATGACATCTAACTATTGAATTGTACTGCATATGTGCCATGTTGAATTTGTGGTCTTTGTAGATATCCATGTGGAAGTAAGCATCCTCATTTGATGAAAATTACTCGGGAGAGCACAGATTACCTAAACATGGTGGTGGTAGATTTTTGTTCTGTTTTGCCTTTTTTATCTTGCTGATTTTTTGTTTGTTTATTTATTCCATCAGGACAAATATATCCATGTCTTATGCTTCAGATATTAAGGTGAACTTGTGCACTTTTGAGTTTTTTAGCCTTCTGATATTTGCATTTATTTAATGTAAAAAATTTTAGAGAGCAAAATGTACCTTCCCCAATCTCCTCCTTCACTTCTACACCATCCTACTGATAAGAGCACCCTTTTAAGTAGCGAGAGTACTATCAAGTAGTTGTATGTATGTGTTTGAGTCTCAAGAAAAGAACTCCACACTGGAGGTAAAGACTTGGACTATGTTACCACATAGGGAGTAACAGAGCCAGGGAAATGAAATTACTCAGAGGAAAGATTGTCTAGGAAAGAGTTAGACAAGCACAGAAACCTGGGAGAGTATGAATACTCATAGATGACTGAGAAGGAGTAGTTGTTTTAGCTTTGTTACCTGAACCCCCAGAACTTCTTAAAGTACTTAGGGAACATTATACATGCTTCCTAACTAGTTATGGTGTTCATGTTCATTGCCATCAGCAGAATAAGCAAATGGCAACTGTAACATATCACAAAGGATGGCTTCTTAGGCCAATGTAGGTTATTCAGCATTTTGAAATTACATGAATGCTAAGTACTGTCATTTTTTTTTTTAACTGAGAAAAGTTATAAGAAATATATGTTCCACCCTATATCTCATCATATTTGGGTGGCTGATTCATGCCAAGCCCTGCTGGATGACCAGAAATGGAGGAGGATGAGGATGATAAGGTAGAATTGTACAAGGAATCATTAAAATGCCCTTCTCCACACAAGATCAGTCCTGCAATTACAAGTGGGAAGTTGGTGAACTGTCTAATGATGGAGAGCCCTCTGGACCCATCTGTCTAGGGAGCTGAGGTGATGAGAAGCTAAGACAAGAGAAAGGGGCTGGCAAGTTCTGTGAAATTCAAGTACTACTTTCGATTCCCTTGTTATTAAAGGAAATGTATTTGCCTCCCCAGATAAACTCTAAATTCCACAAAATGATGTGATGTGCTGAAAGTACCTAGCAGGAAACTTGACACACTCACTAAATATTTCTCTTTCTGTCCCATTAAGGACTAGATTTTGATTTGGGGGGTTTTGTTTGTTTTCTACTTCCTTATGTACTAAGCAGAGAGCTGAGCAGCTGTTAGGAGTTTAATAAATCCATGATTAAAGTATTGCTTGTTAGGGAAAAAAATCAAGAACATTTTTTGCATTAGTAGAATAATTAAAATTTTTGGTTGGTAGACTGCCAATGTTAATCCTTTACAGTACTGTAGACTTACTTAAGGAACTCCCTTTCTGAGAAGGCACTGAATCTTAAGAGTGATGAGAGAATGCTGAATTTAATAGTATCTTAGGCCCCTGGGACTATGGCTTATTAAGACAGATTATAGACATAATAATAAAATTAAAATGTTTCTGTTGTTCCAAATTTAGAAAATGACTCTCTTCTTTTTATAAATGATAATGACTTCCAAACAGTTCTGTGTTTGTTTTAGCTATGTAAATGGCATAATACAGTTTAAAGAATTTTTTTAATTAAAACATTGAAATATTCAAACATAGATTGTATCTTCCAAATTTTACAATGCTTACTCAAAAATGCAGGATATAAAGTCATATATGACCCATTGTATTGTTTTGAAGGAGTCACTGACTACATTAGAGATGTGTTACATCCATCTGGCAGGTAGAGCCACATGTGCTGGTATTTATCATTCCTCAATTAGATACCATGTGTTTATGAACAGTCTACCAAAGATACTGACAACATTAGGGGAACGTGGCTATGTTCTGTTATTGTTTAAAAGAGATTTAAGGTTGTTAAGCCACATTTTTATTTTACATGACTAGCAGCAATTTCTAAATTTAAAGGCGTCTAGGGAAATTCCCTGGCAATCCAGTAGTTAAGACTCAGTGCATTCACTTCAGTGGCCCAGGTTCAATCCCTGCTTGGGGAACTAAGATTCCACAAGTCTCATGGTATGGCACAGCCCCCAAAAAAAGCAACTAGAAGTTACAGAGTTATGCAGAACGTTCATTCTAAACCAAGCTCTCATCCCTTCCTGTTGGGCCTTGGGCCTCTGAACCAGTTCTCCTGCAGCTGGGGGCAAAGATGATAAATTAGAGCTACCTAGAACACTGCATGTTATTTTGACACTTGTGGGAGAAATCAGAACTTCCATGATTACCTTTCTCCTCTTCATAGAAAGTAAGTGATATGAGCAAAGAGAAATAGTATTTTATATGATATGTGCATGTGTGCATTTGTACGATAAAAGCATTAAAAAAAACTTTCTTATTCAAGGGCCATTGTGTCAGGAATAAGATGAGTTTATTAGTCTCTTTTCTAAAAGTCTTGGAATTGATAAAAATTTATCAATTGGATCTACTCATTTCATAAAGATTTCTGCAACAATATAACAGAAAAAGATATATAAACAATAGGTTTTAGAGAAAACAAACCAAAACCAAAAACATAGTTGAGAAAAATGCACAAAACATATGCTTTTAAATATATATTAACAGGAGGATTCGAAATAGTATATTGTACATGAATATCTTCCAGTTTACAGTATGAATCTGGAGTTAAGTACTAATTCCTTCTCACAATTCCTTTTTGCTAGTGTAAAAAGGACTGCCCCATAGTTAAGAGAGACTAGATTTGTTACCTATCTTGGCTTTTGGCCATATTTCCTCTTCTCTTGTTCTGATTATGGATCATCTTCCCTGGTGGCTCAAACAGTAAACTGTCTGCCTACAACGCAGGAGACCCAGGTTCAATCCCTGGGTTAGTTCAATCCCTGGGTTAGGAAGATCCCCTGGAGAAGGAAACGGCAACCCACTCCAGTACTCTTGCCTGGAAAATCCCATGGACAGAGGAGCCTGGTAGGCTGCAATCCATGTGGTCGCAAAGAGTCGAACTCGACAGAGTGACTTCACTTTCACTTTTTCTTTGTTTACCCTTAGATCCACGTCTCACTCTGGTCCATTCTAATTCACATTAAACTATTTAGTTTACCAAAGCTCATATGTTAATTGCACAAGACTATGGCTTCCTAACACTAGGCTGGATTTATCGTATCAGATTGTCAAGGGATAACATTTTTAAGATACAGATTCATGAGCCCTACACCCATATGTCCAGATTCAATAGGCCCAGAAAGAGGTACTGGGAAGTGAGCATTTTAAAAAGTCCCTCAATTGAGTCTGATAGGTAGATATGCCCAGCAGACAGTCTTGTGTGAATGTGTGTATATATATGAGCAAGTTCAAGCTTTCACACAGAGGGAATCACTGCACAGGACCGAATGAAGAATTTGTATATTATTGTACTTATATACTAATAATTTTGTCCCTACTTGGGATGATACAGTTCTCTTCCAATGTGTCAGTGCATGGCTGGAGAGATGCCAGTGGCAGCGTTTTTAGACTTGCCAGGTTTGAGAAGCAAAGTATAGCTTCCAGGCTGAGTAGTTACTGAAGGACTCATGTCACTCGTGCTCCTCACTGTGTGTTCAGTGAACATGCTGCCATCCCCCATGAGACACACAAACACACATACACACACCCCACAGTGACTAGGGTTAGTCTGTTCTATCACAACAAAAAGAAGTTTTGCCAATAGTTTTCCAACCTGCAAATTACAACTTTGAATGTATAATAAGTATCAACTAAACAAAGACTAGGAGAGTAATATTTTTTTATCCCTTGAAATGTGTTTTTTCAATTTATTTTTAATTGAAGGATAATTGCTTTAAAATATTGTGTTTTTTCTCTGTCATACATCAACATGCATCAGCCATAAGTACACAGATGTTCCCTCCCTCTTGAACATCCCTCCCACCTCCCACCCCATCCCAGCCTCTAGTTGTAACAGAGTCCTGGTTTTCCCTGAGTCATACAGCAAATTTGCACTGGCTATCTATTTTACATATGGTAATATACATGTTTCCATGCTGCTCTCTTCATTTGTTCCACCCTTTAAGAGTAATTTTTATCCACAGAGATATGACCATTGTCAATATCTGATAGATAGATATAGATGGATGGATAGATAGATAGGTAGGTAGATAGAAGGAAAGAAAGAAGGGAAAGAAAGAGAAAGAGCAAACAAATACTTGACTTTCATTTCAGATATCTCAGGTGTCATAGGATGGACCATTTGGATGCAGGTAACAAAAATGTACCTGATTAGTTTAAGGAGAAGCGAAAAAGGAGTTTCTTGAAGACATCCAAGAACATTTTATGACAGAAGAGCACAGGAAGTGTAGCCAGGTCATACACAGGGACAAGCACAGCATGGAAGTACTTTGGGTCAAAGTCAGAATATTTTTCCCTCCATCTCTTTCTCATTCTGGGACAGTGTGGTATCTAATCCCAATCTCTCTACACCTTCCCTAGAAACCTTTCTGTATACATTACAACCCCAAATATCTCTTCAGTTCAAGCACAGAGACAAAAGGGAATTCCTATGTTCAAATCCCAAGTTCCTGGGAGAAAAAATCAGATTCTCCCACTCTGTATCTATTAACTGAGGCTGGAAAAGTAGAGTCTAGTAGTGTATCAGCCAAGCTGTCTGAGTATATTCTCTGAGAAGGGGACTTCAGCAGTTCTTTATCAGGATGGAGATATGGACAAAAGATGGAATGAATGACAGGAGAAAATACATTCATTACTTGAACATCAAAATCAAATGCATGTCCATACAACGTTTATTGCCATCATTGAAGTTCCTATTTCTCTAGTAGTAAATTCGCTGTTGTTGCTTAGTTGCTATGTCGTGTCTGACTCTTTGTGACCACATGGACTGTAGCCTGCCAGGCTCCTCTGACCACAGGCTTTCCCAGGCAAGAATACTGGAGTGGGTTACCATTTCCTTCTCCAGGGGATCTTCCGGACCCAGGAGTCGAACCCCCAGGTCTCCTCATTGGCAGGTGGGTTCTTTACCACTGAGCCACTAGGGAAGCCTGGTAATAAGCAAGTAATTTAGCCACATGTATGGTGAGTGGAATATAAAACTTAATAACTAGTTAGCTAGATAGATAAGTGTGGAAAGACTTCAACATTGTCAACTAGCTGTAGGAAAACATTAAAGCCACAATCAAAATTATGCTACTTTTAGCTGATATTTGTATCCTGGCTTTCAACATAGATAAAAACATTTTCAAAATCCATCTGCTAAGACCAACAATATATAGATATTTAAGTAGAAACATGCATATGTAAATATGATCTAGGCTGTTGAGCACAAGAAGATGCTATGTATTGTGATGCAGGATAATGTTTCATTACACGTATTAACTGTCATTTCTTTTCTGGTGTTCTAAGATGCAGCAATAAATAAGTATTCCTGGTGCTCATAAAATAATAGTATAGCTAGCAGATCTATACATTTTATTTCTTCAGAAATATTATCTGAAGAATATTATCTCCCATCTCTTTCATTTAAAGATGTTTTGTACCTTTACCTAGTACTTATTCCAAGGAAGACAAAAAGGATTTTGTTGCCACAGGTTCTCTAGTTTCCTTTAGCAGCTGGCCATTCCTGAGCAGCCAATCAGAACCTCCACTTAGTCAAAATTGACAGAGATTAATAGGTGCCTTGGAGATCTACTTACTGATTATTTCCATCAGAAAACAAAGCAGCTTGTTGGGAATTATAGGCTCTGTTGTAGCTTGTTTTAGTTTTCTTTCTTCAGTGCATCAGTTGCATATAAGCGCCTAGGGAAAAGGTTTGGTTTGGCTGTTAATCATTTTGATTCAACTATAAAATATGACCTAATCAGATATTTTCGATGTTTATCCACATTTCAAATGTATTTGAAATATGAACATATTGTTTTGTTCACATTTTACATACAAATATATATATTAGTAATCATTAAATATTAGCATTTAATATTTTATAATATTGTATGTACATATATGTATATACACATATACTTTAGTGATTATAAAATGCTATAAATGTGAATATACCTGATGAACATCTGTACATGGAAAAGTTGGGAAAAGTTAAATATTCATACATGACACAGAGTATTCTCAGTATACACAATGCCCTCATTAGTCAGATTGTTTACTTAAGCCAGTTTGCCAGAATAAACACTTGAAAACAGCAAGTTTATATCTAAACAGGCAAAGTGAACTGGAGAAATAAATAGTAATTTGATGAATGAAGCTTTACCAACAGAATTTAGTAAGTTCATAAATGAGGCTTTTAGTTTTACAGAGAAGATCCACAATAAAGTGGTAAAAAGTAATTAAATGTATCTGTATGTTTGGAAATCACCAGAAACAAGCCTTATGCTTCTTAGGATGTACTATAGTTTGGAGTTGAACTTCTTAGTTGTTCTGAGGTTTTTCAACAGACCAGTCCTGGTTATAAAAAAAAGAAAATTACAATGAATGTGACTTGTGTTAGATAGAAAAATGACAATGCAAGTGGCCATAGTAATGCAATCCATCAAATAGACAAAGTTTGACTTAGAGAATTATGTTATAAACTATCCTTTGTTTGACACCTTTAAAATGTCTGAGATACGCAATATTCCTTCCCATCAGTCAGTATCTAATTAAACAAAATTGAATGTTTTGGGAAAAGTACATTTTATAATTCAGAAAAGGAAGATCTATAATACGTCTTCAAAACAGGTAAAAAGTAATACCCCAAAATTATATATGTATGTTCAATGCTACTTAGTCTCATCTCTACAGATCAAGCTGTTACTTGGTCTGATCCAGATTAAATAACTGTTGCTTTGAAAGTGAAACACCTATTTCCCCCCCACCCTGCTCTGGAATAAGAATCTCTTAAATCCAGTGTTTAAGAAACAGTGGAACATGTTAACAACCAGTCCCAAAGTTAATGCTGATTTCCTGACAATTCATTATGTACTTCCAGTCTTCTTTGCTTATCGTGTCTCCCCTTCTAGGCCATGGGAGGATCTGCTTTCTGTCTGTTTTAGGAGTTTGATTTCAGTACGTTTTGTTCGGCTGTGTAGGTCAGCAGGTGTGCATGAACACATTACCCAGGTGGCCACTTGATGCAGTGTGATTGAGCGCGAAGGAAATAAGCAACCTTTCCCAGCACATAGGGCTGTCTGACTGCTCCTGCAAGTGAACGCGATTAGCAACTGACTTTGGGTAGAGACTCCCCATATTCCCAACAGATGTCCCCCTAATTGAAAGCTTGCTGTGACGCTGTTGATTCTAAGAGGCCCCAATTCCCTTTAATGTCTCTTCCTCGTTAAAATTATACCTCCAGTCCCTGAAAGGAGAAGCTCATTTAACAACTACACGCATGTGGTAGAAGAGTCAGCCTTCACACATACACTATGCAAAGTCAGTCTTTAAACTCTAAATTCCTTTCTGCCTTTCTGTCAAATGACCTCTAGCAATAAGCTTTGAGGTCTGAATCGTGCCGTGTTGCCAAACATTCCATTTATAGGAGTGAAAAGAAGCCAATGCTATGTTCTAGAATAAAGCAGTGCAACACACTTAACAGGTCCATCCTTCCAAATTATACAGACTGCTGATTCTTTATTATTTATACCCTGTTACAGTACAAAAAATTAGGAAATATTGCAAAAATCCATAAAACAACAACTTTTTTCAGAACAACTAAGAAAATTGAAATGATGAGAAAATAAAGGTAAGAAAAAAGAAATCAGGGAGAAATGTATAGCCAAAAATCATGCTCTGTGGTTGCTATTTCTGATTGTTACAAATGGACTACAGCTTAGCCCTAAGCTTCCTTGCCCCAAAGTTAAGAGGAAACTACAAACAGTTATGCATTTCCCATTGCCTCTACAATAAAGCAAGTCTGTTCTATATACTGAGAAAAGAGAGACTTTTATCCCAGGAGGCCTCATAAAGAGAGTACTGTTATATGCAGAATCTGCCTGAACCCTGTGGTTTATGTGTAGTTTGCCTTGAGTATTTGATACCACAGGAGATTTTATGAGAAAAGTTTAATCATATGGTACATATAAATATTTGCTATAATTCATTATGTATAATAGAGTGCATTTTATAGCCTACCATTTCCAATAAAAATATAGCAAAGCCATGAGGTTGTGAATGGTTTTCCAGAGGGAATGATGTCAGATATTCAAGGATGTATTCATTCAACACATATTTATTGAGCACTTTGTGAGCTATCTTGCTGCTCTGATTATATTAGGTGGTTGATTTCACTGGATTTTGTAAGGAAGGATAATTCTATATCCTGAGAACCTTGGAATGCATAACCCTGTTTCTCTGGTCTCGTTTATAGTCAAAGTTTTCTAAAAGCTTTCTCTGCACAGTATCCAGTTATCACTGATCATTCCACCTTTCCCCTTCTCCATATTCTGCACGCAGCGAACCTCCCCTCAGTGTCACACCCTGCACCAATCCTGCCTTAGGTTCCATTACACAGTCCTCTCTGTGATGGGCCCACTACTTTTCTGGCTGTGATTCCCAGGTTCAGTTTGGTGTGGTTTGGTTTGTAGGAGCACATTCCTGATCTAGTCATTACATATCATAATTTCGCAAGGACTAATTTTAGGCCTTCTTCTTTGACTCTCTTCCTATATTGAGCCATTTCTTCTCTGCCCATGCTGATGACTTCCGTTATCATCTGTGGGCTGCTGATTCCCACATCTTTCTTTCTAAACCAAGCTCTTCTTCTGTGTCCCAGACTATATATCCATTAAAATACCCACTTAGATGTTGCTAAGCCATCTCAGATTTAGCAAGTCCAGAGTAAAATTTCTGATCTTCCACCTAAAACCTGGTGCTCTTCTAGTTTTTCCTAGCTTAGTGAATGCAACTACCCAGACAGCAACTTTTTAAAATCAGGAATAGAAATCTTTCTAAATGCCTCTATCTTCCTCACCCTTGAGTTCAGTGTAATGGTTAATTTTGTGTGTCAATCTGATGGCCACAATGTGCTCAGATGTTTAATCAAACATTATTCTAGGTATATCAATGAGTGTTTTTATTTTCATAGAGATTCCTTTTATTAAATGTCTGGTGGTTTGTACCATCCAGAAAATATGATCTTTATCAATTCTCTACAGAAAATTTACCTGCTTATTCTTTACTTATTTTTTAATAGTAAATTACAGTATAGTAGATTTACAATATTATGCTAGTTTCGAGTGTACAGCACAGTGACTCCGTATTTTTACAGATTATACTCCACTAAACATTATTACACAATAATGGCTATAATTCCTTATCTGATACAATATAAACTTGTTGCTTATCTATTTTATACATAGAAGTTTGTATCCTTAATCCCATGTACCTAATTTGTCCCACCACCCTTTCTTTTCTCCTCTGGTAACCACTAGTTTATTTTCTATATCTATGTAGTTGTTGCTGTTTAGTTGCTAAGTCATGTCTAACTCTTTGTGACCCCATGGACTGTAGCCTGCCAGGCACCTCTGTCCATGGGATTCTCCAGCCAAGAATATTGGAGTGGGTTGCTATTTCCTCCTCCAGAGTGTGTTGTTGTTGTTTTTTTTTAACTTTTTATTTTGTATTGAGCTATAGCTGATTAACAAACAATGCTGTGATGGTTTCAGGTGAACAGCAAAGGTACCCAGACATCCATATGCATGTATCCATTCTACCCCAGACATGCCTCCCATTCAGGCTGCCCCATAACACTGAATGTCCTTCCTCTCAGGAGCCATGATCTATGTGTGTGTTTTCGGACGAGTGGCATTTGAATGGGTAGGTTCAGTAAAGCAGATTGTCCTCACTAACGAGTGTGAGCCCCATCCAGTCAGTTGAAGGCTTGAATAGAATAAGAAGACTGACCCTTTCATGAGTGAGAAGGAACATCCTCCTACCTGACTGCAGGGAGCTGCAGTCAGGTAGAAATCAATTTTCTCCTTGCCTTTGGTTCCTCCCCAGTTTCAAGACTACCAGAATTTGGACTGGAACACTACTGGCTGTTCTGGGTCTCCAGCTTGCTGACTATAGATCTTGGAAGTTATTATCCTCTATAATTGTGTGAGCCAATCTGTTATCCTTAGAAAAAATATTTCTCTCCCTTTTAGTTTTTCTCACATACCCTGACTTATACATTAAATGAATCCCAAATTCTGTGAATCTTACTTCCTACAAATGCCTCTTGTCATGAGCCACCTTGTTTCAAGTCATTTTGTCACAAGTGTAATCCTATCTTCTACTTACACTAGTGATGTAGCATCTTTGACCTTCATTAACCCTGATTTCCATCCAATCTGTTCTCTGTAGCTAGAATGAATTCTTCAAAATACATATCTGTTATGATATCCCCTCACCACCCACACTATTCTCCCCACCAAAAATAAAACTTTCAAAGGCTTTTAGCTGTTTCTAGGATAAAGATCAAAATCCTGTATATGACTTATGAGGCTATACATCATCTCATACACATATTTCTACAAGCTGTTTTCATATTCCTCTCCGTTTTTCATATAACTGCCCTCATTGAATGTCTTGCACTTACTTGAAAATGTGTTCTCAGACAAGAGCCTGGCACATGCTTTGCAATTCAGTTCCTTTTGTTATTTATATGCTTTCATTGTATCTATGGTGTACCAAGGACAGGATGGTAGTCTTCCACAGTGCAAGCAATAAAGGGATGTATTGTCTGCAGAGAATTTAATAACAGTAATAAAACACATTAAATGTAAGTCTGCTTTTTCTTAGAGACTTGTGCCAGCAAATCTAAACAATGTCTTTCCTGAATAAAGCTTTTGTTGGTCTAAGTTCTCAACAATTGATGTGACTGCGATTGTGTACTATTTATGTACACTTCAAATTAGTATTTGAAAATTATCTTTCAATAAGGAATATGTTCTGCATGGAATTTAATTTAGAAAACTCCAAGTTCCATGTAAGTCCTCAACATGGACTCAGCTACACATGTTTGTTGAAAGAATAAGTTTACAGTGGTTCACAATCATTTTATCTCACTTCAGGTTTAACTCCTATTATACATATTTTTTAGTTTAAAGAATACATTCTAACAAACAACAATAGTCCAGTAATTATAAATAAAATAAACAATTTGAGTTACTTCAGTTTTACAATCCTGTGTGACCACTTGGAGTTTTGTTTTTGTTTCTGTTTCAAAACCATGACAAGGACATCCCTGATGGTCCAGTGATTAAGACTCTATACTTTCATAGCAGAGGCAGCACATTCAATACCTGGTGGAGGAACTACGGTCTTTCATAAGGCATGTCACAGCCAAAGAATAAAAACTATGGCAAAACCAAACACAAATGACATAGTATAATGCTTTTGTCTAGAAAGAACAGATTTTAGTCCACATATGAAATAACGTGCTGAATTTGAGTAATATCTGCAAAATTAGAATATATTCTTCTTTCTTGCTTATTTTAAAATTAAAGAATGACTGAAACATAAATTCTTTATAATTATAGTATCCATATTATTGGAAAAGTTTCATCATATGAGACAGGTGTTAAAAATATCTACTCCAGATGTGAAGTCTCTAGGAATGCCACTATGTGAATCATATTCCTTTCCTTCAAAGCACTTACTGTTAGTTATAGTCCATATTCATTAGTCTGATTGTATTATTAATATCTTAATCCCTGGTTAAACCAACTGCTACCTGAGAGTAACATCATGTTTCTTTTTACTTACTACTGCATTGATGCTAGCACAATGCTGACATAAAGAGAGTACTCAATACATGTCTGCTAAATGAATGAATAAATGAACAGATAGTACTTATATGCATGAGTTAGTCAGTCAGTTAATTCAATCATTCAGTCATGTCCAACTCTTTGTGACACCATGGACTGCAGCACACCAGGCTTCCCTGTCCATCACCAACTCCTGGAGCTTGCTCACACTCACATCCGTCAGGTTGGTGATGCCATCCAACCATCTCATCCTCTGTTGTCCCCTTCTCTTCCTGTCTTCAATCTTTCCCAGCATCAGGGTCTTTTCCAATGAGTCTGTTCTTCACATCAGGTGGCTGAATTATTGGAGTTTCAGCTTCAGCAGTGCTTCCATCTCCTCTTGAGATGCATAAGGCCTCTTGGAAGAGTTTGCAATTAACTCCCGCCACCCCCATAGAGCCACCAGAATTTACACAGGACTGGGAAAACAGACTCTTGGAGGGCACAAACAAAATCTTGTGTGCACCAGGACCCAGAAGAAAGGAGCCATGGCCCCTCAAGAGACTGATCCAGACTTGCCTGTGAGTATCCAACAGTCTCCGGGTGAGGCGTGGATCGGTGGTGGCCTGCTGCAGGGTTGGGGGCTCTGAGTGCGGCAGTGCACGCACAGAACCTTTTGAAGGAGGTGGCCATTATCTTCATTACCTCCACCATAGTTTGGTCTCAGGTCAACAACAGGGATGAAACACAGCCTAGCCCATCAACAGAAAACTGGATTAAAGTTTTACTAAGCATGGCCTGGCCTATCAGAACAAGACCCAGTTTCCCCCTCAGTCAGTCTCTCCCATCAGGAAGCTTCCATAAGCCTCTTATCCTTATCCCTCAGAGGGCGGACAGAATGAAAACCACAATCACTGAACACTAATCAAACTGATGACATAGACCACAGCCTTGTCTAACTCAGTGAAACTATGACTATGCTGTGTAGGGCCACACAAGATGGTCGAGTCTGACAAAACATGGTCCACTGGAGAAGGGAATGGCAAACCAGTATTCTTGCCTTGAGAACCCCATGAACAGTGTGAAAAGGCAAACAGATAGGACACTGAAAGATGAACTCCCCAGATCAGTAGGTGCCCAATATGCTACTGGAGAAGAATGGAGAAATAAGTCCAGAAAGAATGAAGACAGAGCCAAAGCTAAAATAAACGCCCAGTTGTGGATGTGACTGGTGATGGAAATAAAGTCCAATGCTGTAAAGAACAATACTGCATAGGAAGGTGGAATGTTAGGTCCATGAATCAAGGCAAATTCAGTTCAGTTTGTTCAGTCGCTCAGTCATGTCCAGCTCTTTGAGACTTCATGAACCACAGCACGCCAGGCTTCCCTGTCCATCACCAACTGCTGGAGTACACCCAAACCCATGTCCATTGAGTTGGTAATGCCATCCAACCATCTCATCCTCTGTTGTCCCCTTCTCCTCCTGCCCTCAATCTTTCCCAGCATCAGGGTCTTTTCCAGTGAGTCAGCTCTTCACATCAAGGTGGCCAAAGTATTGGAGTTTCAGCTTCAACATCAGTCCTTCCAATGAACACCAGGACTGATTTCCTTTGGGATGGACTGGTTGGATCTCCTTGCAGTCCAAGGGATTCTCAAGAGGCTTCTCCAACACCATAGTTCTAAAGCATCAATTCTTCAGTGCTCAGCTTTCTTTATAGTCCAACTCTCACATCCATACATAACTACTGGAAACACCATAGCCTTGACTCAATGGACATTTGTTGGCAAAGTAATGTCTCTGCTTTTGAATATGCTATCTAGTTTGGTCATAAGTTCCCTTCCAAGGAGTAAGCGTCTTTTAATTTCATGGCTGCAATCACCATCTGCAGTGATTTTGGAGCCCAGAAAAATAAAGTCAGCCACTGTTTCCACTGTTTCCCCATTTGCCATGAAGTGATGGGACCAGATGCCATGATCTTAGTTTTGAATGTTGAGCTTTAAGCCAACTTTTTCACTCTCCTCTTTCACTTTCATCAAGAGGCTCTTTAGTTCCTCTTCACTTTCTGCCATAAGGGTGGTGTCATCTGCATACCTGAGGTTATTGATATTTCTCCCAGCAATCTTGATTCCAGCTTGTGCTTCTTCCAGCCCAGCATTTCGCATGACGTACTCTGCATATAAGTTGAATAAGCAGGGTGACAATAAACAGCCTTAACATACTCCTTTTCCTATTTGTAACCAGTCTGTTGTTACATGTCCAGTTCTAACTATTGCTTCCTGACCTGCATACAGGTTTCTCAAGAGGCAGATCAAGTGGTCTGATATTCCCATAAATTTGAAGTGATCAAACAGGAGATGGCAAGAGTTCATCGACATTTTAGGATTCACTGAACTAAAATGGACTGGAATGGGGAAATTTAACTCAGAATTTAACTTAGAGGCATGATTCCATGTGGGTCTGTCTAACTCCAAAGCTGGTCTTAACTACTATGCTCCACTGACTTCCAGCACCTTCTCTTCATTGCCCACCAATAATCATAATTTAACTGAAGAATATTGGTAACATTGATTTCTTCACTGTTTTCTTCATTGGGGAAATGAGGGTGGGGGGTGGGAAAGGAGAGTATGTCTTCATGTGACTCTCATTCTTGCTAATCATATTCCTAAATTTGGGACAGAAGCTTACCAATATAGAGCAATTAAATGAAAGGCATTCATTATAACACTTAATTAAGGGAAAATATGAGCTATACCAGATGTACACAGACTCAGAATAGACCTTTCATGTGTAGATAATATACTTTACTTGATTTTTGAGGCTTTATAAAAACAGATTGATGTGGCAAAATGTGGTGTTTTTTGTTTTTTTTTTCGTGTTTTTAACCTCTGATACATTTGTGAACATCCACCAGAGGGATGCCTTTAGCAACATGTCTTATGAGGGTGGATTCTAAGTATAGCAATGACTCCAAAGGCTAGGAATATTCATATTTTATCTTACAAATAGCTATACAATACATGGTATTTTCCTTTTTATCTCTTTGCCAATTGCTAGCAACCATTTATCTGGTAAAGTTTTACTACACATGCTTTATGAAGATCAAGTTATGCTCATAAAGCTGCTGAGGGGATTTTTGTTTTGTTTTGTTTTGTTTTAAAGAAAATTCTATAGTATTTATTTTGAAGGAGGGGAAAGTATGTTCAAAAGTGACATTACGGAGCTTCACACCAGAGTGGCACATGTGACCACAGAGGCTTTAAGCTATAGAACAAAATAGACTTTTCAAAATTGATTCTTTAATAGACAATATCATCGTCATTATGATTAACATTTGTGTAGAGGTTGATGGTTTACTATGCTCTTTTATTTCTTGTTTGATCAGTACAACAGTGATCCCATAGGCATATAGTTATTAAAATCTCTGATTATACCAGTTAGGAAACTGAGCTTTAACCTTGGTAATTTGACCAGGTTTCTGTAGAAATGTACTGAACCAAGATTTAAACTCAGCTCCTCCACATTTGATTTCTATTTTATTTAATTTAACTAAACAAAATAATCATTAAGAAATTATACATTTCCTGAATTAATCATTTTCTTGATTTTAGTAGAACTTTTTTTTTTTTGTTAATTGGTTTATTGGGGGTATAATTTACATAGCATATAATTCACCATTTGTATGTGTATAACTCAATGCTTTTTCATAAGTTTATAATTTTGTATACATCACAATATTTCTATCACTTCAAAACTTCCTGCCTTCAGTAAATTTCTGTTTCTATCCTGGTACCAAACAAACCTCTATCTGCTTTCTCTACAGATGTGCTCTTTTTGGAAAGTTCATATAAATTGAATCATACAGTGTGTGATCCTTTGTGTCTGTGCCTGGCTTCTTCCACTTTGCATAATGTCTCTGCAGTTCATCTATGTTGTATGGTTTATCAGTAGCTTACTTCTTTTGATTGCTAGAAAAAATTCCATTCTATGAATATACTGCATAATAATGTTTCTCTGTTCAACAGTTAATAGGTTGTTTCCAGTTTGATTATTATTACGAATAATGCTGCTATGAGTATTTGCATACACATCTTTTATTATGACTTGTGTTTTTATATCTCTAAAGTAGACATCTAGGAACGAAATTCCTGGGTATATGGTAAAATCTATATTTAACTTTTTATAGAACTGTTGAAATATTTTACATTTTATCTATTTACTGTCCTATTTTTCATTCCCATGTGTAATGTAGAGACTTCCGCTTTCTACACATCTTCACACTATTGTAAGTCTGTTTTTACTAAGGATAGTCCAGCAGGGCTATCTTAGTACCTAATTGAAGGTTTAATTTATGTGAGAACCCCATGAACAGTATGAAAAGGCAAAATGATAGGATACTGAAAGAGGAATTCCCCAGGTCAGCAGGTGCCCAATATGCTACCAGAGATCACCAGAGAAATAACTCCAGAAAGAATGAAGGGATGGAGCCAAAGCAAAAACAATACCCAGTTGTGGATGTGACTGGTGATAGAAGTAAGGTCTGATGCTGTAAACAGCAATATTGCATAGGAACCTGGAATGTTAGGTCCATGAATCAAGGCAAATTGGAAGTGGTCAAACAGGAGATGGCAAGAGTGAACGTCGACATTCTAGGAATCAGCGAACTAAAATGGACTGGAAAGGGTGAATTTAACTCAGATAACCATTATATCTACTACTGTGGGCAGGAATCCCTTAGAAGAAATGGAATAGCCATCATGGTCAACAAAAGAGTCCAAAATGCAGTACTTGGATGCAATCTCAAAAATGACAGAATGATCTCTGTTCATTTCCAAGGCAAACCATTCAATATCACAGCAATCCAAGTCTATGCCCCAACCAGTAACACTGAAGAAGCTGAAGTTGAATGGTTCTATGAAGACCTACAAGACCTTTTAGAACTAACACCCCAAAAAGATGTCCTTTTCATTATAGGGGATTGATATGCAAAAGTAGGAAGTCCAGAAACACCTGGAGTAACAGGCAAATTTGGCCTTGGAGTACAGAATGAAGCAGGGCAAAGGCTAATAGAGTTTTGCCAAGAGAACGCACTGGTCATAGCAAACACGCTCTTCCAACAACACAAGAGAAGACTCTACACGTGGACATTACCAGATGGTCAACACCAAAACCAGATTGATTATATTCTATGCAGCCAAAGATGGAGAAGCTCTATACGGTCAGCAAAAACAAGACTGGGAGCTGACTGTGGCTCAGATCATGAACTCCTTATTGCCAAATTCAGACGTCAATTGAAGAAAGTAGGGAAAACCACTAGACCATTCAGGTAGGACATAAATCAAATCCCTTATGATTATACAGTGAAAGTGAGAAACAGATTTAAGGGACTAGATCTGATAGATAGAGTGCCTGATGAACTATGGACGGAGGTTCATGATGTTGTACAGGAGACAGGGATCAAGACCATTCCCGTGGAAAAGAAATACAAAAAAGCAAAATGGCTGTCTGGGGAGGCCTTACAAATAGCTGTGAAAAGAAGAGAAGTGAAAAGCAAAGGAGAAAAGGAAAGATATAAGCATCTGAATGCAGAGTTCCAAAGAAACAAAGAGAGATGAGAAAGCCTTCCTCAGTGATCAATGCAAAGAAATAGGGGAAAACAACAGAATGGGAAAGACTAGAGATCTCTTCAAGAAAATTAGAGATACCAAGGGAACATTTCATGCAAAGATGGGCTCGATAAAGGACAGAAATGGTATGGACCTAACAGAAGCAGAAGATATTAAGAAGAGGTGGCAAGAATACACAGAAGAACTGTACAAAAAAGATCTTCACGACCAAGATTATCATGATGGGATCACTCATCTAGAGCCAGACATTGTGGAATGTGAAGTCAAGTGATGATTTGGGAGAACGGCATTGAAACATGTATAATATCATGTAAGAATCGAAATGCCAGTCTATGTCTGATGCAGGATATGACACGCTTGGGGCTGACACGCGGGGATGACCCAGAGAGATGTTGTGGGGAGGGGGGTGGGAGGGGGGTTCATGTTTGGGAACACATGTACACCTGTGGTGGATTCATGTCAATCTATGCCAAAACCAATACAGAATTGTAAAGTAAAAATTAAAAATAAATAAATAAATAAATAAAAAGGAAAAAAAAAAAGAAAGCATCACTATGAACAAAGCTAGTGGAGGTGATGGAATTCCAGTTGAGCTCTTTCAAATCCTGGAATATGATGCTGTGAAAGTGCTGCACTCAATATGCCAGCAAATTTGGAAAACTAGGCAGTGGCCACAGGATTGGAAAAGGTCAGTTCTCATTCCAATTCCAAAGAAAGGCAATGCCAAAGAATGCTCAAACTACCGCACAATTGCACTCATCTCACATGCTAGTAAAGTAATGCTCAAAATTCTCCAAGGCAGGCTTCAGCAATACATGAACCATGAACTTCCAGATGTATAAACTGGTTTTAGAAAAGGCAGAGGAACCAGAGATCAAATTGCAAACATCTGCTGGATCATCAAAAAAGCAAGAAAGTTCCAAAAAAACATCTATTTCTGCTTTATTGACTATGTCAAAGCCTTTGACTGTGTGGATCACAATAAACTGTGGAAAATTTTGAAAGAGATGGAAATACCAGACCACCTGACCTGCCTCTTGAGAAACCTGTATGCAGGCCAGGAAGCAACAGTTAGAACTGGACATGGAACAACAGACTGGTTCCAAATAGGAAAAGGAGTATGTCAAGGCTGTATATTGTCACCCTGCTTATTTAACTTCTATGCAGAGTACAACATGAGAAACGCTGGGCTAGAAGAAGCACAAGCTGGAATCAAGATTGCCAGGAGAAATATCAATAACCTCAGATATGCAGATATGCAGATGACACCACCCTGATGGCAGAAAGTGAAGAGGAACTAAAGAGCCTCTTGATGAAAGTGAAAGATGAGAGTGAAAAAATTGGCTTAAAGCTCAACATTCAGAAAACTAAGATCATGGCATCTGGTCCCATCACTTCATGGGAAATAGATGGGGAAACAGTGGAAAGAGTGGCTGCCTTTATTTTGGGGGGCTCCAAAATCACTGTAGATGGTGATTGCAACCATGAAATTAAAATGTGCTTACTCCTTGGAAGGAAAGTTATGACTAACCTTGATAGCTCTTGATATTCAAGAGCAGAGGTATTACTTTGCCAACAAAGGTCCGTCTAGTCATGGCTATGGTTTTTCCAGTGGTCATGTATGGATGTGAGAGTTGGACTGTGAAGAAAGCTGCTGCTGCTGCTGGTGCTGCTAAGTCACTTTAGTCGTGTCCGACTCAGTGCTGAGCACCAAAGAATTGATGCTTTTGAACTGTGGTGTTGGAGAAGACTCTTGAGAGTCCCTTGGACTACAAGGAGATCCAACCAGTCCATTCTAAAAGAAATCAGTCTGGGTTTTTATTGGAAGGACTGACACTAAAGCTGAAACTCCAATACTTTGGCCACCTCATGTGAAGAGTTGACTCACTGGAAAAGACTCTGATGCTAGGAGGGATTGGGGGCAGGAGGAGAAGGGGACGACAGAGGATGAGATGGCTAGATGGCATCACTGACTCAATGGACATGAGTTTGAGTGAACTCCGGGAGTTGGTGATGGACAGGGAGGCCTGGAGTGCTGCAATTCATGGGGTCGCAAAGAGTCGGACACAACTGAGTGAATGAACTGAACTGAACTGAATGAAATTAAATACCTTTATTAACCATTCATATATCTTTTGTGTGAAATGTCTACTCAGGTCTTTTTCTGAGTTTTTAGTTCCCTAATTTTCATGTTTGAGTGTTTTTTTTTTTTTTACTTTATTTTACTTTACAATTCTGTATTGGTTTTGCCATACATTGACATGAATCCACCACGGGTGTACCTGCGTTCCCAAACATGAACCCCCTTTCTTATCACAAATATAGCTTGCAAAAATTTCTTCCCATTCTCTCAATATGTGGCCTTTTATTTCATTTTCTTAATGACCGTTGAAGATAAAAAGTTTTCAGTTTTGACAAATTGAACTTATTTTCAAATTTTGATGAAGTTCCTTTCATTTGTTTCTCTTCTGAGACTCACATTACACATATGTTGGCTGACTTTATATTATCTCATTGGTCTCTAAAATTGTGTTCACTTTTCTTTAATCTTTTTACTCTCTATTCTTCAGACTGAGATTTTCCTACCGATCTCTCTTGAAGATCACAGGTTTCTCCTTCTTCCATCACACGTCTTCTATTAAGTCCATGTTGAGAATTTCTGATCTTTGTTATTGCATCTTTCAATACAAAAACTGTTCTTTCAACAGTTTTTTCCTTTCAAAATATATAGTCACCACTTATTGATTCAATGTTATATTTCCCTATGATTCTTTAAACATAGCTTTATTCTTTGAACATATTTGTGATGGTTTTGCTTATTGGGACCCTTTGCTTTATAATCTAGTGTCTAGGCCAACTTAGACAATTTCCATTGACTGCTTTCCCCCCACCACCCTTGAGTATAATAAAACATCTTTCTGTTTCTTTGCATATCCTGGATTTTTTGTTGACAACTGGACCTTTTAGATAATACTATGTACTAATTCTGAATTCTGGTTATTTTTTCTCTGAGAGTCATCATTTTGTCTTTTTGTTTGTGTGTATGTGTTTGCTTTTAAGAAATTTTCCTGGGCTGAATCTACAAAAATCTCTTGCAGTGTGCAACGTACTGACTGGAAGTGTACTGATCAGTTATTCCCTCCCTATTTTAAAATTTTAGCCAAACTTCCAAAGCATTGCCACCATGTCTGCTTAGCTCAAGCATCTGCTTGGCTCAAATGTGTTTTCAGATAGTTGTAGCAAGGCTTCCACACTCTGCTGATGGATATGTATGTGGATGGGGGAGCGCATGTCAAAGTTCAAGAGATTTTCAATTCTAACTTTTCTTTTCCATGGATCCTTTGAAGTCTTCCCTACATATGCACAGACTTTGCAGAAGTTGATTTGTTTTTTCAAGATCATTGCAAATATGTCCACTAAGCAATATTCTGTGTCAATACAAATTATCCTGGGCCAATACTGGAAGGAGGAAGGTAAACTTATTCTCTGTTCTCCAAAGTGTGTCCATAATCCTTCATCTTTTTGCATATCCCAAGGAAATGCATCTGGAAAGCCATAATGTACACAGAAAGAATAACACTGCCGAGGGCAACCAGAGGATGCCCAAGGGAGGAAGGCCAAGGGAAAAGCCAAGTTCATACAAGTCTACAAAAATAGGAACAGAAAGGCAAACCTTGATAGAATTAAAATCACCACAGAAATCTTTACTTTAGAACTGATTGATTCACTTGAATCATAAACATTGGATTGACTTGCACATTACTGTAAGTCCTTAAACTTCATCTTGACTTTGGGTCTCCCAATCAGAGGATATGACTGGTAAAGGATGACCTTAATGATAGGCAGTGTTCCATTTAATATTTCCATGCTCATAATTCTAATCATTTATGTCATGTAAATTTTGAAGAGTTTTTCTTCTAACTCTGGCCTTATTTTCTTACAATCTTGCCAAGTTTCAAGTATGTATCCTTAGCCAATTTTAGTGTGTATGCACACCAGAAATGTGCAGACATGCTCATTTCAGTGGAAAAATATGTGTGTGTTTTCATACCAGAAACAAATTAGTTGGGTTTATTTTTACCACAATTTTATGAAAATGGGCATTGTAAACTCATGATCACAGATGGCAATTTCTCCAAAAGTGCATTTATTCTTTCAGAAAAATGTCAAAAGGTCACAGTAATACATGTTTATCTAGATTCTGGCAAGTAATATTTAACATGACCAACTAAATGTAATGTGTGACCTTTTATTGGATGCAAGGTTGAGAACTAAATAACAGTAAAATTGAAAATTTGAATGTGGATTATATATACATGATAGCATCATATCAATATTAAATTTTCTCAGGTTTATAATTTTACTTGTTATGTGAAAGAATGGGGCTTCCCAAGTGGTGCTAGTCGTAAAGGAAATGGCTGCCAAGGCCAGAGACACAAGAGGTGTGGATTCAATCCCTGGGTTGGGAACCCTGGAGAAGGACATGGAAACCCATTCTAGTATTCTTGCCTAAAGAATTACATGGACTGAGGAGCCTGGTTGGCTATAGTCCGTGGGGTCACAAAGAGTTGGATACGACTGAGGTGACTTAGCACACAGTATGCAAGTGACAGAATGGCCTAGTTCTTAGGAGATACATAATGATTTATTATACTCTGAAGTGTCATGATGACTAACTAACTCAAAAGTTATTCAGAAAGAAAGGAGTAATAAAGCAAATATGACAAAATACTCACAGTTGATAAAGACAATATGAGTGTTCATTGTAGTTTTCTTGCATATTCTGTGTAGGCTTGAAATTTTTCAAAATAAAAATGTTGGACGAAAATAAATAATTGAAACATAACATGCTATACACATAAATGGACAAGTTTAGTCTTGTTGCTTTAAAATTTTACTACTATAAACCACCTTGAATCAATTTTTTCTTATAAATGGAAGTGATAGAAATATATAAATAATTGAAACATAAAACAAGATTTAGTTCAAACATTATTGCCATGAACTTAATCTAATTCACTTCTGCCATATTGCATTATAGAGTAGTTTTTTAAACAGTAATTAAATTTCACAAAAAATTTTAAAGGTAAAGCTTCATAAAAGTTTCAGCTAACTTTATTGATATGGAAAGTAAGGCCCCTGGAAGATAATTGCTTAATATAATTAATTTATTCATTAAAATGTCTTGTTTACTTGTATTATAAAGAGGTTTACAAAATATTTTGTGATGTTTGAGGATACTTAATTTAGATCTGTTATTTATACTCCATATACTCCATTCATCCTGTGGTTGGGAACTATTTTCAAACGTAATGATTTGAAGACTGAAAAGTGATTAATATGGTCAAAATGTATATCCCTCCAGGAGAACATTTAACTTGGAAAAATATTCATTAAATGAATTTGGTTCAGTTCAGTTCATTTGCTCTGTCATGTCTGACTCTTTGCGACCCCATGGACTGCAGCACACCAGACCTCCCTGTCCATCACCAACTCCCAGAGTTTCCTCAAACTCATGTCCATTGAGTCGGTGATGCTATGCAGCCATCTCATCTTCTGTCGTCCCCTTCTCCTCCTGCCCTCAATCTTTCCCAGCATCAGGGTCTTTTCCAGTGAGTCAATTCTTTGCATCAGGTGGCAAAATTATTGGAATTTCAGCTTCAACATTAGTCCTTCCTATGAACACTCAGGAATGATCTCCCTTAGGATGATCTCCTTGCAGTTGGATCTCCTTGCAGTCCAAGGACCCGCAAAAGTCTTTTCCGAGACAAAGAAAGCCTAATAGGATAATGGATAACTAAAACTGAACTTCATGTATTTCTGGCAATAATACAGTTTTCCTTAGACATGTTCCTTATGTTACATTTTTCACAAGTCAGTTGTCCAGTATAGAGAACACAAGTAGATTTTGGAATAAGATAGACTCCTAAACCACTAACTAACTGTGTGACCTAAGGCACATTTTCTGCAGTGAAACTGGATTCCTGAAATTAGTGAGACTGTTTCACTACTGACTTCTCATTATTCAGACAATTAAGACAAGATTGTCTATTGTCAGCATATTAAGAAGCAGAGACATCACTTTGTCAACCAAGATCAAAGCGACTAGTCAAAGCTATGGTGTTTTCAGTAGTCATGTACAGATGTGAGGGTTGGACCATAAAGAATCAAAGAATTAAATGAGTGCCAAAGAATCAATGCTTTTGAATTGTGGTACTGGAGAAGACTTGAGAGACCCTTGGACAACGAAGAGATCAAACCAGTCAATCCTAAAGAAAATCAACCCTGAATATTCATTTCAAAGACTCATGCTAACAGAAGCTCTGATAATTTGGTCACCCGTGACTCACTGGAAAAGGCCCTGATGTTGGGAAAAATTGAGGACAGGAAGAGAAGAGGGTGACAGAGGATGAGATAGTTGGATAGCATCACCAACTCAATAAATATGAGTTTGAGCAAACTCTGGGAGATAGTGAAGGACAGACAAGCCTGGCATGCTGCAGTCCATGGGGTCACAAAGAGTCAGGCATTACTTAGCGACTAAACAGCAACAACAAAAGGATAAGATCAGATTTTGATTCTTATTCTAAATTCTTATGTTTTCCATTACTTCCTTTAGTCAGTTCAGTCGCTCATTCCTGTCTGACTCTTTGCGACCCCATGAATAACAGCACGCCAGGCCTCCCTGTCCATCACCAACTGCTGGAGTCCACCCGAACCCATGTCCATTGAGTCGGTGATGCCATCCAACCATCTCATCCTCTGTTGTCCCCTTCTCGTCCTGCCCTCAATCTTTCCCAGCTTCAGGATCTTTTCCAATGAGTCAGCTCTTCACATCAGGTGACCAAAGTATTGGAGTTTCAGCTTCAACATCAGTCCTTCCAATGAACACCAGGACTGATCCCCTTTAGGATGGACTGGTTGGATCTCCTTGCAGTCCAAGGGACTCTCAAGAGTCTACTCCAACACCACAGTTCCAAAGCATCAATTCTTCAGCACTCAGCTTTCTTTATAGTCCAACTCTCACATCCATACATAACCACTGTAAAAACCATAGTTTTGACTTAACGGACGTTTGTTGACAAAGTAATGTCTCTGCGTTTTAATATGCTGTCTAGGTTGGTCATAACTTTCCTTACAAGGAGTAAGCGTCTTTTAATTTCATGGCTACAATCACTATCTGCAGTGATTTTGGAGCCCAGAAAAATAGTCAGCCACTGTTTCCACTGTTTCCCCATCTATCTATTTGCCATGAAGTGATGGGACCAGATGCCATGATCTTAGTTTTCTGAATGTTGAGCTTTAAGCCAACTTTTTCACTCTCCTCTTTCACTTTCATCAAGAGGCTTTTTAGTTCCTCTTCACATTCTGCCATCAGGGTGGTGTCATCTGCATATCTGAGGTTATTGATATTTCTCCTGGCAATCTTGATTCCAGTTTGTGCTTCATCCAGCCCAGTGTTTCTCATGATGTACTCTGCATAGAAGCTAAATAAGCAGGGTGACAATATACAGCCTTGATGTACTCCTTTTCCTATTTGTAACCAGTCTGTTGTTCCATGTCCAGTTCTAACTGTTGCTTCCTGACCTGCATACAGGTTTCTCAAGAGGCAGGTTAGGTGGTCTGGTATTCCCATCTCTTTCAGAATTTTCCACAGTTTATTGTGATCCACACAGTCAAAGGCTTTGTCATAGTCAATAAAGCAATTACTTCCTTAAAAACTTATAAAATCTTCGGTAAAAAAAGAAAAACCAAAACACTAATCTCTTAATTACTACTATTACCTGCTGAAAAATTACAGAGATTGATGTTATACCTGACTTCAAATGAGTTTGTAAATCATGTGTTACATAGACAGATTAATAAAGTCTTGTGTCTCCTTCTTCCTAGAAACTCATGCTATATGACAATAGTTCTCAAACTTTAAAGAATACGCAAATCACCAATCATCTTGTTAAAAATGCAAATTATGGCTCAGTAGATCTGGGATGGACCTTGAGATTCTGAATCCCCCCAGGACACACTGATATTGCTGGTCCACCAGCCACACTTTGAATAACAAGGGAGTCTAATAAACTAGAAATGCCACAAACAAGCACATGGATGGAAATTCAGGTCAAAGATATTAGAATTAAGTAATATATGAATAAATATATGTGTAGTATGTAATAATATAATAATTTACAGCTGAATATATGTGTGTGTACGATTAGTTGGAGAAATGTTAAATCAAATGGCAACCCACATCCTTGCCTGGGAAATCCCTGGACAGAGGAGCCTTGTGGGCTAGAGTCCATGGGGTCACAAAGAGTTGAATACAATTTAGTGAACTATGATGTCAGATCTAGAATGAGAATATACTGATCTGAAACAGTGAATACTATGATGCTGTTCCAAAGTGACTCCAAGCAATTTAGTTTCTGTTTTAAGTCACGCTGCTGCTGCTGCTGCTAAGTCACATCAGTCATGTCCGACTCTGTGCGACCCCATAGACGGCAGCCCACCAGGTTCCTCTGTCCCTGGGATTCTCCAGGCAAGAATACTGGAGTCGGTTGCCATTTCCTTCTCCAAAAAGTGAAAGTTAGGTTGCTCAGTTGTGTCCGACTCTTCGCGACCCCGCGGACTGTTGTCTACCAGGCTCCTCCGTCTATGGGATTTTCCAGGCAAGAGTACTAGAGTGGGGTGCCATTGCGTTAGTTTGGTCTGTTGATGAGCAGTAGTCACAGAAGTTAGGGGAAAGGGCTAAGTGCTGGCAATCAGGGGTGCTATGTTCTAGCCTCAACTCTACCATTGTTATACTATCAGAAGCTTGAACAAGTTACTTAAATTTCTCAAAGCATTTTGTATTTTTTCCCCTCTGTTAAATGAAGATAAAAATCATTGCCCTACTTATCCCATGCTCTTGTGAAGCAAGAGATGTATGAAACAGATGTGCATAATTAACAGTGCTCTACAAATGTATCATTTTTGACATTATTATTATTTATGAATAATGTCCTTTCAGATACCATCACTGAGGAAAGGAAATTTTGCCATCTACCTACTTCTTTCTTTTCTGAGCTACTTGCTTCTCTCTTTTCTGAAACTTGTCCCTGCCAGTTTAGGTAACTCTCTGAGCTCAAGTTCCTATCCACCAGAGATGATCAGATGGATTCAGAAAGTACAAATGTTGGTTTTGTGTCATGGTGTACATTGCTTCCTCCCTGAGACATGTGCAGAGCTATTGAGTTCTAACGAAGCCATCAAGATCACTGAATGCTGTTCTTAGGCTTCTTCTCTCCCTATTCCTTTTATTCTCTTTTTCCCCTTTCAGTATTCTAATTTGCATTTTGCATGGCTCCTAATGTCTTCTTCCTCCTTTTTTTCTGTATCCTTTTTTCCAATCTGATAACACCTGCTGATATGAACACTATTACTAGTCAGTTACCTGTTCTTATGTCAGTAGGCTATTTTATTTCATTTTATTAAAAAAATATCAAATTGGAATGATTCGGCTTTCACTGTCAAAAATAGTTTTTAAATCAATATGGCTATTAACTTAAAATCAGCATTGCTGAATCTTATGTTAAACTGAACATTTGTTTTACTACTCCAACCCTATTTAATGATAGAGTCTTTGGGACTATATTCTCCCACATTTAATTTGCTTTCAGTACTAGTTTGGTTTATTACCTAAAAACATAACAATCTTTTCCTGGCATTTTGAAAACTCTACAGAAAAACACTGTAGCACTCATATTATGCTGTCTTTTCCACCACAACCTACTTAAACATATCAGTATAACAACAACTGGAAATTGGTGGAGTACCACCCTCTAGGATTAAACTCTGGCTAAACAGTGACCTGAGTGGAAGGTTGATGATTCTAAAGTTCATAGTAGTGTAACTCAACATATTGGGTTGCCCCAAATGTTCATTCAGGTTTTTCTGTAAAGTGTCATGGAAAAACCTGTATAAACATTTTGGCCAACCCAAATAATTTGGACCACTCAAGTTTGGAACATGGAATTTGTATTTCTTCTTTCTTAGGTATATGATTATGCTTTAAAATTATTAATTTACTGTTTTCAGATGGGCAGTTAGAAAATTTGAAAATTCTAAGCAAAATCCAAAACGTTCTTTTGCTGCCAGATTCTTGAAAAGTCAGTATCTCTATTCTTGTGCACATTTTAATGGTATGATAACCTGGAAAGAATGATGTTAAAGCTGAAGCTCCAGTACTTTGGCCACCTCATGGGAAAAGTTGACTCACTGGAAAAGACTGATACTGGGAGGGATTGAGGGCAGGAGGAAAAGGGGACGACAGAGGATGAGATGGCTGGATGGCATCACCGACTTGATGGCAGTGAGTTTGAGTGAACTCCAGGAGGTGGTGATGGACAGGGAGGCCTAGAGTGCTGCAATTCATGGGGTCGCAAAGGGTCAGACATGACTGAGCGACTGAACTGAACTGGACCTGTTGCCACCTTTAAGAATACAGTTTTGATTTATTAAAAGATACTTTTCTTTATCACCTTCTAATAATGTTTTTTCTCCATGTAATAACTCCCTTGAACCTTAATTATCATACTCACATAATATTAATAAATTACTTATATACTATTGTTGTCTGAGTTCAATCACTGCATCAGAGGTAGCTAACAATTGCTCAGTAGAAGAGCATATTACCATGCTTATTAGTGTTTTGATACACATCCACATTCACCAATTATCTTAACAAAACTTTGCAAAAAGTAAGAAAATTGCACTTAAAAAGAAAGATGTGTCCAAGCATGTTTGGAATAATTTGGATTTGTTTTCACAAGGGTTCATGTTTCCAAATCCTTTGTTTGTTCCCATCCTAAAAACTTTAGCAGACATTTATTGCTCTTTAAGAGTCTAGATTTCAACAGGATGAACTTCTCCCACTTTACTATCTAAGCCACCATGCTGACTGCCAAGCCGTCAACCACCAGGACACCTAAAACATGCACACACTAGCATCGTGGCAAGATTTAGCAATCCCCAAGGTGACACATTGCAAATGCTTAGAAGAAATGCTCATTTCTGCGGGTCCCAAGCATCTACTCCAGTCTAAACACAGGCTGTTTCCTTTAAACCACCCTCAGCAACCTTCCCACAACTGCTCTGGCCACAAAACTGGCACCACTTGCAGGGTTGGAAGAGCAAAAATGGAAACAATCTGTTTTGCAAGCACTTTTCCAGCAAATTTCTGCTTCAGTACCTTAATGCCACCATCCAAGAATCAACTGCAGTTGCTCTCTATCCACACTCAGAAATGGGAGATGCATTGAACAACAGAACTGCAGAAACCTAAATCCTGTTCGCTTGAATTGTGCCACTGCTTGAATTAAAGTCTCCGAGCACAGTCAATTTTTAAATTACAGAAATACCGGGTCTGTTATGTTCGACTCGCTTGCTTTCTTTCAAGAGGGTCTGTTACCTTTAGTTTTAAAGTGTTGTAAGTTGAAAGCGAAACACCACTTGAGGGACCCAGGTTCAGAATGATTATTATGGCGCTTCTGGATTAGACCTCTTCAAAGTGTACGCCAGATGACTTTATAAGCCACACTTAGCAGATGAACAATCCTTTCATCTTATCTAGTTCTCCATTAGCTCTGTACCAGAAGGCAGTAGCTTTAAAGAAAGAAAAAAAAATGACACAAGAGTTTATGTAGGGAGACATTTGATGGGTGGACCACTGATGCAGATAATTCAAAACAATAAATTTTCACAAAGTGCAATTAAACACTATATGACATTATTGCCAATTTTCCTTCCTAGTTATATTTTTCTCTTTTCAGTGAGTTGATATAAATGTAAAAAGTAGTTTCATATATATATATATATATATATATATATATATAAAACAATGCATTTTGTTGAATAGTAAAATCCAACGCTTTACTTCCCCTACTGAATATGACCTTTTACAAATTACATGTTTATCTGACACGCATGATTTTCTTCATTCTGTATCATCATGTCAGGGTTGGCAGTAATTGAACAATATATGTCATCAGTGGGGAAATTTAAGCTGATTGTTTCTGAGAACTGGAAAAATATTTCACTCAGATCTTATCCTCGCCCAAGTCTTATGGATTAGATATTCAATTAAAGTATTTGATGCAGAAAACATAAATCCCATCCAACCTCTGTTTTTCTAAATCTATTTATTTTTTTAATCCATTTTGTATGTGTATAATATAAAGCAACATGTTTATTAATTCTGTTTATTATTTTCAGTTGAGTATTCATTTAACTCAATTTATAGATAATGGAGATCTGGATCAACTTCATCATTTTTAAATGTCAAGAAAAGAGCCAGAATTGCTAGGCTGACTGTGATGGGGTCAGCCTGCACCTAGATTTTCCTCTCCCTGAACATTCAGTGTCCTTCAACTCCTCTTTATCCCCAACTCTTGGTATCCAAGTATAAACGAGTTCTAGTGTCATTTTACGGAGAAGGCAATGGCACCCTACTCCAGTACTCTTGCCTGGAAAATCCCATGGATGGAGGAACCTGGTGAGCTGCAGTCCATGGGGTCGCTAAGAGTTGGACAGGACTGAGCGACTTCACTTTCACTTTTCACTTTCATGCATTGGAAAAGGAAATGGCAACCCACCCAGAGTTCTTGCCTGGAGAATCCCAGGGATGGGGAAGCCTGGTGGGCTGCTGTCTATGGGGTCACACAGAGTCGGACACGACTGAAGCGACCTAGCAGCAGCAGCAGTGTCATTTTAAAAATAATAATAAAAAAAACTCCCTTTCCTTCAGGAGTTTATAATGCAATTGAGAGGTAATACATCCTTATATAACAGAGACATGAGTTAAAATGGATGTTGTTGTTCAGTTGCCAAGTCATGTCTTACTCTCTGCAACCGAATGGACCGTAGCACGCCTGGCCTCCATGTCCTTCACTATCTCCCTGAGTTTCCTCAAACTTATGTCCATTGAGTCGATGATGCCATCCAACCATCTCATCCTCTGTCATCCTGTTCTCCTTCTGCCCTCAATCTTTCCCAGCATCGGGGTCTTTTCAAATGAGTAAGTTATTCACATCAGGTGGCCAAAGTATTGGAGTTTCAGCTTCAGCATCAGTCCTTCCAATGAATATTCAGGGTTGATTTCCTCTAGGATTGACCAGTTGGATCTTCTTGCTCTCCAAGGGACTCTCAAGAGTCTTCTCCAACACCACAGTTTGAAAGCATCAATTCTTTGGTGCTCAACCTTCTTTATGGTCCAACTGTCACATTCATACATGACTACTGGAAAAACCATAGCTTTGACTACATGGATATTTGTCAGCAAAATGATATCTTTGCTTTTTAATACACTGCCTAGGTTTGTCATAGCTTTCCTTCTAAGGAGCAAGTATCTTTTAATTTCATGGCTACAGTCACCATTTGCAGTAATTTTAGAGACCAAGAAAAAAAAAATCTGTCACTACTTCTACTTTTTTCCCTTTTATTTTCCATGAAATGATAGGATCAGATGTCAGGATCTTCATTTATTTAATGTTGAGTTTTAAGCCAGTTTTTTTCACTCTCCTCTTTCACCCTCATCAAGAGGCCCTTTAGTTCCTATTCACTTTATGCCATTAGAGTGGTATCTATCATCTGCATATCTGAGGTTGTTGATATTTCTCTGGTCAGTCTTTATTCCAGTTTATGATTCCTCCAGCCTGGAATGTCTCATCATGTACACTGCATATAGGTGAAATAAGCAGGGTGACAATATACAAGCTTGCTATACTCCTTTCCCAGTTTTGAACCAGTCCAGTGTTGCAAATGTGGTATCAATCATGTGTATGATTAGAAGGCATGAGAAGTAAATTTGACAATGGAGATGAGATCTTCTTGGCAAAAGTGGATATAATACAGGGAAGTGAGAAATGGATGTGGGTTAATTGAGAAGAGTGGGAGAAGGCTTTTGATGTCTATGATTCAGCCAAGGAATCAGAGACATCATGTCCTGGATGTTGACTGCAAGCTTGAAATCAGTCAGTGCTTAATTTATACAGCATCTTATAGCTTACAAAGTACTTTTACCTACATTATTTCATTTGCTTTTCAGAATTGCATGATATGAACAGAAGGAGTGTTAATAAGCCCCACCTGGAAAATAAAGGATGTGAGGGGTAGGGAAGTTTGGGGTCAAGTTTTAATTTCCACAGTAAAAAAGTGCCAGGGCTAGAATCAAATGCTTGGCCATCCAACTCAGCATTCTCTCCTGCAGTGGGTGTCCCCATCCTTTCAGGTTGCCAAACTTTCCCCTAGATTCCAGAGGAGGCTCTTTCCTTCTCAGTCAGGCCCTTTCTTCAGAAACCCATCAAAGCACTGTTCAGCTAAATGTTGAACTCTGGGTTCACTCAAAAGTTTCCTTTTACTGTTTTTTACTTATAGTACAAAGTCACTCATGATCGAGGACCCCTTTGGTGATTCCTGAAATCTCTAAGTCCAGGTCCAAATCTTTTGCATTTCTTCTGCGTCTGCTTTTATGGCAGACAGGTGTATGGCAGTTCCCTCACAGCTTTTCTTCATGCTTCAGACCTCGGAAATTGCTTCCGATCTGTTTAGTCAGCATGTTTTCTTCCTATTTAAATCCTAGTAGCCCACCTTAGGCCATACCTTCATGAACATTCTGAAAAATACATATTATCTTTCTTTTCTAAGCTTCTCATATACTCATTGCCTTTTCATTCATTTAACCCATTAGTCTTCACGTACCTTTGAGAAGAGTGTCAAATCTTCTGCTGCTTCTATATTCTCCATAGCAGGGAGCCCATGGACTTTTAACAAATGTTTCTTGGTTAATGGATCTCGGTTTCTGTTTCTATGTCAACAAAATGAAATAGCATGGTTATACTGTGAGAGCTTCATACTAAAATTAAATTCATTCTTAAAATGACCATCAACAAATATGATTTATTATCATGCATTTAATAGGATTTTATATGTGTTAAAGATCCTGCTTTTTAAAAGCTTTTCTTTTTAACTTTTAAGAAAGCAGTATAGTTTCATTCACTTCAGTTAACTATATAAAATTGGAGCTAACCTATTTAGATCTCAAAACAACTATAGCTGTCCCTTGGGCTTTACCAGTTTGATTGGAATTATCAATATTCTGATCTACTTTTAGTGACAAAATATGAATCTATAATATAGATTCTGAAGAAACTAAAGGAGATTTTTTTGTGTGTCTGAGGGAAGCTATAGCACTATACAAATTAGCTGTACCTTTCCATAAGCTACCTGGAAGTTACATATTCACAGGCCAATTGAATTGAGAAATTAAACTAAAAATTTTGCAAGTTACACAGACCATATGATGATACTGTCTTAGAATAATCTACTCCTCTTCATTAATCTATTGCAAAAATAAAGAGTTTTATTACTTTGTTCCTAGCATTTGTGCATGGTGGCAACTAGTTCCAAAATTTTTACTAAATTTAGGTATTAGATTGTGATCCTTTACAATGATATTTCATTCATCACCAAGCCAGTGTTAAATTCCTAGTGTTCCATGCGCTATTTTAAGCTTGGGTAAAATTTCTACCATTTATATTAGTTTCAGCAAATGAACAAACCACAATTCTGTAGTTTTCCACTATATTATTTTAAGCTTAATGTTATTAGAAGCTATTGTGCTTGAAGACAAAGGCAATCATGTCCCACAGCCAATTCTGAAGGCAATAGAAAATTGAGAAAGTAGTTTAATAAACAGATGCTTCCTTTGCCTTTTTAAAGAAAATCATATTTATTTGAGCAGCTTTCTCTATATAATACAATCTGCATGTTTAAAAGGCAATCATTTTCCCAGTTTATTCTGTTAAATGAAATCACAACTGCTCATAGAAGTATTCCCCTGCCTCACCCCATCTCATCACTCTAATGTGTCAAGTTAGGTGGAAAAGAGATAGAGAGTGAAATTCCAGAAGTGCTTAGGATTTAGAAGAGCAATTGAAGTTTTAAATAGCTCTCTTGATTATGTTTTTTTAAGAATTTTTACAAGAGCAAACTACAGGGGGCAGCAAATATTAACAGGCTCTGAGGATCATACTAAACCTGGGAATTAAGGAGTGCAGGACTACTCAACTTCTGCTTGATGGAAATGCCCAACTTTAACATGAAACATACAGTATTCTCATAGCTTTGGTTTCGTGATACATTACAGTTAAATCTAGAAGGCTTTTCCCCATTCATCTTTGCAGAGTAAGTTGAAGTCCAGAGGAATCTGTCACATTTCACCATGGTTTTTTGTCTTCTTTAAATTCCACAATCGAGTGTGATGTGCTGAAGTGATATGGATTAAACAGCTTGGGGTCATCTGAGTGTTAAAGTAAGGGCAATCGCACAAGAGCTGTACACATGGAGGGATGTGAAGGGCATTTAGTATGTTTTATTTACACAGAGTGAGTTGTGTGCTGTTGAAATTTCCTGAAACATCTTCTGCACTCTTTGAGGGATTTATTATCTGAGAGACAGTTTCCAAACACTTGGCGTATTTACAACCAAATCCACTATCCCTGAGTCTCTCATATGAAACTCATAGTCTATTCTTAATAAAGATAGAGAAATTGAATACATATTACCTCTTAATAGTGTTGGAGTTGACTCATACTTTTATTTTGAGGACCAGAGAGAGAGAGAGAATGCCAGACTCTCTCCCAGGGCTTTGATCTTATATCTTGGTGCATCCTAGAAAATAATATATCACAGAAGCTTGTCGTGGTCTATTCTCTCTCTTTTCTGGGAAAGTGTAAACACCAGAGATGGAAGCACTGTCCTTCATCTCCCTCAGACTCTGTGTTTTAAAATCTCAGTGGCTACTAGGAAGGTTGCAATATTCTTTAATTGTTGATATGATTACATAGAGTAAGAGCCCCACACAAGACTTAGAAGCCAAATCTGTTTCAAAAATAAAAAATGAAAATGTCAAGCTTGTGACAACATCCATGCAAGAGGACAGCACAAAACTGGAGTAAGAAATGAGGAGACTGAATTCATGTTTTGGTTCTGCCTCGGCAGATCTGCTGTGATCCCTGGCTTCAGATTCCTAACACTACCAACTGACGGCATTACCTATCGACGGCATTACCTATCTGTAATTCTTCATTTAACTGGCTTCTGTGTTTCCTTTTTACTTGTAATAAAATATTACAAGTAAACATCAAGATACAGAAAGTATCATAAAAACACCTGGGAACCCATCAACTCAGAGTAAGTGAATGTTAATTTGCCATACCATCCTCAGCTCTTTTTCCTTTGTCAAATAGCATTTTTACACATTTTATTACAGTATAACATACATTCAGAAAAGTTAGCATTTAGAAAGTGTACAATTCAACTTTTTATAAACTGAAAACATCTATGTAACCAGAATCCAGATCAAGAAAGAAGACATTCCAGCACCCAGAAGACCTGCTCTGTAGGATACACTGGCTTTGCTTTTTTATTTTAATAAATCACAAGGAGGTACTCTTGGTCTCTGGTTTCATTTCTTCAAATTCATGCTTATGAGATTCTTCCAGACAGTTGCATGTGGCTGCAGATCACTTATTCTTGTTGCTGCCTAGTATTCCTTTCTGTATATATCTTCTAAACTACTACAAAATAAAATATAGGATGTAATAAAGTTTGAGGAGTACTTTTTATTTTTTAACTTGTTCTATGTAGGTAGATGCATTTATACATTGTATTTATACATTGTATGCATTTATACATATCATTCAAAAGCTTGCATTTCCTCTCTCAATATTTTGCTACAGATGTGCTTCCACTTTAATATATGCATACTTCATCCATTTGCATTTCTGAATAGTGTTTCACTGAAAGTGTACCTCATTTAAACATCTAATCCTGTCGATGGCCACTGAGGTTCCACTCTCCTGGTGCACATCCATGGCGCATACCTGGAAGCATAGTCATTGGCGAGGGAGTTTGCACACTTCACCTTTACTGCGCGGTGCTGCGTTGCAGAAAGCTATGGGAGCTCCTGCAGCTCCACACATGCCAACACTTAGAATTAACAGGTTTCTGTCTGTTTATTTGTAGTTTGTTGGTTTTTGCCAATTTGGGGAGTGGGCATGGAATGGCATACCTTTGATGACTGGTAATGTTGCATGTTGACTGTGTAGACCACAACAAACTCTGGAAAATTCTTAAAGAGATGGGAACACCAGACTACCTGAAAAACCTGTATGCAGGTCAGGAAGCAACAGTTAGAACTGGACATGGAACCACAGAGTTGTTCCAAATAGGGAAAGGAGTATGTGAAGGCTGTATATTGTCACCCTACTTATTTAACTTCTATGCAGAGTACATCATGAGAAACCCTGGGCTGGAAGAAGCACAAGCTGGAATCAAGATTGCTGGGAGAAATATCAATAACTTCAGCTATGCAGATGACACCACTCTTATGACAGAAAGTGAAGAAGAACTAAAGAGCCTCTTGATGAAAGTGAAAGAGGAGAGTGAGAAAGTTGGCTTAAAGCTCAACATTCAGAAAGCTAAAATCATGGCATCTGGTCCCATCACTTCATGGAAAATAGATGGGGAAACAGTGGAAACAGTGACAGACTTTTGCAGGGGGGAGGCTCCAACATCACTGCAGATGGTGACAGCAGCCATGAAATTAAAAGATGCTTACCCCTTGGAAGAAAAGTATGACCAACCTAGATAGCATATTGAAAAGCAGAGACATTACTTTGCCAACAAAGGTCCGTTGAGTCAAGGCTATGGTTTTTCCTGTGGTCATGTATGGATGTGAGAGTTGGACAATAAAGAAAGCTGAGTGCCGAAGAACTGATGCTTTTGAACTATGGTGTTGGAGAAGCCTCTTGAGAGTCCCTTGGACTACAAGGAGATCCAACCAGTCCATCCTAAAAGAAATCAGTCCTGAATATTCATTGGAAGGACTGGTGCTGAAGCTGAAGCTCCAATACTTTGGCCAACTGATGCAAAGGACTGACTCATTGGAAAAGACCCTGATGCTAGGAAAGATTGAAGGTGGGAGGAGAAGGGGACGACAGAGGATGAGATGGTTGGACGGCATCACCAACTCAATAGAGATGAGTTTGAGTAAACTCTAGGAGTTGGCGATGGACAAGGAGGCCTGCTTGGCGTGCTGCAGTCTGCGGGGTCTGAACTGAACCGAATGTTGAATATTATGGTTGTTTTTGGTCATTGCACTTTCTGTTTTTCTACAAGTTTTCTTTTCCACACATTCAGCCCCTTTCTCCTCACTCCTTGCAGTTTTTGCTGATGACAATGCGGGTTTTTATCTCCTCTCTACCGTTATTTAAGAAAAAGGAATTGTACTCTAGTATAACGCTAATCCATCCAGCATGATTCTGTTGACTTCTCTTTATCGTCTCGCTCTCGCCTCATGTAGTTGGCCTCTGCCATTCCCCTAAAATTGACAAGATTTCCAATGGCGTCTTCATTTCTGTAACTCCCTTTATTGTCCTCATCTTATTTCATTTCTACAGACTTCATATCTATACCTCCACTCTTCCCTCATTTATTAAATACTTCTTTGTCCTTCCATTTCTCTGGATCATTGCATAATCTACTACCTGGTAAAATTTCCCAACTCCTCCCAACCTCAGAAGTGTGGTTCTTTTTCTGAGCCCCCTAGAACCTTGCCAGCACTACAGATATGCAAACTAAATATCTGTATACATACACACATGCAACCTGTGTTTTGTACTTACAAGTAACTATGATAAGAGGAGTTCTGAAGGATTTACAGGTCTGCATCCCCAGTGCCTAATGGAGAGTCCTGACACATTAGTGGAATGAATCAATACGTTGGACAAACATTTCTCTGGGGTCTCTTTCAGTTCTAAGACACTAGTTCAGAGTCTACAATGATAAGAAAGGAGCCTCAAATCACCCTTTCCCTGGTGGGAAAGTCTTGTGTCAGAACCCAAGAAGTTCTACACTGGTTCAGACAAAATTCCTGTCACGAGTTGAGCATCTATGCAGCAGCCAGGGTAGAGGAGTCAGTCACACTGAATCCTCCCTGCTTTAGAGTTGGGGCTGGTAGAAAAGCAGATGAAACCCCTTGTGCAGTCCAGTTCTCTTCCATTCCCCAAGCTCCATTCACCGAGCAAAGGGAGACGGGAAGTAGGGCAGAGGGAAGGGTGAAGTGTCTGAATGAATAAGAGGAGAATTAAAGCTCACACAGGGTTGTTAAGAAGGTGATGATACTCACAAGGATTTCTGTTTGTTTGGCTGGTTGGTTTTAGCCTGCTCAGAGGAGCAGGAATAAAATTAAATCTATGAGACTTAGATTTTTATTTAAGTCACATAAGTCTGCCCAACTCTAAGACTGCTGAGTCCCAAGGTGATTTAAGCTGCCACATAGTGATGCTTTTTTGCTTCAAATGTTTCCTAGAAATCTGTGACCATTATTAATAAACACTGACTAATAAACATTGTCATGATCTCACACCTGGTGAAAGGCATCGTTAACGTATTACTTGGCCCAATCCTGCTGTGTATGGTATATGAGTAGATTTTGCTTTCGTCACTACGTGAGTTAGCAGCGAGCAGAAAATTCAGGCCATTGTGTGGCTCTTCTGCTGAGAAGAAACTTATTTTCCAGAATCATCACTTGCTAATTTTGAATTAAATTGTATGCTGCTAATTTGTGCACATAACAAATGGCTCTTTTATGTGTTAGTGTTGCTTTTTTAAAAATACTGTGCTTTTCCACATGTGCTAAAAAATGCATATCCAGGGAAAAAAAAAGAAATGTTAGACTGATTCAATGCGCAGAGAGGTGTACAGCACCCTGTCTGTTCAAATACAAGGGCTAATTGATTCCCCAGAGACCTTGATCCTTATTCTTAAAGCAATAAATTTCACTTCAAAAAAACCCTGATTTATTTACACTTTAAAATGACAAATGTCACCCCATCAGTAATCCTAAAATGCTGTTGAACCTGGTCTATGACTGCAAAGGCCTCTTTGACTCATTTACTCATTGAGACAGGCAGCTGCCAAATGTGGCCTCCTCACTCCCACGTTAGCCTGCTTTCACAATGAAATAACAAATGAAAATAGGCAATTATAACAGCATCTTGCCTTCTAGAGTCCAGCATTCTTGGAAAAACTGCTGTGCTATATAAATAGCAGATAGATTATCTGCTTGCCTACGGTGGTGTGAGAGACAGGATTCTCTAAAAGAAAAGAGTCAAATGTAGCACAGAATGGAAATGGAGATAGCTCTAGGAATCTTCAAGGGCATCTGAAAATAGGTATCTAATAAGTACATGAAAATAAAGACCTGTCCATGCAAAAGTCCTAAGGCACCCTTTGTTTCATGCACATTTTTAACCACCCTGCCACAGTGATTTGGCCCTGACCAGGAGGTGAATTCTACTTGGTAAGGGTTCTGTGTCATTTGCAAGTCTCCAGGCAGAGTTGAAGGGAAATACTATAAACTCATAAAAGTTGACAAGCTCTTAACCAGAATCCAGTGACTTCCCAGATATGTACATATCCAAATAAGAATGGGGAATGGGAAGAATTAAGGCCACCTACTCCCTGGCATATTAAACCTAGAAAAGGAACAGTTTCCTGATCTAAGTAATGTCATCCTTCTGTATGTTTCCTTCTGAACTCATTTTATTTGAAATGCAATGCAAGTCCTTTATTGTGGCTGGTGATAAAAGCATACGTGCCAGGTTAGATATTTACATTTTCTGGTAAGAATAGTCAATGAGATATATATTATTCATTCAAACACAGTCGTAGAATTAGGCTGATTGACCTAGTTCATGTGTCCTTTGATCATTCATTCATTTATTAATTCCAAATATATGTATAGGGAGATATTATATACATATAATATTTCCTAATATGTGCCAGAGACCTGGTTACAACATGGGTGAAGAAGAGAAATGCATTATGTGATGTAATCTCTTTCTCCCAGTCTTGCTTACTCTCTCTCCTTCATATCCTTCTATTTCTGGTTTTACTGAATATCACCATCAGCATCATCTACATCCCCAAACTACAATCCAGGAAACCATCTTGACTAAAGCTCTTTTCTTCTCATTTCACTAAAATACATTCCTTGGTATACACCCTCTTGGATTTCTGTCTGGAACATTGCAATAGCAAAAATATGGATCTAATAATAAAATGGTAATGATTTTACTCATTATTTAATATCTTGGACCCCCACTAAATGTTTGCATTCAATATTACAATCGATATTCACAATAATCCTATGAAGAAAGAATATTATCACCACCATTGTAGAGATAAGAAAACTAAGGCTCAGAGAGTTTACATGAGCTGTCCAAGGCCTTCAAGTAGTAAGTAGAAGAGCTTGGATTTTAATCAAAGGCATTTGGATTTCAAAGGCTGTGTCCTCTCCCCTCTGCCACATGCTTAGAGTCCAACCTGATACTTCTGGTTGTGCTTCTCATTCATGGAGTGTCCCAGTAGAAGCTCCTTCATACACACCATTAGTTCATCCCTTTGAGGTGATATTTTATATCTAAGGTGAGGCACCACAGTTAGAAGCAGTCATAAAAAAACCTCAAGGTGAAGCACTTAATCTTACAAGAACAGACTGTTAGACTGTAGCATGGTACAGTTGAGAAAGGCCCTTTAACAAGAGCCCCTCCTGTAAAGTTCTTGTAAATTTCACCATGGTTTTACAGTGGGTGATATACGATTATTCATCTTCTCTTTTCTTTGTCTGAAATCTCTTTGGGAATAGAACAGTATTATTTTATGTTACTTTTTTAATCAAGGCAGTGCCAGAGAAGCATATCTACCTCAGTTTAATACTCAGAAAACAGTTATAGGACTGTGTTTGAGGTATAATTTCAAGTGTCCAAATGATATCACCCAATTATATAATAAACGTGAAAGCAACTTGGAAACAATAAATAGCGACATAAATGAAAGGTGTTATTATGTTGGTAGGTAAACACAGTCTTTCATGTGGTATTTGATGAACATTCTTTTTAAAGAAAGCAAAACAAACAAAAAATAAAGAAAGGAAAACATCCTAACTAATGCCACGTGATTATTCTGTTAAATAGTGATCTATGTAATTATTCTTCCTTTTGAATCTTCACAGTGAAAAATGCAACCATTTGGCTAAAAATCCCCAGCTGTGTGGATGTGTATAATGACCTTTTTTTATTGAAGTGTAGTAGATTTACAGTGTTGTGTTAATCTCTGCTGTGCAGCAAAGTGACTGCATGCATATATGTATACATGTATATATGTATACCGACATTTCTATATACATATATATAGTTTTTCATACTCTTTTCCATTATGATTTATTACAGGATATTGAATAGAATTCACTGTCTTATACAGTAGGACCTTGTTGTTTGTCCATCCTATATATAATAATTTGTATCTCCTAATACCAAAATTCCAAGACTTCCCTCCCCCATCCCCAACCCTTGGCAACCACACATCTGTTCCCTGAGTCTGTCTCTATAGATGTATTTGTGTCGTATTTTTGATCCCACATATTATGTAGTATTTGTCTTTCTCTTTATGACTTACTTTGCTTAATATGATAATCTCCAGGCCCATCCATGTTGCTGCAAATGGCATGTATCATTTTATGGCTGAGTAATACTGCGTGTATAACCACATCATCTGTTGACAGGCACTTAGGTTGTTTCCATGTCTTGGATATTGTGAATAGTGCTGTTATGAACAGAGGGCTGCATGTATCTTTTTTAGTTATAGTTTTATTTGGCTATATGCCAGATAAAATGGATCATATGGCAACTGTATTTTAGTTTTTTGAGGAGCCTCCCACTATATTCCATAGTGGCCACACCAATTTACATTCCCACCAACAGTGTAGGAGGGTTCACTTTTCTCCACACCCTCTCCAGCAATTATTATTTGTAGACTTTTTAATGATGGTCATCTGACTGGTGTGAGGTGGTACCTCATCGTAGTTTTGATTTGCATTTCTCTCATAATTAGCAATAATGAGCATGTGCCTTCTGAACATATGGGTGTCCTTCCTCGGAGAAACGTCTATTCAGGTCTTCTGTCCATTTTTTTTTCTTTTTTGAAGTAGGTTTGTTTTTTTGGTTGTTGATTTGTATGAGCTATTTGTATATTTTGAAAATTAAGCCTTTGTCCATCACATCATTTGCAACTGTTTTCTTCTAGCCTGTAAGTTGTCTTTTCATTTTGCTTAGGGTTTCCTTGCTGTACAAAAGCTTATAGTTCTTGTTTGTTTCAGTTCAGTTCAGTTCAGTGGCTCAGTCGTCTCTCTTTGTGACCCCATGAATCGCAGCACGCCAGGCCTCCCTGTCCATCACCAACACCTGGAGTTCACTCAAACTCATGTCCATCGAGTTGGTGATGCCATCCAGCCATCTCATCCTCTGTCGTCCCCTTCTCCTCCTGCCCCCAATCCCTCCCAGCATCAGAGTCTTTTCCAATGAGTCAGTTCTTCACATGAGATGGCCAAAGTACTGGAGTTTCAGCTTTAGCATCATTCCTTCCAAAGAACACCCAGGGCTGATCTCCTTTAGAATGGATTGGTTGGATCTCCTTGCAGTCCAAGGGACTCTCAAGAGTCTTCTCCAACACCACAGTTCAAAAGCATCAATTCTAAAAAAAAAAAAACAAAACAAACAAACAAACAAAAAAAAAAGCATCAATTCTTCGGCGCTCAGCCTTCTTCACAGTCCAGCTCTCTTTGTTTAGTTTTGCTTTTATTTCTATTGCCTTGGGAGACTGACCTAAGAAAACATATAATGACATTGTTAATTTCCTACATGTTCAATGCACTAGAACCAGTGGTTTTCTGTGATGGTTCTTTCAGTACGTTCTAGTTTGAAAAGATTAGACTTGAGGTCAAAGGGCTGATTCACCATTTTTCCAACTTGTTTGCATACATCACTGAAATTAGTGGTGGAATAATTTAAAAAGGTGGATACTTCATTATGTACAGTGCGATTCGTTTAAATGGAAACTGCCAAATTAAGTGAGGTATCAACCACTGAAAAGCCTTAAAGTGGTAGTTTTCTGTTTAGCAGGTGCAGATTTCATAAGTGCTTCCTTTGAAGTAAAAATCTCATCTCTTTGTAACTGGAATAGATTCTGAAGAAACAAAGCTTCAAGAGGTTCAGATGGGCTATAAAAAATGTTGTAATCTCCTACAGGAGAGATGTGATTTATAAGGCACTGTATTTTTTATGACATGTCAATGTTTGCAACAGACACAGCCAGTAAGTAAGAAGCTCAGATTTAAAAGGAAAGAGCAGTGACATAACTTTCTTTTACAGGTGTCATTTGGCTTGAAACAACCTTTGCTAACCCCCTGACTGAATCGTTTTGAATGTGTGCAAGTGGGGTTTGTGTAACAAATGTATACTTCTTCCCTCTAGGTACAGGAGCTAGCAACTTTCTCCCAAGATGATAGGCTTAAAATGATCTGTGCATGTCTTTGTTTGACAGTGATCTTAAACTAGTCTTGGGGGTTTAGCAAAGCTGGTCTCTGCCATCATGTACTCATTTTAAGAGGAGGCAGCAGATCATAGCAGGGGTTATGAAGTCAGATAAATCTGGGTTCAAAAGCCTCTTCTGCCATATACTAGGTTGATATGACCTTGGGTGAGTCACTTAACATTTCTGCACCTCAGTTGACTCATAATAAATGAAGATCATAAATCCACTTCAGGGAATTATTTTGTGCATTAAGTAATACTTGGGCTTCCCTGCTGGTTCAGATGGTAAAGAATCTGCCTGCAATGCGAGAGACCTAGGTTTGATCCCTGGGTTGGGAAGATCCTCTGGAGGAGGGCATGGCAACCCACTCCAGCATTCTTGCCTGGAGAATCCCCATGGAAAGAGGAGCCTGGCGGGCTATAGTCCTCGGAGTCACAAAGAGTCGAACGTGACTGAGCGACTAATATTTAAGTAATACTTAAACTAATACATATGTAATATCTAACTAATACTTAAGTAATACTTAAACTTTAAATGTTTAACCCAGTCTCCAGTACATGGTAAGCAATCAGTTAAGGCTTGATATTATTTTTCAGGCAATTACAAAGCATTTATTGAAAACCTACTATGCCACAGAAAAAGGATACAAGTGCAGTTTGTGTGCATATCCTCAAGTAATGAAGCACACCCCTACACCGCCTCTGCATTATATGAAAATGTATAATTAGAGTTTTTATGCAGTTTCTAACCACTAGCACATTAGCAAACAACAAACACTATTGCATGGTGCAGAGTTTGTTTACTTGGCAAAATGCAGATAATGCAGCTGCTTCACACAACAGCCGAACCAAAGGGTGCACTGATTGCAGAATAAATGGAGCCCCGGGACTATCTTTAGTTAGAATGTGACACCATTTTAAAACGTGAATTATTTGAATCATTTTTTTAAATGTTTTAAATAAGTTTAGTTATTTAAGAAGGTCTAGGCAATCCAGGAAATGTCCCACTCTTCCTGCCTGCATCTAACCAATTAGAACTTGAAAAGGGCTATAAAGTAACTAACTTCAAAATCCATAATATCTACATCATGGCATAGCTATCCAGGTCAAAATATATGTCCTGGAACATAATAACCATATGCTATAAAATATAATTGATATAATAGTATAAGTCAGAGTCTTCATTCTGTCCACAGACATTAGCATTATGAAAGGGTTCCCTATGGTCATTACGTAGTGAAATACCATTTATGCATATCTTTCCATGTATATAGTTATGACTGTGTCTCTGTGACACTGAACATCTGTATGAAAATCAAAAAGTTCAATCAACTCTCCAGATGTCCCCAAATATCAATGTGCTTCATTGACGGACAAAACAGCTGGACTTTTGTTTCTCATTTTATTTTCGTCCAGATGTTAGTTTGTTAGTCACAGCTTCTTTTGGAGTTGTGTCCTATCACTCACCTTTAGGATTATAACTGAATTACTGAAAAACAAAAAGGTTTATACATAATATGTTTCTCCTGTGTTAAAGGAGGCTGTCAGTCAAAGACTTGCTAGATGATACATAGGTATCATTAGTCCAGGCAGCAGCAGTGGACAGCTTAACGGAAGAGACAGCATGAAGGTTATTTGATTTGTGAGATAAACATTTTGTTTGTATTTACAAAAAGCATGGGACTGGCTATTGCTAAGTTCAGGAGTTTTAGAGCTCAAGGCAGTGTGGTATAGTGGAAAGACACAGGTATGGGCATGAGGAAATCTTGGACATAAGTTCAGATTTTGTCCTTGACTTGTGACATTGTGATCTTTGGTTTTCTGGAAGGGGATCCACCACTCCAGTTGCCTTAGGTTAGCACTAAGAGTCCAGTCTCCGGGAAACCTTTCAGTCCCAGGCAAATAGTGTTTGGTCACTGTATTTCTTATCCATAAAACAAGGGTAGTAATAACTTCCTCAAAGGGCTGCAGTGCAGACTGATGAATAAAGTAAAGCATCTGGCAGTTGAGAAGTATAGGGTCCCCAAATGGGAACTATTATCATCATTGTAAATCTCATCCACATTTCCTCTTCTGTTTCCTCTTAGAATGCGGGCTCGTCTGTTTCTATTTTATTCAACACAATCAACACTTCACTTGCACTATGAGAGTCACTCTAATTGATCCCATATCATTCCCCAAAGCACTTACGTGTCTACATTGTATTCTCCATCATCAAGTCAGTGGTCATGAACTTGATGTCATCCTCACTGGAATCTAAGGGATGATTTTGTTTCTTCCATGCAGACCTGGTATGCTGCTTTGGTCCAGATGAACACTGTGGATACTCTGCTTCCCTCAGTGAGCCTGAAACACAGTGGGCCTACTTGTTAAATAAAAGACTGATGCATGAACAAAAAATAGAAAAATATTGGTTGAATTATGACGAACCAATAAAGGGAACACTGAACTATGGCCCTTCTCTACAAATTCATCTTTTCTATCATGGATTTCACTTTACTTACTGCACAAATTGCTTACTATTAATATCCTTTGAATCAAACAGAAATATTTCTTTTCCAGAATCTGCAGTGTACCTGTTGATTTTTACCAACTAATCAGTCTAGTCGGTCCCTTATCACTTTCTGGTTTCCATGCTGGTCTTTGGGTCTCAAGCCTCTGTTTGCTCTCCTGCTGTGTTGAAACAACTACAGGTCATCTCTAACTTTGTTGCTTGGTCCAGCTCTAAATCCAAAGAACTTGAATCTTTCAGATTTCTCTCTTCACTCCATCTTATTTTTCTTTTGGCTTATTTAAACTAAGACACGCCCTGCTTCTAGTCCTCCCTAAATCTGCAGTATCAGAGACCAGACATAACTAGCAATAGGAAATCAATCACATATTTTATCTTCTCTGCCTTCCCAGGGCCCACTTTTTCTAGGAAGGATTCCCTGATGAGTCCAACCCAGTGTCTAACCTACCATGACTATGTCAAGACAGCCATCCACTCAGAGTTCTGACTGCCAGGGTTAAACAGAGCTAGACTTTGAATAACAACTCTGTCATTTGTAGATGCATGGCATTAAATGGCTGTTTTTACTTCTCTAAAGTTTAATGGCTCCTTTGATGAAATGAGGATAAGAATTGTACTTGTGATAAAATGGAAATAATAATTATGGGAATTAACTGAGGTAAGATATATAAAGCTTGGGGGCAGAGCAGACAATTCATTCACTCTTATTCATTCTAATATTCCTATCATGTTTGAAATCACCTACTTCCCTTTCTTAAGAGTCTGTGGAAGAAAAAAGTTCTGAGAATTATTGAATATTTATCCCCAAGCACTGTGTGCTTCCTTTGGTAGACGCCTATATTCATTACTGGACTAATTCTAGAAGCTGTAGAACTCAAATCTGTTAAGAAAGAAGATGTTTATTTGGGATGGACATAGAACCAAAACTTTTAGTTTCTCCATGTTACTTTAATAGTGAAAATACAAAACCTAACTAAAAGAAAGCCTCAGTGGGGACTTTTCAGAACCACAGGGGAGAAAAAAGAAAGCTTACACCGCTGACCTCTCACCTAAGCATTTTTCTTCCTTCTACTTTCAAGTAGTGAATAATCAACATGTCAGAGTTCATTTGGATCTAAATCCAATTAAGTCTGACCAAAGGGATAGTTACTCATAGCTTCCAGCAGGTGTATGCTTGGAAGAAATCTTCATCTGTGCCCTTTGTTCCATTTTTAAATCACCTAAGTTTATGGTCCTGGCCGATAAAGCCTAGCAGCACCTCCCATTGAATATCCAAGGAGAACAGCTGCTAGTTTAAGCATCTAGATATTCGTGCTGTAAAGTATTTTAAGAAATCACTTCTCTCTATTTATCTGCTTAGAACAAGTCTGAGTTGAAAATTCTCTATAATTTTCTTCTAAATCCTCATGGTAGTTGCTAAACCATGGGTAACATAACCACTGTGCCTCTTTTTTTTTTTTTTTTAATCATCTGTGAAGTGTTTTGCAAGCTTGTTGCCAGAATTAAAATTAATGCATGTGATTCAAGTGACACACAGTAGGTGTTCAATTAGTGGTATTCATTATTAATATAATTGGCATTACTGACTCATTCCCAAGAATTTTAAACATTTCATTATTATTCACCGTGGAAAGAAACTGTGTGTGTGTGTGTATGAATTTCAATCAGTTCTCACATTTATCTTCCACTAACAATGTTCATGATTTTAGATTGACTTCAGAAGTCATGCTCTGAAATATCTTAATCACAGTTTCTCCAGTTCCTCAGCATGATTTTTGTTGGGTAAAGAGGAGAAAAGTGATGCTTCATAGGTGAGTAGCTACTAAGTTTTCAGTACTCTGCTAGTACTCTTCATGTATTTTTGTCATCTATTTCTCATCACTTGTCTGTAAAGTATTATTATTTCCATTATACGGAGTAAAAGCACACAGATATAACTAAGAGCCCAGAGTTAAACCAGTCTGAATAATTTTAAATCACTTTCCACTTTGGCAGTGGGGGAGGGGGGTACAGATCTGGTTTCTGGTTTCAATTTTGCCCGGAAGTAATTGTGTTTTTGAACAAATTATCTCACCACTCTGATCTGTAATTTGTTAATCCATGAAAAAAAGGGGTTGCATTAAACCATTTTAAAGATCCTCTCCAGAACTACAAGTGAAAACTGAGACGCTGCAAAATAAATCTAATCAAAGAGAAATAAAATGAAAGGGGCACCTCCCTGGTTTTAGTCAATAAATCAACAATATTTCTTCCAGAGCCAATCTTTCCTGATACTATAAATAGAAGGAAAAAAATAGAAGAAATTGTTGGTTCTTGCCCTAACGTGCTTTTTTCAGACCACTTTATTGGTGCTCTGTTTGACCTTGGAGGCCTGATCCTCAGGATCCCAGGGTTCTTTCCTCCCTGTCTTTGTTTTTCTACCAGCGTGTGTCAGTTAACACTGAATGGTATCATCCTTCTCCTGTCCTTGTTCTTCCGAATAAGAAGACAGGAAGGAGCCCAGGGAGAGTGGAGGATAATGTCTAGAAAGGTAACTGAGGCTTTCCTTGCATGAGGGGATTGATGAGAATGGCTGAGAAAACCATGACTTGATGTCTTTAATCCTCTGTGAATTTATTTCTTTTCTCACCATTTTTTCCTTTCTCTGCTCAGTTCTATTAATCCTTAAGATCTGGGTCCTAGAAGCTTTACGTTTTTACACTCTGCCCCACATTGCCCCACTTCTCACTCTTTCTGCTCAGCTAAGCTCTCATTCTTTTAGTAAAGCACATACATTGGATTGTGTTTACTTGTCTATGTGTCTGCTCTTTATGTAAATCTATACCACTGTGAGTTTTTCAGTGCACTGCAAGATACACTAAAACATCTTCCTTGTCTTGTATGAAAGCGTATATCTACATGATACTCTTTTGCACAAACCTTGTAGAAGGAAGGTATCCTCATATTTGAAAGGAAATATGTGCCTAGCTTTAATAAAGCCTGATATGTCTGTCCTAACCAAATAGATATGTTACAAGTCAGTGTTTTACCTTACACTAGTATTCATGGAGTACTCTGCTGTGAGACCAAACTACATATTGAATTTTAATATGAATGTATAAAAATTTGATCAATATACAACTTTTCAGGAATGTTCTCTCTCACTAGTCTTTTAACTCCATGAGAGTAGGAAACCTTTTCTATTTTTTTTCCATTGCACCCCTGATGAGAGCATAAAATAAGTGCTTTATGAAGATTATTGAAAGAATGAGTAAATGAGAAAAGGAATGAACAATTACAGCTATTCTTTTAAATGAAAGAGACCTTGTTCTGCTAGTCTCTGCTGCATATCAGAAATGACCTTAGTAGTATTATTTTAGGCTAACTGGTGTTTTCCTGGGTTCAGCAGTAAAGAATCTGCTTGCAATTCAGAAAACACAGGCTCGATCCCTGGGTCAGGAAGATCCTCTGCTGAAGGACACGCAACCCAATCCAATATTCTTGCCTGGAAAATCCCATGGACAGAGAGGCCTGGCCGGCTACAGTCCATGGGGTCGCAAGAGTCAGACACGACTTAGCGACTAAATCACCAATGAAACAAAATGCATTAAAATATGTTAATTCTCTTTATTGTGTGTGCATAAATGTGCTGCTATACACATGAATAGTCACTTCTTGTTAGTGCTCTGCAATGAGGAACAGCAGGCGTGAGTTGATAGACAAGTGCAGGGTACCTGGGCCATTTTCTTGTTTCTGTCTTTGCAGTAATAGCATTACTGTTAATAGGCGGCCTCAGATTAAAGTAATAGTTAGCTCTGAGCAGTTAGAATTTTGCTCAATAAAAATAATGACATTAAAAGCAGTGAGGATGAGTTGATTGGATGCTGTGCTGGGCCATCATCTTCATGAAAAAAAAAAGCAGACGCACGTGGCTGGTGATTTCCACAGATAACGCTGAATGGGGGTTGAGCCAAGACTTGAGGTGAAGCCTCGCTTAGAAACAGCAGCTTGAGGATCTAAAATCCTGCCTTATCTCTCAAACACTTGCCATTCATATGCTGTTTATTTAGTGATCGTCAGTGTGGCTACCATACCAGCATATATCAAATATCACCAGGTAGATTCCTGAAGAAGATACTGTGGGGTTGCTTAGGGATATGGCTGGAAAAGAGATGACTGTCTTAATTTTTTTCCAATTTGACCTCTTTTCACCCAGGAATCCCCTCCTGCCTTTATTTGGAAGGCTACATTCCAGACCCCACAGCAAACATACGGTGTATTTTCTCTGTAAACAGTGTTACAAGAGGAAGGTTGAAAGTGTTTGCTTTGAAAACTCTTACTTAAGCAGAGAGACCAAAAATGTTCACTCTGTCAATAAATTTCTCCTCCTCTGTGATTTGGAAAGATCACTCTTGTCTCATTACACTTTTTACTGTATCAGGAAACATAGAATGGGTTGTTGAGCAGTCTCAGAAAATGGATGATGAGAGCCTGGGCCACCAGATTTGGTCCAGCCTCTGTCTATTTCAATTTCTATGAGAAAAGTTGAAGCAAAATCTAATGAACTTTAATGCTGGAAGGTGGTCATGGTAGTTTAGTTGCTAAGTTGTACCCAATTCTTTTGCGACCCCATGGCCTATAGCCCATAAGACTCCTCTGCCTATGGGGTTTCCTAGACAAGAATACTGGAGTGGTTTACCATTTCCTTCTGCAAGGGATCTTCCCCAGCCAAGGATCAAACCCACAACTCCTGTATTACAGGTGGTCTGTTTTGCAGGCAGATTTTTTAACAACTGAGGCCCTGGGGAAGCCAATGCTGGAAGGTTGTCCTGCCAAATTAAAAGAAGTTAGCAGGACTCTTCTTAGCCTTCTCAAACTTTAGACTCTTAACAAATCTATAATTCAGAATTGGGATAAGGAAGAGGATGTTAATTTTAAAGAGACATCCAAAACCAAAATAATAATCAGAACTCTCACTGGCCAGCAAGTGGCCATTGAGCCCTATGATAATGGACCAGTGACCTGACTGTGCCTGTTTTTGCTCATTATTGCACCCTCCATGTTTTTTGGAGTGCCAGGTACCTAGTAAGTTCTCAGTAGATATTTGAGTAAATGAATGAATGAATGAACAAATGAATGGATGAACAAATGAATGAGTGCAGAGCCAAACCTACTGGGCCCAATCATGTTGTTTATTCACTACTGATATCCCACCTACATTCAGCACTTCTATTTATTGTGAAACCAAGGAAACAAACTTCCAGGACAGGTTTGAAGAGTGTTTTCCATCCCTGCCTTTCACCCATTTCATGGCCAACATCTTTCTTACCTGAGCTCATAATGGACCCAAGAAAGGATAGTACTTGCTTGCAGATACCTGGGGATATAAGCCTTTCTCTGGAATAATAAAGCTGTATTGTATTATGTAAGTCTGAATGCATATACCCTGTGCCTCCCAGTTTATTCCTTGACCAGTATAAAGGAGTTGTTCTACACCAAAGAGAGCAAAAGTTCATACTACTGACCATAGTAACATGGAAAATGTAGAGAGAAAACTAATAATGACCTGGAGGAGGTATAGGATTGACAATTACTTAGAATCCCTTAGGGCACTGATGTGGCCATTCTATCTTGTATTACATACCCTATGAGGGCTTATAGGGTACAAAGGATTAAATTAGCAGTAAATCAAACCACTTCTCTTTTTTTTCTTAAGCATTTATAAACCTTCTTTCTTTATTTAGTTTCCTTCTTCTATTTTTGTTCTCCAGCATCCCCTACCCTGCTCCCACACGCTGGTCCTGTGCCTTTTAGTCTCTTTGGATGGTTAGAGAGGCAGCTGAGAATACAGCAGGTACAGTAGTCATTTTATTTCCCTGCAAGTATTGTCTGTGCCTGAAATGAAGAACTGCACAGAAGGACAGAGTGGGGACCAACTCCACTTCTTTCCAATATTGTACAAATCATCCAGCTATTAGGAACAGAGACACAGTGTTTCAGAAAGTTCCTTCAGATGGCTTCCTGAGAAGTGAATGGCATTTGGCAATGTTAGCTGACTATCATTTCCAAGTGTGATTAATATATACCTCTTCAATTGCTGTAAAGCACTTAATAAGTGCTCATTCTTAGGGAACTCTGGTCAATCGGCAGAGCCAATCATATGAACTGTACACTGGTAGGTACTGTAAACGTCCCTTAGGATGATTTCTATCAATAGAAATAGGAGGAGTGGACCTTCTTTCTGTTCCATTTTAGGTGGATCATGAGCAACATTTCCACAGAGTTATGTCAGTAGACATCTTTATTTCTATCCCATGCCCTGAATAGGCTTCATCTTTAAGAAGTGGATCATCTGAGAAAAGTTGGAGGCGCTTGTTTGTAGTGTTTAAATGTTAAAGGGACAAAGGACAAAATGATGACCCCTGGAAGCTTTGTCTATTGGCCTGTCTCCTTTGTGAATGTGAAATGTCACTGAGGGTTATCATTCTTAGCAAACATTGCCAGAAAAAAATGTCAAGTGAGATCTGAAAGTTCTTTTGCATTTTTTTCCTGATAAACTTCTATCATTTTGTAAGTGGTAGCAAATGTGAATTTTTATAATTTGACCTATTGTCAGAAAAAGAGTCATCAAAAAAATACCAAAATAGCCAAAGACTATTTGCTCATTAAAATATGTAAATCTATTTAGACATTAATTTAATAAGCTAATTTATTGTTGCTCTGAAATTCTTTATAATAGGAGAAATACAGTACCATTGTAAAAGTCCTTGTATGTCAGTGTGTCATAAAATTCTAAAAACAGCTAAAAATAAGATGTTTACTTACTCAGGTAGATAAATTTCCTTTAGTTCTAATGGACTATTAATTTGACATAGAAGTTACTCTGGGTTATTCATGTTTGACTTTTTGGAACAAGGCCCTGATTAGGTTTTTTCTTCTAATTTGGCTAATACAAATTATTTAAAAAGTGAAACAGAATGGTAAGAAAAGGGACAAGAATGACATAATTAAAAGGATACATTTAAAATACGTTTGCATGGCCCATATATCATGACATGATCTTGAACTTTGTAAATTTTAAAGATGCATGCAAATATATTTGTGTTTTTCACTCACATGATTTCAAACCAAGTCCCTCTTTGCAAAGGGTACCAGGTCACTCAGTAAAGTTTTACTGCAGTCCTTAAAAACACCAAATGTGCTGAGTTATTTTTGCAAATGAATTTCCCAGATTTAAATGGTCAAAGTATATTAACTCAGAATTAAACAGCCAATGAATTCTTTCTGACTAGGTTTCTGCCAGGAGAAATAATGAAACCTTTAACCAGGAAATAACAAATCTCCAAATTCTTCTGAGGATATTGCAGTAAAGTGATTATCCTGTAATATTAGAGTACATGAACGTACAAAGGAGGTTTAGAGGCATAAGCAGTTTTCAGGATTCATAACATTTTTCCCACAGAAAACTGGTTTCCTGGTCTATTTCCAGAGTTGAAAGGGGAAGGGAAACTGATGTTAACTAGAATGCAGGCTTTTCATCAGTTCATTTGGTTTTATGACTACTCCCCAATATACACCAGGGGTATACTGTTCATAAAACCAGTCCCAGTGAATTTTTTTCAGCTATGTCTCATGAGTTGTTTAAATAACAAGAGGTACATGCATGTACACACTCACACACATATACTCACTCACTCACATAAACGCTCTTCATTTAGATTAACCTAGTAGAGAACATTAAAGCAAAAGTGGTAAAAATAGAAAATTAAGGTCATTCTGTGCTCCATTCTCTTTTGAGTATCCTCACTTACTGAAGCATGGAAAAAAGATGTACCTTGTAAGATAATTGGAGTTCCAAGTAAGAGAAAACCTAACAAGTGTTAGTTGTTCAGTTGTGTCCAAACTCTTTGTGATACCGAGAGCTGGTCTGCAGTCTGCCAGGCTCCTCAGACCATGGAATTCTCCATGCAAGAATACTGGAGTTGGTAGCCCTTCCCTTCTCCAGGGGATCTTCATGACCCAGGGATTGAACCCGGATCTCCTGCATTGCAGGCGGATTCTCGACCGTCTGAGCCATAACAGTGGTTCTTAAACAATAAGGACTATTATTATTTCATAGGGAATCAATGGATAGGACTAGGATTCATTAATTTGGTGGCTCAGCATCATAAAAAAATTTTTATCTGTCTTTCCACATCTCACCACGACAATAAAAAGTGAATCATGAGGTCCAGAGAGGTTAAAACACAGGCATAATGTTTCTCAGTAAGCGACTGAGCCAGGATATCAGGCCACTCTGTCTGAGTCTAGAGCCTATTCTTCTAATTACACTGAAACCATGGAATATGTTATCGATGTTAAACATTATCTAAGGAAATGAGTAATTCCTATTATTAAACGTAGTAATATACATGAGCACCCAAACAATTAGATTGCTTATTACACAACTCTTGACACCCTGGTCCTTTTAAACATGTTTGAAAATACACATTGCTTACCTATACTTAAAAAAGAGTTGTCAAAGATTATAACATCTTAGAGATAACATGAACTGTGTCATGAAGGAAGCAAAAGTAAAGAGTTTCTGAAGTCATTCTACTAGTCTTCAGTCAAGTTTATTGTGATTATACTAGGACTTTCAGAGAGATTTACCATCCACTAGAAAGAGCTAGACACATGAGCAATTATGTTATCATAATTACTGCTTATACATTTAGTGACTGGAGTCCACTATTTCATTTACTCATCCCTCCCAAGCCCAAATAGGGTTTTTTTCCCTCCATATTATCTGTTTCATAAGTATTTGTCTATCTTCAGTGTGCCCATGTATGGTTTTATAGGTTGGACACTGAACAACTATACCACATACCCCTAAATATTCTACTTTGTTCCCATGCTGCTTTTGCTCCAAGTGAAGGAATGCCCTCATCATCTGCTAGAAAAATATCCTTCATTTATCTGTTTTGAAAGTTTCCTTAGAATCACCATCTCAGGTCAGAACAAATATCTAGACATTGTAAGCTAAACATTTATCAAATATTTCCTAGGAGACAGGCTCTACATGACAGTTTCAAGTACAGTTTCAAGTACTACAATTGTAAGTAGTTTGTGCAATAACTCTATGAAATAAATATCATTATCTCTGTTTTACAAATAAACGTGGGCTCTGGGGATTTTAACAGCTCACCCCAAGATACAGAGCTATTAAGAGTTAGGGATTATGCACTTTCATCTCCAGTGCAATTTCCACTCTGGAAATGAGTGGAGAGATAAGATTCATTAGGAGAGCAAGGCAGCCAAGTGCATGGTTGGCCAAAAGTATTGACTGCATTGGGATTAAGGTAGAGAGTATGAGATGCTCGAGGGAGAGAAGGGGCATAGTGGGAAGGCCAATGACAGACTTTTTCTTAGTTAGCTTAGTTGTGTCTGACTCTTTGCAACCCCATGGACTGCAGCATGCCAGACCTCCTTGTCCAACACCAACTCCCGGAGTTTACTCAAACTCATGTCCATCAAGTTGGTGATGCCATCCAACCATCTCACCCTCTGTCGTCCCCTTCTCCTCCCACCTTCCATCTTTGCCGCATCAGGGTCTTTTCCAATGAGTCAGTTCTTTGCATCAGGTGGCCAAAGTATTGGAGTTTCACCCTCAGTGAAACTGATTGGAGCGTCACCATCAGTCCTTCCAATGAATATTCAGGATTGATTTCCTTTAGGATGGACTGGTTAGATCTCCATGCAGTCCAAGGGACTCTCAAGAGTCTTCTCCAAGACCACAGTTCAAAAGCATCAATTCTTCAGCACTCAGCTATAAAGTCTATAAAGACTTTTTCTACTTCTCTGTATATCCCAGAGTCAGACTCTGCAGCTAGGCCACTTTCCTATTTATCCCAGGTTCATTTGGTAGTAATCAACGTAAGAAATTTCAAAAGCTTGTCTGCTCAATTGTCATCACACATCGTGAGCGTCTACAAGGAACAAAGAACTTCTGCTCTCTATTGGCTTGAAAGAAAGAAATAATATCTGGAATTTGCAGTTGAAGTTTTTATATTTGGCAGGATCACCAATCACATGTAAATAATGGTCAAGTCACTGAACCATCTGGTCACTGATTTTATCAGCCATTAAATTAGGTGGTAAAATGAAACATTATTAATAGCTTGTGAATTGTTATTCATTCACATGTGGGGAAAATGCAGAAATGCTCAAGGGAAAGAGTATTACATTGTCTTATTAAAATTTTACCCTAAGTTTAAAAGTCATGTGTTAAGAGAACTCAAAATTTGAATAAGATGTTTTGCTTCTGTAAACCTGAAGGACAAGAAGACCCTGCCCAGTATAACAGAAAACCCAGTGTTTTTTTTTAATGATGATGTACACACACAGAATCTTAAAAATGGTGCACAAATGTGTTTTACTATTCATGTGGGGCAGCCCATCAGTTCATATGGCATCCACCACTGATAGCCTCCAGGAGACTCTTTTGTTTCTTTCCTCTCTCTTTCTTTATTTCTTGTCATTCATAGTTCTCTGCAAGTTGCAGACCCACAAGCATGGCACCAGCAATACCTGGTTTCCTGATTTTTCCATTCTTTAGAATAAATCACTATAGAATAAAGAAACTTTCTTCTGTTACTATTAAGTTCATAGTATAATTTTCAGGCTTTATTAAGATAAAATAAATGAGAATGAAGAGAAAAATTAAAGAAAAAAAGAATGTCATCCATTTATCATTCATGCTTCAATCAAAAATCAAACACATATTTATATATGATCTGTGATATGCCAGGCACCATTCTAGAAACCAGTGTAGAGAAATACAAGAAATCAGTTATCCAGTCCCTACCCTCAGGGAACTTAGATTCCAGTGGGGATAAGTAAATAATACACAAATAATAAAAACAACCACGTATCACATGACAGCTGGCAACAATACCTTAGAGAAAAAATAAAACAGTGCAATAAGGATGATGGAGGTGGTGACATTTTATGCTGGGGGTCAGAGAATTTGGCAATGCAGGTAAAGATTCTTTCATTCAATATTTATTGACTGCCTGTGAAGAGCTTGGTACTGTATGAGATCCAAGATGAATAAGACATGGTCCCTACCCTCCAGGAGCTGACAGCTCAGTGGAGAATCTTGCCACCTGCTCCATTAAGCAGACAGATTAGAAGTCTCAGGGCATATTGAGGCAGTAACATTGTACACAGCTACCAATCTGAACAGATTGTAAGTATTCCAAAACTCACAGTGGTTTCCATAAAATAATTCTCACTTCAAGTAAACATTTTCAGTTGGTGAGTAACTCTATTTTCCACCGACAGCCCTCATATTTGAGGGCTTCCTTAATGCAATGATGACTGGTTGTTCTGACTGGTTGCCAAGGATTGTTTGGGTCCTTATTGAAATGTACTTGCTCAACTCCTCCAAGGCAACTTGGCTGGATTCTTGTTGCTGTACTGGCAAACACTGCCTCCTGTACTGAAAAATTTGTTCTTTCTGAAAATCTAGACTGTCCCTGGATGGGTTTCATGAAAATCAAAGATAAAAAGAATTACAGATTTTTTTTTCAAGTGATGAAGCACTTTGTATCCACAAGGTTTACATAAATGTAGGTCACATCCTAGATGCTGTGGCATTTTATCCTCGTTCTATCAGGATTTGTGCAGATACCTTGCTCAAAATGTCCCAAATCATCAAGAAGACAGAAAAAGGTGTAATTACGGTCAAAATACTAGCTTGTATCAACAGCTGCACTTCTTTATTGTGCTTTTAATACAATCTCCATGACCCAAGCTTTACAAAGTTTGAAATAATATAACATTGTTAAAAAAGCTCAATCATGGGAGGGGACAGCCCTGAGTAGAGAAGTCTTTGTTTTCCTGAAGACAGAGCCTTTTTTGATAGGGGATGGGAGATGATATCACACACAGTTGTTCCAGAGTAAAGGAGACAGACTTGCTGATCTCCACCAGCACAGACCGTGATAATCCACTCATTCTGCAGGCTCCACGTTGGAACCTTCCTCATCTCCATGTTCTCACCATCTCATGCCTCACCCTTCACCACCGTTGGAAGACTCAGGAGAGTACATTATTGTGGCCGAGCTGAGACACAAGCACAGGGGCTACCACTTGTTATAAACTTTCAGTTTTTGTTGGGGCTATGAGCTGACTTTTTAGTGGTTTGCTCTTCAGAGAAACAAAAGCAAGGGCTGCAGCTCTGGCTATTGATCAATTGCACCGCTGCTGATTCCCACAGGTTGCCACCTTGCAGAGAACTTGTTTCTTTCCCTATGGGACCTGAGGACCATGGTGCCAGCCTGAATCACATCCAAAGATCCTCATTTCCTTACTGCTCCAGACAGTGCATTTGTGCAGTCCTGCCTATTCTATGTTGGGGAAATTTCACATCAAAATTGGAATTTTGTTGAGCTATTCCTTTTTTTTTTTTTTTTTTTGCTGTACCAAGGTAAAAATCAATTTATCATAAATTCTTTTTTCACATGTTAGAAACCTTCCCATTGGTAAAGTGTTTTTTTTTTTTTCCCCTTATCATGGCCTCATTTATAGCAGCTTCCACTGCTGTGATCATGTCAGCTTTAGGGGTAAATGACAGACAGGAATTTTGCTATCAAAGTTACTTCCAAAGGCCACGAAAAAGTCAATCACTGGATAAGATCAAGAACTTAGTTCTAAATATAAACTTTCTCAGCACTTGCAAATAATAACTTCTGCCAAAGTTTAACCCTATGTTAAAATTCCCCTTAGGAACTTTGCTCCTCTCTAAAAATTTTCTTTTCTAAGGATGTCACTCAAGGTAAAATTCACTCCATTGAATCTTAAGTAGGTGATTCTGTGGTTTATTTGTAGGTTGTACATTTCTTGGGTGATAGAGGTGCTAACATAAAACTTCCATTATCAGCTCTGTGAACTTCAATTCACAGAATATATTGCAATTAACTTCTGTGTGGCCTTCCAAAATGGGAAGGGTGTCCAGTTGTTGGTGGGTTTGGCTTAGTTTGTGCAGTTTATTTGTTTGGGTTGTGTGTTTTGAAAATGTGCCCAGGGCTTTTAAAAAGAGTGATGGGAACATTTGTATAAAATGGAATTGAAAACAAAGGAACAGGCATTGCCAACACTCTAATTATGAACCTAGCAAGGTGGGTACAGAGTTTAAAGGGTATAAGACAAAAATAGATGGAAAGGAGTGGAACCTGGGGGTCTCAAGTAGGATGGCTGCATTTTCTTCTTAGCATGCAGGAGATAAAAAGCACAAAGCTCTCATACCCTTTTGGATAACCAGATTTATGGCAAACTGGGGCCCTTTTCCCCAGTATCCTTGTCACTCTGAGGCACTGTCTGGACAGAGGGTAAAGTTCTGAGGCTCCTAGTCATTTATGTCAATAATCAGTATATCCACTTCTCCCTCCTTCCCATAGTGTTCCCTTCAAGGCCAAAAGAACCAATGCTCCATGGAGTGCTGAACTAGAGGAGAGAGAGGGAGGACGATCACGTTGGTGCCATAACCCTTATGATGTTCAGTTGCCCAAGAGGAAAAATACCAAAGTCTTTGGAAACTTTTGACAGACAAATTTCCCAGAAGCTGTAACCAGAATAGCTGGAGGGTTGTTAAACAAAGGGTATTTTTGTATTTTCTTTTTGTATTTCAAAAAGAATTTGGAAAGTTTGAGAATCAACAAGATACGGGTGGTTGACACACACTTTCTCTTAATTTTTGAGGTTTCTTTCCCCTTGCGTCGTCATTTCCAGGCAAGTGTGTTTCATTCCAGACTTAAAATTCTCTTCTTTCCAGTCGCTGCGTGGATTAGGAATAATTCTAAGGTAAACATAACATTGCCGCTTCTCCTTGAAATGCATAGTTTTATTCTAAAGAAGATTTCATTGAGGGTGTCTGTTTGACATTCCCCCTGCCCCAGGTTGTACATGAGATCATATTTCCAAGGTAGCTATTATGCTGTTCTAATATAATTTAAGGATGGGAAGTAGATATAGTTAGCTGAGAGTATCTTTTAAGGCTTTTTTAAAACAGGTGGAGAAAAACACACACCAACACAAATACTTCACGGCCAAGTCTCCCTGAATCCAAAGCTAGAACCAGCATGTTCCCAAATAGAAGGCTGAAGCCCACTGAAACCTCCCAGCAGGCTACTGGGTTTGCACTACAAGGTCCGGTAAATTTCATGTAATTACAGCTGCCTGCTGAAGGAGTCCTGTGGTCTCCACAGGCTGTTAAGACCTTAGTTATAGCCAGAGAGAGAGAGAAGGTGGGGTTCAACCCCCCAACCAGTGCCAGGAGCTAGGTACTTCCTGCAGAGCATGGACAGTTAGAAAAAGACAGCTGTGCAGAGTAGAATTTAAGACATTTCTCCAAAGAAGACATACGGATGGCTAACAAACACATGAAAAGATGCTCAACATCACTCATTATTAGAGAAATGCAAATCAAAACCACAATGAGGTACCACTTCACACCAGTCAGAATGTCTGCGATCCAAAAATCTGCAAGCAATAAATGCTGGAGAGGGTGTGGAGAGAAGGGAACCCTCCTACACTGTTGGTGGGAATGCAAACTAGTACAGCCACTATGGAGAACAGTGTGGAGATTCCTTAAAAAATTGCAAATAGAAATGCCTTATGACCCAGTAATCCCACTGTTGGGCATACACACAGAGGAAACCAGAATTGAAAGAAACACATGTACCCCAATGTTCATCGCAGCACTGTTTATAATAGCCAGGACATGGAAACAACCTAGATGTCCATCAGTAGATGAATGGATAAGAAAGCTGTGGTACATATACACAATGGAGTATTACTCAGCCATTAAAAAGAATACATTTGAATCAGTTCTGATGAGATGGATGAAACTGGAGCCGATTATACAGAGTGAAGTGAGCCAGAAAGAAAAACACCAATACAGTATACTAACACATATATATGGAATTTAGGAAGATGGCAATGATGACCCTGTATGCAGGACAGCAAAAAAGACACAGATGTGTATAGTGGACTTTTGGACTCAGAGGGAGAGGGAGAGGGTGTGATGATTTGGGAGAATGGCATTGAAACATGTATAATAACATGTAAGAATCGAAATGCCAGTCTATGTCTGATGCAGGATATGACACGCTTGGGGCTGACGCGCGGAGATGACCCAGAGAGATGTTGTGGGGAGGGGGGTGGGAGGGGGGTTCATGTTTGGGAACGCATGTACACCTGTGGTGGATTCATGTCAATCTATGCCAAAACCAATACAGAATTGTAAAGTAAAAAATTAAAAATAAATAAATAAATTAAAAAAAATTAAAAAAAAAATAGAAATACAAGTAATTTTTGTATATTGACCTTGTATCCTGCAACTTGGCAGAACTTATTTGTTAACTCTCACAGATTTGTGTTTGTCCGTGTGTGTATTTCATAGGATTTCCTTACAAAGAGGATCATGTCATCTGTAAAAAAAAAAAAAAAAAATTTGTAGATTTAGATAAAATAGTGCCCTGTTTGTTTTCCTTTTAAGAAGTATAGAAGAAAGAAAAAGGCAAATCCTAGAAAAAGGCAGCTAGCCTTTTAGGAAATCTCAAAACCTGCTCCGCTGTACAGGGTCATTTTTCTAGGAGCAATACGTACAACAAGTCATGGATTTGAATTGAGTTAATCATGGTGGTGTTCAGAATGACCCAAAAACATGCCCCGAATTCTGACTCCCAGGAACTAGCTCAGAGGTTCTAATTCAGAGCATCCAGATGAATTCATGGGTTATCTGTTTTTTTTTTTGTTGTTGTTTGTTTGTTTTGCTTCACTATGTGACATGCAGCATCTCAGTACTTAGAGCAGCCATAGAACCCATGCCCCCTGCCATGGAAGGACCTAGTCTTAACCACTGGATTGCCAGGGAGGTCCCTGGGTAATGGGTGTTTTACCATCCACAAATTATTAGGAGCCTTGCAAGAGGTGGTCATCTTAAAATTCTTTGTGAACTGCAAAGTGCCACATTAATATTAATATTTAACTAATATGGTGTGGACAGTGTTCCTCGAATTTGTTAGCTACTGTGCTAAGAACTCTTAGAGAAATAAAGGAAGTCTGCTCTAGTGGCGTAGTTTGCACAGTTGATCATTTTCTACTATGAGGGTTTACCAAGAATACTCTCCTCTCAAGAAAATGAATTCCTTAAGCAAAAATTTGTGAGCCACATCTCTCTCTCAAAGTAGTAGTTGTGTTGTTCCTGATTTAACTCACAAATAACACATGAACATCAAGACTTAATTCCAGATTTTTTCCAAGGGGAAAGGGGTTTCAGTCTTTCTGATTCTTTATTTTAATCACAGGTTTATTTGGGGGTGGGATGGCTAGAATTTAGGCTAATTTGATGACATTGCTTCCTCTTTAAATTGGATGGCAGGGAATGAAAATCATTAGGGGACATTTGCATTGTATTTGGATGAAAGGGTTTTCCTTAATATGTGAGCCTCACTCACAGAACACATTCTTTAGAATGACTTCAATAGCGCATAGTTGACATACCTCACACACAGCGGAGGCCTGAATGAGTGAACTGTGGGATGAATGAAAAGTGAAAACTAAGTAAAAAGAAATACTAAAAACATCCCACCAGTATTCAAAATTTGGACTATGTTTCATTTGTAGTTACTACTTAAAAACGGAATCTAATTAAGCGGACATTTCTTTTTCACTTATAAAAGTGCTTTCACAAAAAATCCTGGAGCTGGGAAATAGGTTAGAAAAACTAGTGTTTTTCAAATTGTGTTTCCTAGAGTTGTAAAGCAATGTTACTTTACCTTGGTTAACATTTGAATCACTTGGGAAGTTTTTTTTTTAATTACACTAATGCCCCATTCTCAAACAATCCAATTCAGATCATATGAGTTGACTCTGGGCATATGGTTTAAGTTTTCCAGGTGATTCTAACGTATAGCCAGGGGTGGCATCCACCTTTCTAAGGGTTCAACACTCCCAACATTTAGACTTGTATTGTGATAAATGCAAGTATACTCTCTGGAGACAACATGATGGAATATATTAAACTGGGAAAACTGTGATATGTTTGTGCCCAGTAGAGTTTACACTCATATCAGAGAAAACACTAGACTTCTGAAAAATTCAATAGCATTCTCTCTTGCCCTCTTTGTATAGGACCTTCTGCAGGTATACAGCGGACACATGGATGATTAAGGCCCAGTCTCTCTCTTAAAGATTTTATATTCTTGCCATCTGAAAACATACCAAGGGTTTGCTTGTGGCAGAGGCACAGGGAAGGAATGAGAACAACAAGTATAAATATAACTTTAATAAAAAGCAGGTGTGTTATGGATGACACAGGAAGGATTGAATCATGGACAAAATACAGCTTTCAGCATTTGCTCTACTTTCTCATCTCTTCTTTCCCCAGCCTAACTGACCAAATTGAGCAGTTCTGACATGCACAGTCTGGGAACACAGTCTGCTTTGGGGCAGTGCAGGAATAAAAAGGAAAAACAATACAGGTGCCATGTTCTTTCTTTCCTCTACTTGCTGTGTGCTATGCTTAGTTGCTCAGTCGTGTCCAATTCTTTGTGAACCCATGGACTGTAGCCCACCAGGCTCCTCTGTCCATGGGGATTCTCCAGGCAAGAATACTAGAGTGGGTTGCCATGCCGTCCTCCAGGGGATCTTCCCAACCCAGGTATGGAACCCAGGTCTCCTGTACTGCAGGAGGATTCTTTACCATCTCAGCCACCAGGGAAGCCCACTTGGTGCAAGGAAGGCTATTTCCTAGAGCCTGCCACCAGGCAGAAGGTTCTTCTGGTGGAGAAAGCATGAGTGCCAAAGGTCCATTTCAGGATGGCTTCTAGATGTCTCACACATTTCTTTGTCAAGGGAAAGACAGAAAAGCTCCTGCCTGACTTGTTTTGCTTTTGTGCTTCTCCAGGTCAAAGATTGTTAATAGTCCCAGTTTTGTTTATCTCCTGGCATGAATAATGAGCAAAGCTAAGTGGAAGAGAGAGAGGGAGAGAGAGGGAAAGGAGGGAGGGATGAACGAAGGGATTAAGGGAAGAGAAGGAAGAGAGAGAGAGAAAAAGAGTTAAAAGCTTCCATAGTCTTCAACTCCTCATATTCGTCTTAACTCAGAATTTTTGGAATTTCATTGTTCTCTTCCTAAACATAGTCACCTGGCAAAAGAATTTCAAGGCATGATTAGACATAAGTTCATGTAATTTCCCACTGACTCTGTCCAGTGCATTCTCATATTTATAGTATGTTACGGTTCCAATCATTGATAGATACCAATTAAACAAGCCATGAAACACATCTTGGGCACGAGTGCTTTCTGTGATCTATCATCTTACTTCAGTAGACTAACAAAGAATCAGATTTTTTTAAACAAATAAATATACAAGTTTATTACCATGTGAGTTTCAAATCCAGCATAGAGAATTAATGCAACAGAGAAACAATGTTCTAGGGAAATCCAAAGAATCAGATGTTTTAAATGAAATAGTACTCATGCCTGGGTAGAAGAATCAGGAAGACAATAAATGCCCAGCTAGTTGATGAGATTTGATGAGATGGCCCTTAAAGGCTGGGCAGGGGTTCAACATGTAGGCAATCATAAGCAACTTGAGTAAGAAAAATGTACAGTTTTGTTCAGACAGTTCTGGAGTTTAAGGTATTGGTAGTAAAGCAGTGGAAATTTAGAATGGAAAAATGAGTCGGGTAGCATTCCATTTGTGGTGGCCTTTCAATGCTGTTAGAATATTTCTACTTAGGTTGGTCAATAGTCCTGAACCACTGAGATTTTGGGGTGTTTTTTTTTTGAGCATAGAACTTATATAATTAAACTTGTGCTCTATTAAATTTAATTGCGCAGCACAATGGAGAATAGATTGGGGCCAATAAGAAAAACATTAAGAGCAGAAGAATATACAAAAGATTATTGTATGAGTCCAAAAAAGACATTTATATTAGAAAAATGGGTTTTGGTGGTAAGAAAAGGAAACAAAATGTAACCTTTAAAAACTGAAAAATAGATAATAACCAAGAATGATTTTTCTATATTTATAAAACAAGCACTGACTTGAATTGATGATTTAAAGTATTCATACATGTGGGAAATAATAGTTTTTGTTTTGCCTGTTTAAATTTTTGCTGGACTTGTTTAGTGTTACTAGTAATCTTGGACATGTGATCAATGAGTTTTGAAAATCAGGATGTTTTGGAATAATAGATGATGATACAGGAAAAGAATATTTAGAGATAAATGAATGCTTGATCTGCCTAATAGAAGTGTACCTAGTTAGAAATGAAAAGTTCAGTACCAATCAGAGATATGATGGATTTTCATTCTACTGAATTGATCAGTTATTCTGACATCTAGTAGGAAGCCATGGAAGTTTGTAATTATATTAAGAATTCTGTGGCACTATGAATTCATCCACTCCTGTTCAGATTCTACTATTATTTATCTGTGACATTTTGTGGTATCTTTTAGTTAGTGAGGCCTAACTCACGGTTATTTTACCTTTCAGCAGAGGCCCAGTAAGAGGGACTGTGAGGGTAACATCTGACCAGCCTCAGGGATATCTAAGCCCATGTTACCTTCCATTGAGTCATTCAGCAGAAGTCTTGAGATTTTGCTTGTTGATGGTGAAATATGAGTGTGGAGATGTTTAGAGATTAATAGGGTGCAAATATACACATACAAAATACAGAGAAACAGGAAATAAGAAGAAAAAGAATGTGAGACCAGAGGCAGGACAAATTCATTCTCTTTAAGTGAACTGCAGGAAGCTTTGTAAGTAAAGTGATGTTTCTCAAGGAAAGACTAATTGACAACCAATTCATTTCCTCTTTCTCTCTTCCTAGCTTCATCCTTCATTTCCTTTACTTTCTCAAATATTTATGGAATACATAGAGAGCTGAAAGTTCTATTATAAGAGCTTTCGGCTCCAGTCAGACATGAATCTGCTGTCAAACAACTAAAAAGAATATTATGGACACATCCAGTAGAAATTGTTAAGTGGCATAATGAAGTATAAGAGGAGGTTATAATGAAGATAGAGAAAGGTTTGAAAAGTGGCTGAAAAATAGTCATCTTAATGTCTTTGCTGTGTTCATTGTCTTGAAAACTGCTCCTGAATTTCTTCAGAAACACCCACAGCTATGCTGGGAAGCAAGGTGAAATCTGTTAACTGGGGGTCCCGATCGAGGATAAAAGCTCTGGTTGGTCACCAGTCATCTATAATTCACAGCCTGTGAAGAGGTATGCTGCTGCTGCTGCTGCTAAGTCGCTTCAGTCGTGTCTGACTCTGTGTGACCCCATAGACAGCACCCACCAGGCTCCCCCGTCCCTGGGATTCTCCAGGCAAGAACACTGGAGTGGGTTGCCATTTCCTTCTCCAATGCATGAAAGTGAAAAGTGAAAGTGATCGCTCAGTTGTGTCCAACTCTTCGCAACCCCATGGACTGCAGCCTACCAGGCTCCTCCGTCCATGGGGTTTTCCAGTCAAGAGTACTGGAGTGAGGTGCCGTCACCTTCTCCGGTGAAGAGGTATACTTCCATGGAATTCAACTTGTTGTGTTTTGCTTCTGAGTGAGTTTCTGAAAATCACTTTCTGAAATCTCTTTTGAAAGACCCTTTACAAACAACTTTGTGACTCTGCATGGTTTTCTAGGTAAAACTGTGGACTGAACTTGGTTTGTGGGCACAGAAGTCTTACTCATATTGAAAAGCTACTGCACTTTGGGTTTTACCTTCTTGGTCTTATTGTTTTTCGTCTCTCTCTCCAACCATTGAGTTTCAAAGCACATTCTTTATTTAAGGAGATGCAGCACCCTCTACAGTAGCGGATTGTGAGTCATTAACATCCTGCAGCAAGTTCTAGTCTTGACAGATAAGAGTCAGCCTTGTGCACAAGAAATGTTAAACAAATGCTGCTTCATTTTTCTCTCATTCTCTTACACAATACCAACTTTGGTTGGCCAGGGACCCAATCATAAAACTGTAGTTTCAGAATTTAACGTCATTTCCAGGTTAGGTCCCATGACGTTGATATTGAAACCAAACTGTTTCTCTTTTTAAAGAATTTTGTTATCACTCCCAAGAAATCTCGGTGACTCATTTCCATTCTTGCCCCATTCTTGTGCCATTCAGCAAAATGGAGGTTGCTCCATCAGTTTTTGGTCTCCCTAGATTTCCCCCTCACTGGTGATTAATTACTGGCTTTCTGGTGACTTCTTAATCGTTTTTTTTTTTGTATTTTAAAATAGTCTTTATTTTCAGAATTCCCTAGTGTAAGATACAAACCCTAAATGGAATGTAAGTAATGACAATTACTTTTCTCACCATTCAGCTTTACCTTTACTACCAAAGACACCATTTGAAAATGTGTACAAATCATAAAGTTTAAAATTTCAAAATAAACACAAGGCAATTAATTTCTTCAGTGAAAACATTAGCATTTAAAGGTTAAAGTCTCAGAAGAATGTGCTTATTCCTTAAAATTACTAACAAATTACCCATTTGTGTTAGCATGTGTTGTCTTTTTAAAGTTGCTGTACATATATAGAGAGGTGGCCTTTGACTATTTAAACACAATCGGTTTAAGTCAACAAAACTGAAACACACTTTTATTGCTGGAAATACTGAAATCCACAGCTTCATGTATGAATTAATGCAACTTCTTGACAAATCACCTGTTAAATTTTAGCTGACAGCTTGTCATATATTAATTATAAATAATTGTAATATACGGCTATCATAATGCATGCAACACAAAAAAATAGGAAAGGTAATTAGAGTCTATCCTTTGTTTCCCTCCTTCACTTCTTGCTCACAAGAAAAAAAATGACCCAATGTTTCACTTGGGTTGGGATAGTGCCAGTGGTTAATGGAATGCCCCACTCTACTAAAGAATTTAATGGGAATATCCATTTGTCACAGTCGCATGCTGTAATCTCCAGTAGCAGAGCCAATGGAAAATAGCATCGTATCATAACGTCCTCTACATACAGCAGGTGAGGCCAACAGTCAGGAGAGAGGGCCTGGCTTTAGAGAAAGATGTGGAGTTTTTAAAGAGAACATTCCTGCCTGACAGCAACAAGAAATGCTGCCTTGGAGAAAGAAGAAAGTACATTTCCTTCATATGGAGAAAAGCTGGAATGTTTGCATAGCATGTCTCAACATCTCTAACCACCTCTACTGGAAGCCCACCTGTTTGTAAAGAGACTTTAGACTTTAGACTTTAGGTAGTGTAATCAGAAAGATCAGGATTAGAGGCTCATTTTGATCAGCTCCTACTTCCGAATTTGAGCTTTCAAATCTGAGGAATGGGAATAACAGCACCTAAACCTGCAGTGTTAATGGTCTATAGAGTCTCCATGTAAGTTAAAAATAGTAGCATGGCATCTGAATTTTCTTCCTTTCTTCTTCACAGTTTACGTAGAATTATAGTGTCGTCTGAATACTTTATATGTGTATGTCTTGTGTTCTGAAATGAACAGAAATATTGTTCAGTTTAGGGACTGTGTTTTGCATATGGGGCTTCCTTGGTAGCTCAGTTGGTAAAGAATCCGCCTGCAATGCGAGAGACCCTGGTTTGATTCCTGTGTCAGGAGGGTCTGCTGGAGAAGGGATAGGCTACCCACTCCAGTATTCATGGACTTCGCTGGTGGCTATATTATCTTTCTCGTGTGCCAGGTCTGTGTTTGATCAATAAATAAGCTACTGAGAAATGCCATATGAATTAAATTTGGAAAGCTCTCGCAAACATTTTAACACTTGTAGAGATTAAGTTATTTGAGGATTAAAACCATTAATTGTTATTCCATGTGTGCATTTAGCAGCAAATTAATGAAATATATTAGGCATAAGTAGCACCTATAGGAAGAGGTCTCAAATACTCATTTCAGTGCCTTAGGAAAGGGTTTAATATCTTCAGAACATGCCATTTGAACCTATGTCATATTTCTCCAATCTACTTGGATTTACTACAGATCATTGCAGTCTTCACAAAGGAAATATGACCAACAATTAATGCAGTTCCTTGGATATTAATTTATAATCAGAATAGAAGTAAAAACACAAAATTTTGAAATAGAACAGTTGTTTCTAAATTCTAGCTTGGCCACTCACTAGCTGTGTCAGATTGGCCAAATTACTTATACCCTTGGCTTCTGCTTCCTCAGTTATACAGTGGGGCTAATGATACTTAAGTAACAAGGCAGTTGTTAAGATTGGAGGTTTTGAAACTTTTTCTTTTAATCACTAGCCGCATGATGGGACCAAAAGTTTTACAAAACAATATTTAATAGAGATAATGCACTCTTTCTTTCCTACTTTCATTTAAAAAATGTTTCATGACACACCAGATTCATGACCCAGAAAAGGTCATGATGTGCTTTTTGAAAAACAGTGGGCTAGGATGATGTTTAGTACATAATACAAGTGATTACTGTTATTGTCCTTAAACATTATTTTCAGCCTTTTTAGGATGCTTCATGATGGATAAGAATAAAATCTTCCCAGTACTTCTAGGAATTAACTTCCTTGGATGGGGTCCAAAATAGACTCATACTCATCGTATGCTGAATTCTGCACTAGAGGGGGTTGTGCTATAGCAAAGCTTCTGTGTGCTGTTCATCAAAGAATGTGAGAGCTAGAAAGGAACTAAGGAAACGTCTAGTACCATTCCTTCATTTCCCTTCATGGAAGTATTTATAGTTTTAAAATATTCTGTATTTATTGCTCACTGATAAGCTGAAAAACTGGCTTCTTGGATCCAGAACTGGGCAGCAATTAGGAGTAGCTGAGGCGGTGGGTGGTGGGGACACTGGACGATGCCATCTGGGGTTTTGTTCTCCTTCTGCCAACCAATAGTTGGGTCACCTTAAACTCTCTGGGACTCAGTTTCCTTACTTGTAAAATTAGGTGATTTGGCAGATTAGTCCCCCTCTGATGCTTTTTGACCTCAAAGCTCCAAATGGTTAACTCTCTCCTATACTGTAGTAGATGCCACAGGGAGCTATTTTGTTACAAATCTGATCTGAATATGTTAATATGTGTATATGGGGCTGCAGTCTTATTCCCAACATGACTTAGATGTACAGAGGAAGCTTGGCTCTTCTACTTGTGCATGCTCTCTCTCATATCCCCCTGAACAACACTCTTTTGTATTGGGTTGGCCAAAAAGTTCGTTTGGGTTTTTCTGTAAGACGTTGCAGGGGAAACCCGCACGAACCTTTTGACCATCCCAATACAATAATAGCTCAGACTCTCTAGTCCCTTCCTTTCATTGCTACTTTTTTCTTTAAGATGTTTGGTTGTAGCGGGGCAGGAACATTGGGGACCTCATGGTGTCATGAAGTTGGGTCCTTGGGCTTGTATCATTTATTTCTGCATCCCTTTTCTTTTTGCTTGTTGCTCACCTTGGTAACCAGCATCACTGAGTTCTCTAGGCTAGTTCTCATAGCCTCTAACTTGCTATGAGTGGAATATATTGATCCTATTTCTTCTTTGACAGCAATCAGACTTCCCAGCCAGGATCTCAAATAAGGTCAGAACTAGTCAGATCTTCTTAATGAGGTAACTGGATATGTGTCTCTCCTTCAAAGACAACAGCAGAGGAAATACCAGGGTTCTGAAAAACTTTCTGTTTGTTCCTCTAACACCCAACTTTGCAAGAGGAAAGTGGGCCTCACTGGTTTTCAATGAGAAAGCCAAGTTTGAGTTTATACCTTCAATGAGAATCACCTGTGCAGAGGCTCCACTTTCTGAATTCATCCTTAGGGCATAAGGAGCAGGTGTTCAGCAAACCTGCTCAGCCTTTCAGTTCCTTGGTTTATCAGAAAGTTCTGGAGGCTTGCTCAGGAATAGCTGTCTACTTCATTCTGACTATAAGGCTAACCATTTAAAAAAAGAACAAGGAATAGTCACGCTAAGATGATACTCCCCCTTGCCCCACAAATTGCTGGAAAACTAAACTTCACTTAGCAAGAAGCCTTTCAAATATGTGTGATTTCTTTCTAGAGCACAAAGGGGGCAGAGGATTACTGACCAATCCTTTAGTGGCTTTCAGGTGCTCAACATACAAAGAGTGGGAACAAATGGCAGCTTGAGACAACAGCTGAATCATTAGGCTGATTCAGTCTAAGGAGTTGGCTTACCTTTGGTCTTTCAAAGACTGCCTACAGCCTGCAGGAATAAGTATTATGTGTATATGCAGCCTTGAGCACACAGTGAGCAAGGCAGGTGACTGGAAACCTTGACTTTCCTTTAACCTTTCTGACCAAGTTTCTATTAACATTTTGGTAGGCCAAGTGCCAATGGTGGCTTCCAGCTGCTGACTTTTTGCGCTTGCTGGAGATCCTTGAGGTGTAAAAAAGGTAAAAAGGGTAAAAAGGTGCCTCTTCAGCTAACAGTCCACACAGTGTGTTCTGTTGATGAAGCCTGTGTAGCCCCACAACTGAGCGCATGTCTAGGCAGAGGGTTATACGATGTCCTTCAGACAAGCTGGGGAGTACTGCATGTTCAACATCATAAGAGCAAGTGGCATGGAAGCAAACGAGTTATTCCACTAAGACTGATTCGATACTTCCCTTTCTTCCTCCCTGATTCCAAAGTGGATCCACCAAACATCCCTGAATGGAAGCTACAAAGGTGAACCGGGGTTGTAGACACAAACCGTCTCATCACCGTGCGCGCCTTATATTGTTACCGCTGCTTGAATGGGATGCGACCAGAATCTCTCCTCCCTTGTGCCAGGACCCAGAGCAGGAAGCACCGGGTGTGCAGCTCTTAGGAGATGAGTGAATTTGTTAGAGGGGGTCTTTTCTGGATGGATGCTGGGAAGTGACGTCACCCAGCCCCCTCCTCTGCAAGTGTGTGTGTGTGTTTGTGTGTGTGTGTGGGTTGCGCGCCTCCTTCTCCCAGCTCTCCTGCCTCCTTCCTTCGCGGTCCAGCTCTCTGGCCCTTTCAGTGGGTCAGTGGTCCAGATTCAGGGATTCGCCAGTGGGCGCAGCGGGCCTGGCCCTCCCCTCGCCCGGGCGCACCCATACTCACACTCTCGCGCTGGCAACGCGCACGCACAATCCCTCAGCGCTGGGGCACCGCGATTCCGTGGGATCCCCGGCACGTTACGAGGATTTTCGAAATCACCCAGACAAGGAAACAAAGAGAGGAGCTTTTCCAATCACTTTCCTGAGATTTTTTCATTTAATTTCCCCTCCAAACCACCTCGCCTTCAACCGGAGCCGCCAGGTTCAAGCCAGGTCCGAGGACTGGGCTGGCCTGGCCGTCCCCTCTCCGGGCCCTTGACTCCGCGCGGGCCGGTCTCCAGGCGTCGCCTCGCCGCCTCTCCCCCGCCTCCCCTCTCCCCCCGTCCCCCGCCGGCCTCAGTTTCTGGTTACCTCTCGAGTGCGCTTCACTTTTTTGGGGGGAAGAAAAGAAGGACAGGGAGGCGTTGAGGGGGGCAGCCGAGTTGCTATTTGTGGCCAAAGAATCCTCTTTAAAAGAAGCAGCCCCGGGAAGGAGGAAACAGGAGAGGCGGAGGGAGGAGAGGCTCCGCGGCCCCGGACCCCCCAGCCGCGAGCGGCGGAGCGTCGAGGAGCGGGAGGAGGAGGCGACACACAGCGGCGGCGGCGGCCGGAGAGCGAGCGCAGGGCGAGCAGGAGGAGCGGGAGGAGGAGAAACCGCCGCGGAAGCCGCGGGCTCAGAAGGGCCGGGAGGACGGCCCGCGAAGAGGAGGAGGCGGAGGAGGAGGAGGAGGAGAAGAAGGGGGTAGGGGTGGAGGGAGGGCGGGGGGACGCGCTCCTCTGGATGCTGGATTTCGGCTTTTTGGACTCACTCGCAGACTCTCCTCCACTTCCTCGCTCTGGACTGGGCTGGCCGCGCGAGGACCGGGCGGAGGCGGCGGCGGCGGCGGCCACTGGGGGTGCTCCCGCGGCGGGGGCCGCAGCTGCGCGGGATTAAATCGGCCGCCCGGACTCCGGCGGCTGGGGCAGGCGCGGGCTGCGCGGCCGTGGCGGGGGGCGAAGGCGCTGGAGGAAAGTGCTGGTGGCGGCGCGAGAGGCGGTGGCGGCGGCTGCCCGGAGCCAACATGACCAGGTGAGTCCTCCGAGCCGACCCGGTCCGCCCCCCCTGAGTCCTCTCGGGTCTGCGCTCGCCAGAGCCAGGCTCCCGCAGCCCGCGCTCCGGGGGCCGGAGCTACACTCTCCCGCGTCTGCGAGCCCGGCGCCCCGGCACTGGAGCGAACAGTTTGCTCTTCTGAACCTCCTTGGGCAGAGGTCCTCCCCTGCACGGTTCGTTTCTCGCTGAAAACCTCAGACCTGGGAGTGTGGCAGTTGTAGAGAATGAGGGTGTTTGAGTCTGGGTGTTTGTGCCATCTCCGCTTTCTCCTCCTGGGGTGGGCGTAATATTGGGGAAATGGTGGAGCGGCGGGGCAATACGACCCTACCCAGAGATTCTGCCACTGCATTTTTTTTTTTTTAAGAGGCAGTGAGTACTGTTTTAAGGAGGGCTGGTTCGGAGAGGGGGGCGATTTCTTTTTCTTTCTTTCCTCTGAACTACTGGGGAGAAGGAGAAATAGCAGGAATGAAAGTCTACGCGGCTGCCAAAGAGGAGGGGGACTGTTTTGGAGACCTTTCCGTGGCAGGATCAAAGCTCGTAGTTTTGCTGTGGCGATCTGCCCTTCTTACACACTTATTCCATGGGGAAGGTAACGCAGAATTTATAATGCAAAGTCCAAGTTGTAGGAAACAACTTGAAAAGAAAACCAAGAACAAACCAAACGTTCTTTGCTTTCCTTATTTATTGTAGCTTTCTCACTGGCATGTAGAAAACTTGAATCGTTTATGTGTGAGGTTGATTTTCTTTTAAAAGCAGTAACAAATTAAGTCACTTTTCTTATGATTAAAAAAAAAATCTTGTGAGCTTGGCTTTCATTAATTGGGTGCTCCAGTATTGTTCCATTAGCCAAAACCTGGATGATCACAATTCATTTGTATTGTTTCCAGCTTTTCCAGTACATCACTTGTCTGATGTCTCCTCTGTTTTCTAACAGTGATCTCCAGAACAGCTTACACTTTGTAGGATGCCTTAAACCTCCAGGAAGATTCCTGAGGGAGTCAGGAATTTTCTCTTAAACTTTTTTCCTCCACCGTCCCCCCCCCTTTTTTTTACATGCCCACAGTCATAGTACCAGTGACTTAGAGCAGAGCACATACATTTTGAGCCTGTCAGAGACTAGTGACTGCTTGTGACTTGAGATAGATTCGCTGCTGGACTTCTAGAGCTTCAAACGTGGACCTTTCCTTTTGGTGTGTTCTTTCCAACCATCCTGTAGCACACATATGGGGAGTTAGTCCAACCACTGATACTTCTAACCATTTTGGCTATTCTATTTCTGTTTCAAAGTGTTCACAGTCACCACTCAACTTGAGTAAAACCAGAGTGATCTACCGCCAAGATTTGAAATATTCTGAGTTAAAGGAATATTTAAGTGATACCAACTTAAAGATTCTCATGTTGTTATTATGATGATATCCAGGACAAAGCTTAATAGATATTATAGGTATTTAGAAAACATTTTTTTGTATGCCACAGATGGATGTTACATTATTAGCTTAGCAAAGAGAGAATACAATTTAAATGCTCAATGTCCGAATTCTTGAAACAGATCTCCAAAATGGACAATAGAAGGAAAATTTTCCTACCTCCCACCTCCCATAATTATATACTGTACTTTGCTTTTCAATGGAGCTAGCAATTCTGTGACAGATTTCTTATATTCACCCTCATGCTATCAGCTATTATTGTACTTTCAAAGTGTGAAATTGACAAGCTGGTCAGTTCTATGAATTCAGCTGTCAGACTGTGTCCAGTTAAAAATTGCTAAAAGCTGTAAAAATCCCTGCCTAGAATTTTCTTTTTTAAAGGAAAGGCAGCTAGGAGATGAGGATTAAGTGGTGTTATTAATTGTAGATTTTTTAAAATAGGTGCACTCTAACGTAAGTTTTATCACTAGCTTTGTTTATAAAACATTGGTTTTATTTCTTGGGAAGCACATTTTAGATTTCTATTATTTTAAAAGTGGCATTCAGTTTGTATCTATATTTCATTTTAAATAGCACTTTATATAGAAATAATCTGTTCTTAAAGCTCTCAGTAATACTAGTATAATAGAAATAAGATTCAAAGAGGAAAAGTGTGTCTGGAATATATTTTATTGTATGAGTAATATATTACTTTTGTAATGACATGCAAAGAGGTGAATGAATTAAATATTTTATTGTGGAGGTTATGTAACAAATTCTTCTTAGATCAGTGCAGTTGTAGTTGCTAAAGTAATGAAATTCAGTGCTCTATTTAATATGTATGTATTTCAGTGGATAATCATAAAAGCAAAACTGCTTAAAGTATTAACTACCATGATTTGATTTTCTTTTTAAGATTGACATTCATTTATAGTCAGAATATCTCAAAGTCCAGAACTAAGAATTGGAATCCCCTCATCTGCTGCTATTTGCTAAACCACTAGGGGCCTGTATAACTGTTCTTATATCCAGGAGATAGCTTGGTATGGCATAAGCAAACCCTTCCTAGAGAAACATTTAAAAAGAATCAGGTAGGCAGTCCCCTGTGTTTTTGTTTTGTCTTTTTAACCTATTAACTCATGCTCTGATGTTAGTCATAGACATTGATTGAAGGGTTTTTCAAGACTATTGTTTAGAACATTACACTATGGTGGTGCAAGGATGACTTTTCACAGAGTGTGTGGAACATTGGAGAGGTATTTCTGCAAATTCATATGTGATCCAAGTTCTCAGTGTATGTCAAGGATAAACAAGTAGGAACGTTAAGAAGTTTTCCTTATTGGACTGAAAAGGGTGTTATTTGCATAATGTAAGGTTAAAAGAGAAAGGAAGCAGAATTACTTTAAGGAATGTGTAGTCATAGATTGATGGTGTGATTAAACTGGCTTTGTAAGTGCTGTGCAAGTTGTGTGGAAGGAGAATCTGAGGCTGTGACTACAGTTTAGTCAGCACTTGAGGGACCTGCACTGGGGATGCATCGTACATTTTTAAGTGTCAGTTTCACAAATTTGAAATCGACCAGCTGTGGCAATCTTGATAGACATTAGGCAATAAGGTCAAGTATTCTTACATTGTTCTTCTGTTGATTTTCAGTTTTTCAAATTGACAAGGGTGACTATTTGTAAAAGAGCACACTGTAAGTATTTGCATATTGAATTTCCTTCAGACCAAACTTGATTTATCAAGTCATTGAACATTTCTATTTTTAAAAGGATTCTATGGATAAATAATAATTCATTAACACAATCACGTATTAAAAGTGCCATTTCAGGAGTGATGGATTTCTCAAGGTGATTTGGCTTCAAAAATACCCTTTCAGTGTGTATTTGTAGGTAGTCAGAGAGTTGGAGTATGCATATGCTCTAATTTATGATTCTGAGAGCATCAAACTTTTAGGCTCACATCTTTAAATATGCTTTTAACCTTTGATCATGGGTGCCCTTTTCCCAAAGTTTCTGGTCTTCATGAAAATAAACTTTACCTTGAATGTAATATATTCAACTTAGAAGCCACAAAGTACACTTTTAGGATTCATTTTATAAACATGAATATATGAAATGCTAAATAGAAAGATATAATTATTCAGTTTTCCAGAATATTCAGAGACTGTTTTTTTCCCCTGTTTTCTTAAAGGGCCAGTAGTTTTTGATTGAAAAGGTTAGTTTGAGTAAATGAGTTATATTTTAAGCAAGGCCTACTCAGTGTGTTTTTGCCTTATGGAGTTATTTTTCAGGTCTTTGTACTGTTTGATTTCTTGGAAAAATCTTTAAAGAAAGCTACTTACTTGTGATGGCATAAAGACAACTTGCAGCTGCAAGCAAAATCAGCGTTTAAAGAATTTTTACATTATCAATGATTTGCAAAGAGAAGAGTTGTTTTTTTTCCGTGAGCTACAAGATTGAGGACTCCTATATAACGCATCAACAGAAGAAACCTGAAAATGTGGAGGAAGATTACTTAGGAGGGAATTATCAGTAAATTTCATTGCAACAAACATCCCTTGTTTAAGCTTCCATAATATCATGGCACAGTGACATTTCCACCAAAGGATAGGTTTGTTTGGGGATATGTTTTCTGTATGGATAATTTCATTTGCTTCTAATTAGTAGCTGGTAACACTTATTAAAATGGCATGTGTGGCTTGCATTTGTTTTGACAATTTATAGTGTCCAAATTCTCCCACCCCTATTTTAAAAATAAAAATGTGTTTCCAGCTCTCCACAGTCAAGCCCCTAAGAAAGATAGCTAAAAGAATAAGTGGTCTATGCTTACTGATTGTTCATTATATGAAACTGTAGCCTCAGATGTAAAAGTTTACTGTTTTCTTTACGTCATAAGTCTTGGGAGGTTAAAGAGCAAATGCTTATGCATTATAGAGGTCTCTGACCTAATGTAACCTAAATAATTGAGTCATGACAGTGGTGCAAGACTGAAACGTTAATGAAATAGAATTCTTGAAAGACGTAACTCACAAAATTACATTTCAGGCCTATGCCCCTCATTTTCCGTTTAATAAATCACCCATTTGCTTTTATGTAATCAGCGGTTTGCAGTTTCTTTTCTTAACATTTATAAGATATTCTTAAGACAGACATTAAGGTAATTTAAATATTGTGTCTGGTTATACTGTCAACTTGTTGGGAAGAAAGAATAACTGAAATAGCCTGCTATGTCCTGCCTCCTTCCTCTGAAACTAATACATTTGATTTCTTTCTGTTCATTGTTTTCTGTTTGATGCTGACATCTTTAATAGGGTCATATCAATACTTGTCAGTTACTCTATAACTTTTAAAAAATTACAAGAAACAAAGAGCAAAACGGAACTTTTTCTTGGCTTTTCGACCTCTGCTGCCCCCTAAATCAAATCCATGTATGTCATGGATCAGTAAATTAAATGAAAGAGATGCCAATTTAGAAAGCTAAGATGGCTGATTCTGTCTGTGAGGCAGCAGATCAGGTGCACCCATACACAGACAGTGTTGAGACCACTTGAATAGTCCTTGTGGTTCCTACCTGCAGCAAGCAAGTTCTGCTCTCCTTTGCAAATGGGCACTCTTAGGTGGCAGGCTCCCCTTTGGCTTCTTCAGCATTTATAACGAAATATAAGAGCAAAAGCAGCTGTCTGAAGCTGGATTTTCTCCTAGTTCTTTGAATCCACTGCCCAGAAGCAGGACTTAACTTTGACATTCAGGTAACAATGTCAGGGGCCTTGTGACCTTTACCACTTTGCTGTTGACTGACTTTAACCATTGTAACTGTCGGTGTCATGAGGCTGATTGAATTTATAAATTCTTAATTGTCTTTTTCCACAGTCCTCAAGGTATATTCTTTAATGTAGCAGTAGCTAACTAAATTGAGATTTGTGAATTGCATTTAGAAAATTGTGTTTCTCAGTATTGCTTCGGGACTAGGGGAAAGTGTGCTTTCAGATCTATGAAATGGTCATCTTTAATCATTGGGTCCCAAGTAACAAGTGACTTTTTTTTTAAGCTTCAGTAAGCGGATTCCTTTTATTAACAAAAAGGTTTATATTAATATTGATTTTATTAATAATTGAAAAACAGTTATTTTAATCTTGTTTAAGCATGTAGGTGTATAGTGTATGTAAATATAATGCTAAAGGTTGCAAAATCTGGACCAGCTTCTTCTTTTTTTTTTTGACTACAGTAAAAAAAAACATAAATTTGATGCAAGAAAAACTAAATTTATACCTTAGTTTTGTCACTTATTTTCTGTGGAATCTTGGCAGAAATTACATAACATTTTAGGGTCTTGTTTCACCATCACAACATGGAGAAAATAGCCATAGATGTGATGAAGATACAATTAGATAAGAATTTGTCTTATTTTGTATTTTAAATTAAAAAAAATTCCTGGATGCAGGAGTAATGTAACGGACATGCTGTATTCTATGACGCGATTTTGTATGATAGTGTCCTGCTATCTTTATCTACTATAAATTATTGCTTCCTGATTTGAAAATGAAGACTTGGGTATGAGTCGTGTACACTCTTGTGTACATGGTGTAATTACTACAGATTCTAGAATTACCTTTTCCTGTCCAGCACCGTTTCTGAAGTCTGTACACATCAGTCTGCCATAGTACGCTGTTTATCTCAGAAAGCTTTTAAAGGAAAAGCTAGAAATGATTTTACCTACAACGTACAAAGAGAAAATTTTGCTTAAAAGTGAAAAATATCTTAATAGATTCTTCATATTTGATGTTGAGCTAAGTCTCGAGGAAGAAATGTTTAGAAAAGCCTTTAATTAAAACACCGAACCGACAGAATTGCCTTTTTTTTTTTAAATGGTGGTGCATCTTAGAAAGCTCCTTAGCTCTTTGCCCATCGCAGCTGTCCTTCCATGAAAGATCAGGTTTCAAGAGCAATGATGGATGGTGGGTGCCTGTAGCCAGTTGTGGGGTTTGCTCTGAGGTCAAATGTATTGATGGAGGATAGGAATTTACTGCCTTCTGTCTGTCCCTAAAATCCACCAGTACAATTTAAATTAGACTAGACACATCAAATGCTGATCCAGTGTTCCATTATAGGCCCAAAAGACATTTGTTCACAAAGTTTAAAATATATTTTTTTTCCTCCAGTCTCCTTCCACCCTAACTGAAAGGACATATCATGCATGAGCTAATGGTTTCTTACTGCACAAGTGGAACTCAGCCTTTCTGCAAACACATATTTGAACTGCTTATACTAGTAACTTAATTAACAAACTGTTAAAGGATTTTAAGAGAGAAAATATGGCTACTCATTTTGACTTTTCTGATTGAAATAATTCAGTGTGTGATTTTTAGATACTTGGTTTTATATCCTTATTTATAAATTCTGTTGTATATCTTAATTTAAATGGAGTAGTAGGCTAATTGGTAATAATAGTAATCTACTGGAAATGTCTTAAGTATTCTAAATTCACTTAATGGCTAACTAATGATTTTCACATTTTTCTTGGGGGAAAAAGAAAGGCGTTATAATATTTTCCTAGAGGGATGCATTTTGGGGAGCATCTTCCATTGGAAATATCTCATGGATGGAGGGTGTCTCTGAGTCCTTTTTTTGATCCTCACTTTCTTCATCAACATTGCTTTCCCTTCATTGTATGCTTTTGGCCTCTGTGTCCCTTCTCCATTCTAAACTCTTACTGTTTTATCCCTGGCCCTCTTCAGATCACTGTCTATACTGTCTCATGAGCTGTTCCTATCTACTTCTCATAGAAGCAATAATTTCTGCATAGATGACTCTGAAAATAAAATTTATAACTTCTCTCTGGGGTTCCAGATCTGAATTTTTTAAAATCTGCTTGTTAGATAGTTGAGAAGTAGAAAGCTCTCCTTTGTCCCACATTCTGTATTTTATAAACCTAAAATATAATCTTTCATCCATACTTTTTTCTTGGTACCTTATTTTCTCTTTTTTCCTTTTCAGTTCTTCCTAAAAACTTTTGCTTTCTGAAACTCAAGGCTTTCAACTCTGCATCCTCAAGTGCTGAATTCCCAGCATAGCAGGCAAAGCCCCTTGCAGTCTAATCCCAGCTTGTGTGTCCAGCCTCCGTTCTCTGTGGAACCTCAAGAGCTCTGACCTGCTGCAGTGTCAGAGCCCCTGCCCTCAGGCACCTTTTTGGTTCTACCAGTGCTGTTCTTAGAATCCCCTGTCTCTTCTTGCCAGCTGTCCTAACTTGGAGCTGTTGAAATCCTAATTATTCTCTCATTTTCTGATTCTCAAGTGCTACATGTTCTTTGCTTTGAATTTATTTTGAGTAGAATTTAATTGAAATCATGAATGTGAAGAATAATTATTCAGTTGAAACCTTTGGTGATACTCAGGACATTGAGATAGGTGGAAAACTAATTTCTTTTTATTTTCTTTAAGTACAATAATAGTGATTGGTATATAAAGTTGTAATTGTGATGGTTGCTAAAATTTGCTGAGCACGTACATGTTCTAGACATTCAGCATAGCACTTTATTTTCACTGTCATGTTTAATGTCTAAAACAACACTAAGTCAAATGCTTTTATTATCATCAGTTATTCAAGAGGGGACTCCCAGGCGGTGCTGGTGGTAAAGAACCTGCCTGCCAATGCAGGAGAACTAAGAGAGGCGGGTTTGATCCCTGAGCCAGGATGATCCCCTGGAGGAGGAAAGGGCAATCCACTCTAGTATTGTCCTGGAAAATCCCATGGACAGAGGAGTCTGGCGGGCTACATAGTCTATGAGATTATAAAGAGCTGGACATGACTGAAGTGACTTAGCAGGCACATTGAAGAGACAGCTTGAGGGGTTAAGTATTTGCCTAAGGTTGCATAGCTAGATATAATAAAGATGTAACTTAAAGCCAAGATTTTAAGTTATGATCCCAACTATTATCCACTCCACTCTTATACCCTCAATATACTCTTGTGAATGATATGAATTTTTTTTTTTAAGAAAACTACTTCATATATACCAGGCACATATGCACAATAACATGGTACTTTCTTAACCAAATTCAGGAAGAATCTTAAACATTATGTAGGTTTTCCCATTATTGTTTCTGAAGAGTCTCTGTGTTTCTTTCTCTGCTTGGGACTGAATTTTTTTTGAACTTAAACTGTTTGGTTTGGATTGGTTAACTTTTTTTTTTTTTTTTTCCTGCAGTTGCCTTTCAGCTCTAAAATTATATGCTTTCAGGCCAGTCACACAACTTCCTGAGCTCTTGGGATAGTCCTAGAGTAGAAGTGGTTAAATAAAATATTTCCACCAAGAATAGTTTTTTTTTAAATCACCAAGGCTTGCATTTTCATAGCTGCCCAACAGGTAGGGAATCAAAAGCATTTTTACAAAGAGAACTATAGATGGAGCAGAGATATCTGATGAACAGCCTCCTGTCAAAGAAATGGAATTATGCCAAGTGACTGATACGTATGTGTTCTGTTTACTGGCAGCTTACCCTGCACAACTGTATCTGGGAAATTTTGCCAGTTATACTGTCTTCTAAAATATTCTTTTTGCAACTCACCTGTTAATTTCATGTTAAGTAATGGATGATTTTATAACATTTTTCTCATTTAACCCATCTTTATAAAAATTTAGCTTTTTTGGTGGGAGAGGGATCAGGTAACAGATAACCTATCTCTGGTTAATTATGGTCTTATAAATAATAATACAAGACAGGATGTTGGATTTGTTTGATTTGGAAAATTATTTTTTTCTCTGACAACAAGGCACCCTGAAGTTTTAAATCAGACATAGTACATAAAGTTACATGAAAAATGCTTTGGTCACTTATGGCTCTTACAGTATGTCAACAATTGAGTCTTCTTTGCCCAGGTTTCTGAAATGCCCAGGTCTCTCACATGCGTGTACTGTCCTATTTTGTCATGTTTTCCTGTGGGTTAATCTGTAAACAAAAATCTGTTAGGAGCCTGGAGCTGTGTGGACTGTGTAGTGAAGGTTTGAGTACTGTGTAGTGAAGGTTCTTCCATAATAAGGCTCATAATAAATGTCTTTTGATGATAATAGTTATAAATTAAGAGTGAGAAGTTCAATAAATATTGTTAAAAATATCCAGGTACTATAAGAAATGGTTGGCTAAGTGCAATTGAATAGAATCTGAGTTTTACTTTTGCCTGGACACACCTTGAGTCTGATCTCTTTTTATCAAAAAAACTAGGAAATATGCTATTTAAATCTTGATTTTAAATTTATCATTTAAAACTTGTTTTCTCTAAATGAGCTCTTGTTACTCCAGTATGCCAAAATAACTGTTAACTTTCTTTCAGCCAAATTATTCACTACCTTTTAATATGTTAGCTGGCGTCTGTTGGCAAGGCCTTCATCCTCTTTTGCCCAGACTGCAGCCTCTCTGTGTTTACTTGGGGTCACAGTGTGGTTGCTTTGGTGCTCTGTAGCCAGCATATTCATTAAGAAATTCACATCTGATTCTGTCACCCTTCTCCTTCAGATACTCCAGTGGCTCTCTCTTCTGCTCTATGTAAAGCTTGTAATACTCAACAGAAGTCATTTGGCCGTTGATGTCCTTCTCCCTTCCTTGTCTCTTGCCACTTTGCCATTCTCATAATTGTCTTTTCTGTTTCTTCTCCCTCACCCCCAACACACTTGCAGCCCAGCCATACTAAAGTATTTGCTGTTTCCCTGATGTGCTACTTTGACTCTTCTGTGTATAATTCTGAGCATGCTTTCTCCCTTTCCTGGAAACTCCTTTCTGCTTCCATCTTTGCCTGATTCCCCTCTTCCTTCAGGGCTTAGCTGAGCTGAAAACTCTTGCAGGAAGTCTTCTCATCCTGACAAACCTGGATACCCTTTCTTTCAGCACTTAGAGAAGCAATGCCTTTTACATATGGCATCTTTTCGTAATGCATTGTAATTGCTTGTTAATGGCCTGATTCATTACAAATTTCTCAAAGCCAAAGCCTAAATCCTTTCTCCCATTGCATTTCTAACACCTAACCCATGGCCGCCTGACTCAGTGTCCTAGTAATATTGTCATATTGTTACTGAGTAATTTGTGAAAAAATTCATGTACCTAGAAAAAGCAGAGGTCAGTTAGCTCATAGCCCAGATCTTACAACCCATATGTTTAATGTGTAACTTTACCAGTTATGATTATATTGTCAGTTGCTCTTAAGTAATTAATTTTATTTTACTTGAGCTAACTTCCACTTACCTAGCTCCCTACCAAACCAAGACAAAGCTAAATCTGTGTGTACTGAGTGTATCTCCTCATATGCCACTAGACAAGACAAATCTGCCTTTACATCTGGCTGTGGTAGGAATTCCCAGATGCACTTAATTCTGACACATGGTCATTATTGAACCAAAAGCCATTGCCTGGCATCATTGTAGCTTGTATTTGTTTTCTTTTTAAGGGGCCTCAATGAGGCTGCCAAATGTACAACAGGTGCCTTAGTTTTATACTTGCCAGTCTGTTGTTATTCAAATGACCGCCCTAACAGAGACTAATGGTATCTAATAAAATTGATCTCAGTTCTGGCAGGCCCGGCTTGGGCAAGCAGGAGCAGTAGGCGCTGCAGTGTGGAAACATGCTGGTGCTGAATGCTCCCGGTGAAGCAGGCATTTCTCAGAAGGTGACATGTGTCTCACACGTAGGCCCCTTGTTTATGTTGAGCCATGGAAATTTCCCACTGCCCAGTATTATATGAACACTAGGATTGGCAACCTCTAATCTTATTTTAGATGGGTTCCCTGGGTGGCATGGGGACAGGACTAGCTGTGCCAGCTTATCAATGAATGTCTGTGCCACGTCTGTAAGGCACAGCCAGACAGTCTTTTTAGGCCAAGCAGCTGGCTTGTATGACTGCTTGTATTTCCTGTTAGAAATTTCGCCTCACTGATTTCATAACGCCCTGCAAAGACTTCAATATTAAACAGAGAGCTGGGAGAGGACTATGTCAACTTGCAAACAGGAGCTGATGTTTGGACACTTGTATTTAAACACTGAATATCATTTTGTGGGTTTTTTTTTCCCCCATGCTTTATAGGAAACTGGCCTAAGGAGAGCTTTGTCACCAAAGGAAGTGACTTCTTGGCAGCTGGCCATCAGAAGGACTCAAAAGTTTGAGTGATAAGTGTTAGAACCAGGTCTCACAGGGATATGAAATGCATTTTTTTGTCTGGTAAGGATCTTAGAAATCTCATTTTATACACTTACCTGCTCTCCCATTTTTGTGTTTATTCTTTGAAGGATCATATATTTATCTTTCCTAAATGGCAAGGCACTGTGGGAATGTAAGGACGAGCCAAATGCTGCCAGGTACAATTTACACTGACAGGCGGAGATCTGAATTCTTAAGATTTTGGAAAATTAATTCTAGCATAATGTACATTTCTAATTGGAGACTGAAAGGAATAGCTACCCACTTCAGTATTCTTGCATGGAGAATGGCAATTGGACAGAGGAACCTGGCAGGTTACAGTCCTTGGGATGACAAGGAGTTAGACACGACTAACACTGTGTTGCCATGTGGAAAAAAAAGCTACTCAAATTACTGTGACAGGAAAGCTTACAGGTTTCACTAAATAATACTAATAATAATTGCTAGAATAAGAGGAGGTGGTTAGAGCCTAACCACTCTTGATTGCCTAACCACTCTTCACTTGGCTCCATAGTTAATTGAGCTCATCTAATTTCCTGTGATCCAGCATATAGAATAGTTCTTAGGTTAGGATTTGGCTATTATTGGACCATCTTTTTGTATTATTTATACCCATCTTACTTGAAAAAGAATTTGTGGCAGCTATTAAATCATATGCTTCATTATCCTTAATAAATCACCTTGGTAGAGCAGACAATGGATTATTGTATAGATGGTTAGTTTCTATGAAAAAATTTAAAAAATATGCATCTTCTTAGCCTCCTTCTAAAGGATATTTTATTTCAGAGCATTTAAAAAATAATATCTATTATTTTTTATCACTATCCACGTAGTGACTATTGGTAGTAATGGGAAAAAACTGTACTAAGTGAAAGTAGTATAGAGGTGAATAATACTTTTAAATTAATGTTTTTAAAAGGCCAGCTACCGTTTCTGTTTGTGTTATTTTTCACAGTAGTTTTCATCATTTGGAAGAAAAGATGCACATGATATAGTAGGATTTTATAGTAGTAACATTCTTTGCAACTAGAATTGAGAAAAATAATGAAATAAACAAAAGAATAAAAGCTGGCATCCACAAACCTACATGAATGTGGTATCACTGATAGCCAAAGGGTACATAAATGATTTTCTAGATATTTTAAACATAGGACTCTATTTTTTCCTTTTGGATTTTTTAGGTACCAGAGTGACACATTACATTATGTTTTCATATCTTGCGATGAGAACTAAACACATCTTTGTCTGTAAAATGGACCACAGTAGCCTCTTTGTCATAAAGATAGCCATTTCTCAGAGAGTGAGTGGGAAATCTTCCAACGGTGCTAGAAAGGATGTTAGTTTAAACTTTATGTTGAGGAGACTTCACTGTCCCAGCTAACCTTTCTGGCTTGGTCTCCAGAACCCAAGTGAATTTGTTTGTAGTTAATGCTGTCCCTCATATACTGCAAGAAATGGGGTTCTGTCTGACACGTTGCTGGTTCTCAGATGAAGGAAGGTTTTGCCTCAGACAGCATCTGCTTTGATGAGAGACCTACTGCTTTTTGTCAAAAAAGACTCAAGGGAAGAACAAGAGACAGATCTTTATGCTATATATTTTTTAACCATCAGGAAACAAATCTCCATCTTAATTAAAATTAAGTATAATTAAAAACTTAGTTGTAGTAGCTGTGTTTCAAGTGGTCAATAGCTACATGTAGGTAGGAGCTGTTGTATAGAATAGTATAGACAGAAAATTCTGTTGTTGCACAAAGTTGGTTTGGACAGTACTGAGCTGCCTAATGGTTCTGAGACATCATGTGATATTTTCAAGGTTACATATGTAGTAAAGATAAGCCATTTGTATACTGAGAATACCCATTGATCTTACAAGCAAAGAATCTACTTGTCACATGTAAGTGAAAGATGCTGTCTCAGAAATAATCCTCAAGGGAAGTGAATTAATAGCCGATTCTGTGCTTTTTGTCTAATGACATACATGCATACCCTCTGATTTTTGTATTTGTCCAATGTGGAGAAATACTCTTCTATGGAAGTCACATATGGAAACAAATTCAGTTTTATCAGTTCTGCCACGTCACGTCTCAGGTTTCTTCTTAGTGAGTCTTTTCTGTTGTTTTCCAAGTGATTTCTGTCTGTCTGCAGCTACTTTTCACTGACGGGCTGTAGGTGATCATACAGTTAGCGTTCAAACAGGATGCTATGAGAATGAACGGGGATGCTTTGAATGGGGCAGCTGGTGTAGACGGGCTGTTGTCAGCAGACCCATGAATCTGACATCTTAAAGCTTCATATGCAGAGTAGAGCAAATGTGTGTATTGTTAGGTTGGCCAGGGCTGATCAGGAGGGCAGCTTGACGGAAAACCTGGCGAGGCAAAAGCATTACAGAGCCTTCTCTAGTCATCGTTCCTACTTTCCCATATTTCCTCCTGTCCTTTTGCTTTATTACACACTCTGGAATTTTGTCAGGGATCAGGCCAATCCAGTGTCACATGTAATTAATGCTGACAGACACATATCACTGCAACCTGTTAGAAGTCATTGAAAGAAATGTGGGGGCAGATGAGCACCTCCAGACTCACCTCTGACAGTCCAGTGGGGATGAGAGGCAGGGCAGTGGAGGCAGAATTAAGGCAGTACTTTAACTGCTGCCTCGCATCTCTCCACTCATTTCCTGCCACTGAGGCAAGGGTTAAAGGCCCCACTTCAGGTTTCTGGAGAGCTGTCCTAGAGCAGCCAGGGGAAGGAGGAGGGATGAAAGCAGAAGGACTTTGTAACAATTCCTGGGAACAGAGCCCTGCTTTCTCCTAACTGGCTTCTCTCTTAGTCATGGAACCTGAGCTGATTGTTCCCGACTGTTCTCTTCTCCTTTCACATCATGAGTCACTATCACTTCCCATGGAGAGCATCAGCATGTCTGGTAATTTTGTTGTTCAGTCGCTAAGTCATGTCCGATTCTTTGCGAGCCCAAGGACTGCCCCACGCCAGGCTCCCCTGTCCACTATCTCTGGAGTTTGCTCAAACTCATATCCATTGAGTCGGTGATGCCCTCCAATCATTTTGTCCTCTGTCGCCTCCTTCTCCTCTTGCCTTCAATCTTTTCCAGATCAGAGTCTTTTCTGATCACTGGGCTCTTCACATCAGGTGGCCGAAATAATGGAGTTTCAGCTTCAGCATCAGTCCTTCCAATGAATATTCAGGGTTGATTTCCTTATGATTGACTGGTTTGATCTCCTTGCAGTCTAAGAGTCTCTGATAATGTTAGTTGCTGCATTTGTCTTTTTCAGGTAGCCTTTTTATATTGTTTTTGTTTTTGAATTGCAAAATGTCGACTATAACTATAGTTATATCGAGGAATTGTTTTGTTTCGGTATGCTTTGGAAAGTATGTAGCAGCAGCTAGATGTAGGTTTTTTGTTGTTGTTTGAGTCTTAATCAGTTCTGAGACTGTCCCCATGTACCTCCAGTTTTTATAATCAAAATGAACAAAAACAGGTTTCTGGGGGATGAGCGTTTTTAGAGACAGTTGATTAAGAAGACAGTTGACTGTGTATTAGGTGATGCTTGTAGCTTTGAAAAAGCTATGAAGAGGCAGGGAACTGCACACACGAAGTGCCGAGGGTGTTCTGGTGTTGGTTCAGAACCATGGACTGAGTCTGCCACTACTCTCCCCAGAAAATTTGTCCATTAAAAAAATGAAGCTTTTTTCTGTTTCTAGCAGATTTGTTATTATTACTTTAAATTTCCTTAGCAAAGAGGGTTTCTGGAAGGATGGAAGTGTTTCTGCTTCACGCATCCTCAGCCCCCATAACAAAATGGGAAAGTGCAGGGGCTCCAAGCACTCTGAGCCAATTAATCCATTGGAACCTGGGGACATAAACCTCTTGCAGCGTCTCATTTTTCAAGTCTTGGCTTTTTATTGTGATTATACGGACTGTCTCTATCAGTAACTGAGGTGAAAATCAGGGTCCTCTTGTAATTACAGATCTAAATCTTGATGATCACAGGAATATTAGGATTGGGTAGAAGCTGTATAAAACAGCCACACATTCTCACCCCAGAGAGATTAATATTCTAAATGCTCAGCCCCACCGCATGGCAATTGTGGGACACAGTGCTCTAGGTAATAACGTAGAACTTAAATTTGTCATTACAGAAAGGATTGTAAGAACTCTCAGTTCAGGTGACATGATGGGAGTCTCTTGTTCATATTGTTACATGCACTGTAGGAGATACAATATTGGTCTGGTATGGTACTGTAGTTAATTGATGTACTTGGTGAAAAAGGGTTGCTAAGTCTGTTAAAGGGCCAGTTTATCATTTTCAGTTGTTTAATTATCTGAAAAAAATTAAGGATGGGCATGATTAGGTTTCAGAAATGTGTAGTTTATGTTTTAGTATGTTAAATGTATGTAATTATAGCCTTACTGAATTAAATACTGAGCTCCGATGATAGCTCACACTCAGAGTAGAGAACGGAAAAGCACAGAAATATGGAACATTCTACTTGGGTATGTTTGACAAATAGCCGACTAAGAAAAGTCTTTCTTACTTTTTTATTGGGTTACAGTGAAGCGATTTGAAAGAGAGCATGAACCCAAAGTAGTTTTTCTAATATTTTACTCTAATACAGCGGTCAAGTGGTATTGTTTACACATTTCTATATGCTGACTTTTATTTATCTATTTTAAAGTCGTAACAGTAGTATAACCTCATTATAGGAAAGTTAGATACGAACTAAAAAAAGTCACTAAATAATCCCATCGCTTGAAAACAACCCACTGTTCTGACTTGAGAAAAATTTCTATACCTTTATACTGTATGGTGAGCTTGTTTTTTAGCACTTTGTCAGTTGTCATTTTGGCATAAATATGTATATATATATATATATATATTTTTCATCTTGCCTCATCATGATTGTCATCTTTAATGGCTACCCAATCATTTGTTGACTAGATTTATCTATTTTCCTGTCAGTAGCCATTGTTTTTGTTCTTTTCGCCCCCTTTTCCTCACTATTCCAAATGCAACGTTTTGAGGAACATTTAATCAGGATAGGTTTTTCTGTATTTTGCATTATTTCTTTTAGTATTGACACATAAAGTGGTATCCTTAGGTCAAAGAATATGAACATTTTTATGTCTTTTGAAACATTTCACCAGGTCATGTTCCAGAAAGCATGTATGTGCTAATAATGCTACCAGTAATTACTGAGTTTCTTTCTTCCAGTTGGTCAGTTTAAAAATTTTCATCTAGATTTTGTTGATTTAATAAGCAAAACATTGCTTCATTGTCTTAATATGAATTTCTTTAATTATGGAAGTGATGCTTTCTCCCTAATGTTTGTTTGCAAGTAATTATTCCTGTTACATGAAGTATCTGTACATTTCCTTTGCCTAAGGATTTTTGTTCATTAGTTCCCATTCTTTATCTATTAAGCATATTAACTCTTTGTCATGTTTGTAACAAGTGTGTCTTGAACATGGTTATTGATCTTACTTTAGTAATTGATCTACATATGGAATTTTATTTCTAACGTTATATAGTCAAAACAGTTGATCTTTTTCTGTGTTGTTATTCCTTGTACAAGAAGTGTACTTCTTGGACAGAAGTGGAGACTTTTCTCTTTTCCTGAGATTTTCATCTTGTTTTTCTGGTGTTTTATTCTCTTTGTTACTACTTGTTATTTGTTCTTTAATTATATAGTTTCCTGTATAAGTGGTAAAGTACTTTAAAGTATTAAATGATTATTATTTATATAATCACGTTTAATTCTAGCACACGAAGCAAGTACTGCTTTGCTAGAAAAAAAGTGTAAGTAGAGCATGTTATAAATTTCCAATGTAGAGTTACATGTATACAGATTTTTTTTAAAGATGTTGAGTTAAATGGCCAGTTTTTAATCAGTGTTTTCTGTCGCTATATATAAATGGTATCTTTTTAGTCTCAAGCAATTTATTAGAGAAAAGTGTTATGCTCAGTAAAAAGATCTGCATGAGTTAATTTTGAGTTGAATTTCAAAAGGATTTTATTAGTTGATTTTAAAAGTGAGACGTTTCAAAGTAGCTCATAGTATCTGGATGTTTTCAAAGGGAGGAATGTAGTTTAATAATCTTACCTTCAAATCATCTGTAAGGGACAAATAGTTGTAATATAGGGCAAGATTTTAAATAGATTTAAAAAAATTGCCAGTTATTTATCCTCAAACTAAACATTCCTTCCTTCCTCAGTTTATTTGCAGTGTTCCTTAAAATAATCTGAAACCATTGATATTTCAAGGCTTATCTCTGGTTTGCTCATTCAGTTTTATTTTTCTGTAGGTCCATGACTGAGTCAGTTATAATAGTCCTTCAATTACTGTGGGTTTTTCCTGCTATTATGGTTAGTTGGACTGAACCCTTACCCCTTGTGTTTATCTTATAGATTATTCTTTGTTAATTTCTCTGATTTATTTTTTACAATGAACTGTAATTGACCCTAAAATTTTGAGTTAAAAACCAAGAAGCCTTAAATCAGATTTTGACATAATATCATGCCAATTACTTATGTTCTGAGACATGGTAATATTATATACACATATATTTATACACATGCATGTGTGTATATGTATAATATGTAATTTAATTGTAGTCAAATGCTTAACTACAGCTTGAAATTTCTTATTTCTCTTTACAACCTCACAACAAAATAAGAAAGCAAATAAATAAAACTACTTTTGGTTTAAATGGTACAGTGTTGTTTCATTTTAAAGTTAGATACTAGATAATCGTCTACCTAGAAAATTCCTGTTTTGACTTCAAATTCAATTTTCATGATTTCAAAATCTTGTTTCAGTTAGTTGTTTTATGGTTAGAAGAAAAACAGCATATTAAAGTTCTGAACTTAGGACCTAAAATTATTTTAAGAATTGTATATAAAAGATGAGAATTTGAAAGTTAATTTCTGTATTTTTATAAGGCAACATTTTGATTATATCTGTCGTACATATTGGATTCCCAGATGGTGCTAGTGGTAAAGAACCTGCCTGCCAGTGTAAGGGATGTAAGAGAGGTAGGTTTGATCCCTGGTCAGGAAGATCCCCTGGAGGGAGGGTATGGCAACCCATTCCAGTATTCTTGCCACCTGGAGAATCCCATGGATAGGAGCCTGGTGGTCTACAGTCTGTAGGGTCGCAAGCAACTTAGCACATATGCACGTGGTACATATCAGTTGTTTTGTAGATGTCCTAACATTAAAGACCTTTTTATTTTTAACCAAAAAAAGAAAACAGTCCATGAGGAGTATGGGTTTTTAGTGATTAACCAGTAACTCTGGTCTTTTAGAGATGTGCCAAGGGCTCTCTTTCTTTGTGAAATAGAGCATATCTTGTAGTTTGCTTTGTCAGTATCCTATTAAACTATCAAAACATTCAAGTTCTGCATTTTGAGCAGTATTTACGCCTGAATTAATTCACAAGTTTCAAGGTCACTAACTTTGATTATATTTATTTTCATTTACCAATTTAGCCATCTCTTAATGTATATCATAGAACACGTACCAGCCCATAAAACCCCAAACTCTAGCAAAGGAAGAATGGCATTTAAACAATGTTGCTTTGAAATTTATCTTTGTATTAAGCAGATAACTACTTATTGAGTTCCTACTGTCTCCCAGACATGGATCTAGGCATTGTAGATACAGTAGGCATCAACAAAGATGAGATTATTTTTTTAGGGAGCTTTCATTCCAGTAGGGAGATAATCGCAATAAACCGACAAGAGTGTGTAAAATAAATGAGATAGTGATTAAATGCTATGAAGACAACAGCTTGGAAGGGATATAAATGACTGAGTGTGGGGAGAGGTGGAAACAGGGCTCTTTTAATGAAGGTGGGTATCTGAGAAGGTGACTTTCTGGGAAAGAAGGTAGGCAGAGAGACTAGTGAATGCAGTATCCTGAGACAGGCCTTTGCTGGGATGGCATTCCTCAGCTCTTTTGGAAAGCAAATTTTATTCTTAGATCTGTTTATGGAGGCTACAGTTCTGGACTTAGCCCATTCCCTGTGCCCCCAGACCTTCAATGAAGTGCCAGGTCCTTCTTTGCTCTCTGATTTCCCCCCTGCTCCAGCTGGTGCCAAGATCCTGGGTCATGTCTATTTGCACAGAAGGGCCAAGGCCATCCAGTCCCCCCACCCACCCCACACTCCAGCTCTGCTTTGCTGACTCTCTGGGTCTGCAGCACTGGCCCCCGATTGAATATTTGCCTAGATCACTGCCTTTCCTGATTAATTCACTGTAACCTGCGGGTCCTTTCAAAACCTAGATTGTATCAATTTGGCCCTTTCCACGCAGTTGGATTCCTCAGGTTAGTCATGTTCACCCCTTTAGGCAAAAGCACCAGCTTTGCTCCGAGTTGTTATTTGCTTTGAATAACGCCCCCCGCACCCCTCCACACCCCGCCCCATAAATTCAGGAGTTACGAAGCTGCCTGCTATAAAGCAATTCTGTATTCACTTTCTTTTCTGCCTTTATTTTATATAGCAAAAAATCTGAAAAATGGGAAGTTTCAATGTCTTGTCCAAAGCTCTAGAGGGAATGCCCGAAGGTGTGTTTGTTAGAAATCTTTGATTTTGCATATCTTAGCTCATTGTATCTTCTCTACATGGACTGGAGTTTAAATTCCTGCTGTGTAATAGCCTCTTTGATCCCCTTTTTCTTATCTCTAAAGTAGGAAAGACAGGAACACCTGCTTCCCTCTTAATATTGCTGTGAACATTAAATGAGATAATGCATTTAATGAATGGTGTGCTCTGACATGTGCAGTTTTCAGTAAATAGAGCCATTTTTATTAGTATTGATGCTACAATTATTATTACTTTTGCTGCTATTGCCCTCTTTGTGGAAACTTTAGAACTTAGGTGTATAAGCAGTTATTAATAATAACATTATTTCTGAAACAAATGAAAACAAATTATAAAAGGTGGTGAGATGTTTAACAAAAAAAAATTGCAAAATTACTGAATTTCTTATACGATTCTGGATATAAAAATTATATCCTGTCTTAGTGTTAGTCTCTCAGTCGTGTCTGACTCTTTGCGACCCCATGGACTGTGGCCCGCCAGGCTGCTCTGTCCGTGGGATTCTCCAGGCAAGAGTATTGGAGTGGGTTGCCATTTCCTTCTCCAACCCTTGCCTCCTATCACCTAATTACTGTTTCTTTATTGTGGTGAGAGCATTTAAGATCTGCTTTCTTAGAAACATTGAACTATATGATGCAGTATTATTAGCTATAATTGCTGTGCTTATCGGAGAAGGCAATGGCACCCCACTCCAGTACTCCTGCCTGGAAAATCCCAGGGACGGAGAAGCCTGGAAGGCTGCAGTCCATGGGGTCGCTGAGGGTCGGGCATGACTGAGCGACTTCACTTTCACTTTTCACTTTCACGCATTGGAGAAGGAAATGGCAACCCACTCCAGGGTTCTTGCCTGGAGAATCCCAGGGACGGGGGAGCTTGGTGGGCTGCCATCTATGGCGTCACACAGAGTCGGACACAACTGAAGTGACTTAGCAGCAGCAGCAGCAGCAGCTATGCTTATGGGCTTTCCTGGAGGCTCAGATGTAAAGAATCTGTCTGCAGTGCAGGAGACCCAGGTTTGATCCCTGGGTCAGAAAGATCCACTGGAGAAGGGAGTGGATACCCACTCCAGCATTCTTGCCTGGAGAATTCCATGGACAGAGGAGCCTGGCGGGCCACAGTCCATGGGGTTGCAAAGAGTCTAACACAACTGAGCAACTAACGCTTTCACTTTCACCATGCTTATTCTCTGAAATTTTTTTTACAGAATCTAGAGGATAATGAGAATTCTTACGTAAGACCTACTAAGGTGATAAATGAGTAAATTAAAATACATTAATACTCACTGGACCCAATTCTGTCTCCATCTTTTCGCCTGTCCCTTCGTGTATGTAAGGCTTGTAGATCACCACAAGTAGCTATGCTAAGACATTCTGCAAAATTTCAAAGGTCACATGTTCAAATCCATGATAATCACCTCTTGGAGTACCATTCAATAAGATTAAATTTTAGCAAAGTCTTCTTAGATAGTAAGTCAGAAAAGCTGTAAACATCTTATCTTAACCTTTAAACCTTGATTGTTACTATTTTTTCTTCTCACCATTAGCTGTGTGGCTGTGGCCTCTAGATGAATTGGATATGTTACCACTGTTAAGATTTTTAGGACCCACAGAGATTATATCAGGTCAGTTGTACTACTGATTGTTTTTTTCTTGTGCAAAGTTAGAATAGGAAAGAAAATGTCTTTTTGTTATGTAGCTCTCTGTATAATGAACAGTGGCTATTAAATTTATGAGAGTACCAATATGAAGTGAAGGGTTGCATTTCTTTTCATTTAAGATATTTTCTGTTCTTTGCAGGGTATGTGTAGTTATTCAGTTCATGGGAAAAAATGAAGCCTCAGGCAACCTGGAAAAGAAAAAGATAACTCCAATTTAGAGAAATATTTAATATCCAACCTCCTTCAGACGTGATTACTTTTACAGTTGAAAGATTTCATATTTAAAGTAATCCTCTTTGTGAAGTCTTGTGATCCTGCAATGTGACCATAAACTCAATCAAAATCACTTTGTTAACAAAACACACATACTGGGCGCAAACACTGGTTAATTTTCTGTTTCAGATAACTCCAAGTGTATTGTGACCCTGTTCAGTCAGGCATTTCTGAAATGTTGTGTGGCTGTTTTGGTAATCGCCATAATTGACTTTCTTCCTTGTGATTCATTGCCTGTTTCCCCCATACTTTTCAAATTGTGGAATGTTTTTAATGAAAAACACATTTTTGTGTGTGTGGTTCTGCTTTCATGACTATGAAAACAAACGACTACCCGTCATCAGATTTCACTGTGTCTTGCAGGATTTTTCCCAAAGCAATCCTCCATTAAGGTAAATTAAAGTCAGATTAGGAGCTTTGGGGATTACTAGATCAATGCACACAATTTTACGTAACATTAATATTGCAGGATCCTTAAATACATTGAGACACTATCTTAGTACTCATCAGGCATGTGTATATATTATATATATAAGTATATATCATATATATATTTTAATCATGAGTTGCCATTTGCATTCAGTGCACATTATAGCTCTCAGAAGACTGGAAACACTTTTCAGTATTGGCTTTTATCTGTCATGCTGTTTGAATGATTTTACTGGACACTAGTAAAGTAGGAAATGGATGCAAGTAAATTACAACTTGTACCCATTTCCAACTGTCAAAAAAGCACTAAAGGAAAAATAGAATATGGCTTTTGTAAAACATTGTGATTTGAAAAGCAGTTTTTGCCAAATTAGTATATGTAAATGATCTTTGCTGTGTGAAACTCTCTCTGAGGTTTTGCAGTGTTTACAATACCGTTGACTCATAAAAGTAATTCACTGTTGAGATGAATAGCAGAGTGTTTTCAGAATCATCAAATTCATTCTAACTTGGATGAAAAAGACATATCTTGTATGAATTCTTTTTTGTTTGTATTTGGAGATGTCTGATTCAGGACTTTGAGTTTACATTTTAAAGGATTTAGTGTGCAGTTTTTAAAAATTTTAGCAAACTTTACTTACCTTGTGGTTTCTCCTCCTATTTTACATGACACACTTTCCTGAGGTTTCCATTGTGACAGTTCATCCAATTATACTTAAGATCTGTACACTTCACTGCGTGAATTCTACTTTAATTGTAAAAATATGAAAAAATAATTTACGTGAACAATCAAGAAAATGTTAGTGGTAAGTATTTATTCAACTTGGTAAGCGCTCAACAGTAAATGTAAAAAGGGTGCACAGGACATACGGTGTTGTCACTATAGTATGGTAGAGTCTTTCTAAGAATATTTGTTTTTTTTTTTTTTTTTGCAAGTGCTACATTATATGGAATACCCTTGCCGACATGTGCTCTAAAGATGAAAATGCCCTGAGTTATTCTAAAATACTAACAAATTTTTCATGTCTTGAGTTATTTCAGTTTACTTGAGAGTAGCATTTCAGAAATGTTATATGACTTCATTGTATCCTGTTGCAAATGTTAAAGATTTACAGTGACCCCAACAAACATGTCCTTGATGTTTTATGTTTTATGGTTTTAAAAATTTATGGACAATAATAACCTCTGTTACCATCTCACTTTTGACAACCAATTCTGCAACTTCCATAGAAATTGTTATCAATTCTTTAACAACTCTGTATATTCTTTAGTGACTTTGGATATTTGACTGTTCTATAGTACTACTAACATGCTCATGTTAAATGTCACTAGTTTCAAAGTATTGAATATCAGTCTTTTGCAGATGGAAGTGATTCCATTCCAGGTCCTGTGTGTTTCATAATCATTGCATGAAATTCATCACCTGCAGTTAGGCAAACAACAGACTTTCATAGGGTTTGCTTCCTTTTTAGATAATGGAATTGCTGGCAAAATAGATCTCAGTGCCCACCACATTATTAAATATCTTATCATCTTATTATTATATTTTTAGGGTGGTGATAAGTACTAATGAAATGTACTTTGAGGTATTACACTAATAATTATGAAAATGTAGCTTTCCAAAAAAGAAACTCTTCCACCTAATTTCAGGCCTATTATTTTAAATGGATCCTATTCAAGTTCATCTAGGTATTTGGCTTAACTGGTTTAGAACCATATTTAGTTAATTCAAAAATTTTAATAACCTCTAGAGAATGAGTACACTTTTGAGTGAAGGGACATGATAAGTATCCTGTCTGTTAAAGGTGTACTCTGTTTTGAGATGTAAATGGTAATTTGATTTACATTGCAAAGTCTAGGGTTGGGGGAGGATAGGAATTTGGTGACTTTTTTGTGGCAGGAAATTAAAATTCCTTGAGTACCAAATAGATTGGTGGGTTGATTCATTTATTCCTTTACCATAGAGTGTGCTGAGCTTTGGGAATTGAAATATAAATTGGAGATGATACAATTCTGAGATCTTCTCTCTGTACACTCTGAGAGAAGTACAGAGAGTACTCTCTGAAGATCTCAGAATTGGATCCCAGGAGTGAGCAGAAATCTACCAGTTTAAACAAGGAGAGAAAGAGGATTCCAGAGAAAAGGAGCAGCATATGCCAAGCAGGCATGTTCCTTGGGTCACCCTCAAGTCTTTTAAAGGTATGATGGGAATGGGAGTACGGGGTTGGAGGGTTGGGAGTGGTAGTCAGGGACCAGATTATGCTGTTGCAGGAGGATGATCATGTTCTAGGTCTTAGGTGAGTCTCTGGAATAGGCTGCCGAACGAAGGTCCTTGGCTTCATGCGAGCTGAAGTAGAGTGAAAACAGATTTCTTCAGGGAGATACACCCTCCATAGATAAAGTGTGGGCCATCTCAGAAGGCGAGAAGCCCCAAAATGGGGGATTAGTTTCTATGGACTAGGTAATTTCGCAGGTCAACAGGTGGGTGGGTTATTCCAGCCATTTTGGTGGAGGGGCAGAAATTTCCAGGAACTGGGTCATTGCCCACCTTTTGGTCTTCTGTGGTTTGCCTCAGAACTGTCATGGCCCCTGTGGGAGTGTCGTGTAGTATGCTGATGTATTACAGAGAGTCTCTAATGAGGTTCAAGGTCTGCTGTAAGTCCAGTCTTCTGGCATCTTGGAACTAATGGATTATAACCAGTTTTTGTCATACCCTCAGTGGCTAATGGGCTTCCCTGGTGGCTCAGATGGTAAAGAATCCACCTGCGATGTGGGAGACCTGGGTTCGATCCCTGGGTTGGGAAGCTCCCCTGGAGGAAGGCATGGCCACCCACTCCAGTATCCTTGCCTGGAGAGAGTCCCCACGGACAGAGGAGCCTGGCGGGCTACAGTATGTGGGGTTGCAAAGAGCTGGGCCTGATTGAGCAACTCAGCACAGCACAGCACAACGGCTAATGGTTGTGCCCTGCCGCTTTCCCTCTGTCTCAAAGGAAGGCTTTGAATTATAATATTTATATTTATTAGAATGCCTTCTATATATCATAGGCACTATGCTACAGACATTACTTTGCCAACAAAGGTCTGTCTAGTCAAAGCTGTGGTTTTTCCAGTAGTCATGTATGAATGTGAGAGTTGGACTATAAAGAAAGCTGAGCACTGAAGAATTGATGCTTTTGAACTGTGGTGTTGGAGGTGATGCTTGAGAGTCCCATGGAGTGCAGGGACATCAAACCAGTCAATCCTAAAGGATATCAACCCTGAATATTCATCGGAAGAACTGATGCTAAAGCTGAAGCTCCAATACTTTGGGCACCTGATGCAAAGAACTAACTCCTTAGAGAAGACCTTGATGCTGGGAAAGATTGAAGGTGGGAGGAGAAGGGGACGACAGAGGATGAGATGGTTGGATGGCATCACCGACTTGATGGACATGAGTTTGAGCAAGCTCCGGGAGTTGGTGGTGGGCAGGGAAGCCTGGCGTGCTGCAGTCTGTGGGGTCACAAAGAGTCGTACACGACTGTGCGACTGAACTGACTGATGCTAAGTACTGAACATTTACTAGTGGTCTAAGCAGATACCATTCTTTCCATTGGAGAACTTACCAACATACAATTATAAACTGCTTAATGCCTCTGACAAGAAAGAAAAAAAAAATGTGTTAAAATGTGTTGCCTGCCTTCTTAGAATCTTGGTCTTGTAAATTCTTTTCAGAAGCAATATGTGAGCAGATCTGAAGGTTGAGAAGTAATCAGCTGGATACGGATAGAGAGTACTATCAGTGTATATAAAGGACAAGAAGCAGGAAATATTAATAGCTGTTTGATGAACTGAAAGGAAACCAGCTGGGCTAGAGGCTGTTGGACTTGTAGAGAAACTGATTAAGATTGGAGGGAGCTGGTCAGGAGGTCTGGTGGCTCAGGGTCTGCAGGCCGTGGTGGGAAGATTGGATTTCATTTAGTGCACAGTGGGACACTATAGAAAGGAGGGCTGTAGATGGAGGAGAGACACATTGGATCTTTGTTGTAAAAAGATCACTCTGGCTGCTGTGTAAAGAATAGATTGGGAGGTACAAGAGCAGACATAGGCCGTTTAGGAAGCTGTTGTAGGCAATCCAGCTGAGAGATGGTGATGGCAGTTGAGATAGGATTTCTGATGGGCTGGGATATGTCCATCCTTCAGCGGTATGTGGTGGTGGAGGAGGAATAGCAGAAACTGAGGATAGATACAGGTTTTTGTCCTGAAATAGTGTCATGTACCAAGATGGGGAAAGCTGGCAAAGCGACATGTTGGGAGATGGGGAAGTCATTTTGGAAAACTTTTGTTTGGGGGTCCCTGTGAAATATTCAGGGAAAGGGGAACTGTGTATTGTAGAAGTCCGTAGATCAGAGGTGCAGTTTTCATGGAGATAAAAATTTGAGAATCACTGGGACATAAAGCTAGGTTTGAAGGGATGGAATGACCCAGGAATGTCAAGAAGGGAGGGTCGGTGGGACACCCAGTATTTAGAGGCCAGGCAAAGAAAGCATAAGTTGTAAGAAGCCGGGGAAAGAACTGCCCCAATGATAGAAAACTAGGATAGTATTGCATAGTAGGATACCAAGAAAGAAGAGGGACTCAAGAGGAGGCTGAGGGGAGTGGGCTGTTAGGTTTAGCGGGCTGGAAAAAGAACCCTGAGTGTTTGGAATGTTACTGGGACATTTAGTTGTTCTTTCTTCAGATGTAGATATGAAAGCATTGAAGGATTTCATGCAGAGGACTGACCTGACCAGAAGTGTATCTTAGAAAGATCATAATATGGGCTGTGCCAACATTGGATTTAGTGTAGAGAAGCAGAAGTCTGTTCATACTTCCTGCTCTCTAACCTGTTAAACTGCCTTATCCTAACATACCTGAGTACAACACCAGGCTTTGGGAGATGGGGAACTTTGCCGTTTAATGGAACCAGATTCAACTCATCTTCCATTGTCAGCTATGGGACATTGGGCAAATTGGTTAACCTCTGTCAGCTTGTGTTTCCTGATGTGTTTATGGGGGTAAAATATACCCCCACCAGAGAGTTATAAGGATTAATGTCTAGTAGGAATAGGTCCTCAATAACATCACTTATTATCATTGATACAGCATAGGAAGCAAAGGTAAGCCTTTTTAAAAAAATGATTTTACCACATTAAATCATTGCATTTCACCCATGTCTTGGGGAAGTATTTTAACTTTAGCCTTCACTAACCTTGTCCTTAACCTTCTATCCGAGGGATAAATGCAACATTTCTACTCTCTCTGGGAGAATTACTAAATTGTAGTGAGTGCCTGGCTGTGGACAATTTAAAGTGCACTTTCTCTGACAGAACACATGTTGATATTGGTTTGTACTTTTAACACTTTATTCCCATTTCTTATAGCCTTTTATTTCTTGGTCTACATTTACTTTTGTAGCACTTAGGATTCTAGAACCCTGGCTAACACAGACATTACCAGGGTGTGCAGTTAACTGTTTCAAGGGCAAGGTCAAAGAGGACAGATGTCCTAAATCACTGGGGAAATTGGCAGTGACGCTCCTTGGTACAGAATACAAGCATGGGAGGGGTGTCACCCGCGGTGCATTTAAGGAATAATGGAAGCTGGAAAATGCTTACTAAGGAAGACAAAAAGCAGGACAAGACAAAAACGACTGAAAACATGGTTTCCACTTTTGCAGGGACTTTCATGTTTAACACAGTGGTAGCAACCAATCCTGTAGCTACATGTGATCACAGAATATTGAAAACCTCTTGCTTTGTTCCTGCCTTAGCTTTCTTAGGAGACTAAGGAAATACAGCATAAGTAGAAGATGATATGTATCCGTGCAGGAATTTGTCACCTAATTTCTTAATATTTTTTCTGTAATAATGAGTCATTATTTTGCAAGACAAATGTGTGGAAAATACAGTTATGTTAATAAACAAAGAGTAAAAATGTAAACTATCAAATTAGTCTCAGAGATTTCCTTTATAATGACATATTCATAATTGATATTTAATATATTTCTTAAAGCAGTAACACCAGTGTCTAAAATATCTTACTTAAGATTAACCTATGGTTGAGACATCCCTGGTGTTCCAGTGTTTAAGACTCTGTGCTTCCAAGGCAGGGGATGAAGATTTGATTCCTGGTCAGGGAACAAAGATCCCACATGCTGCATAGCACAGCCAAAAAAAAAAATAATACAATAACAATAAGCATAATAAAATGTTTAAAAAGATTAACTTATGGTTTAAAATTGATTTCAAACTTAATTTGGATAACATCACAATGGCCATAGGATTAATTATTAGGACATAGGTAACAATATTAAAATGGTAGTTTTGGCTGTGATCCAGAGTAGAAAGACACTGGATACCAAATTCAAATTCCAAAGAGAGAGACTGATTTTCAAAAGAAATATTGGAAAAGTGTTTTAGGGGCTAGACTTTAAGGGTGGAATTCACAAAGACAAGGTTTTTGATAAGGGCTATTCTGAGTGCCTTTTCCAGCACCTTGTCTAAACCAATTAGGAAAAAAAAAATCAAAGGAACTTCTTTAAAGCTGTATGTTTCCTAAAGTTTAAAGGATCTGGTGAATAGTTATCCTTATCCCTGCTTTGAAGATCTAAAAGGATTAAGAGCAAGTCTGCTAGCTGTTTATCACAAAGCAGAGGAAAGAAGAGGTAACTGTGAGGATTGATCTCCCTCTGTTTCCTGTGGACAAGGTGTGGCCCACCTGTAAGAGAGATGAGGCCCTCTTTGGCCCTGTTTAGATTGCTGCCAAGAGATAGGAACAATCTCAACAGATGTGCCCTGGATTCCTAGAGGCTGTGTAAGAAGTGCGTGATGGGTAGGGGAGATGATAGCACCTACATTAAGTGTAACAGCGGGGTAGACTTCCAGGAATGAGTGCCCTGTGAAGAAGTCATGATCTGAGAAAAAGCTATTATCATTAGCCAGAACCTGAGGATATGTGGTCATGTACCAACTTCAGCCGCTTAAAAATATTCTCATTCCTGTTAAGTTTCCTCCTCCTCACCGTTTCAGCCTGGTGGTTGAGAAATGTAGCTGTCCATTGAAGTAGTAGTGGAAGAAAGGAGAAGTAGGAAGAGAAGAGATTGACATCCTTTTCTGTAGAGTGCTGGCCTATAGCCTACTCTAGTGTGGAAATGGAAGTAGCTTTAACTAGGATGCTTCTACTGTGGATAATGTATTTAACTGAGCACTCTCATTTCTTAATTAGGAATGTATTTGGTGAGTAAAGTAATTGTACATCCTCATGCTGTTCAATGGTTAGAAAAGTTATTGGACTGCTTTATTTTTCAGGCAGAGAAGAACTTTCCCTAGAGAGTAGATTTTAAAGGAATGGTGGAAAGTAAAAGCATTTTGTGATTATACTCCATGACCCTTTATGGATCCAGAGATGTATACAGTCATCCCTCATTATCTGTGGGATTGACTCCAGGATTCCCCCATATACCAAAACCCTTAAATGCTTAAGTCCCTTATATAAAATGGAGTAGTATTTGCATATAACCTATGGATATCCTCCTGTATACTTTAAATTATCACTAGGTTACTTATAATACCTAATATAATGTAAATGTAAATAATTTCCAGAACCTGGCAAATTCATTTAGGTTTTACTTTTTGAACTTTTCTTTAATTTTTTACAAAATATTTTCATTTCAAGATTGGTTGAATCCTCAGTTAGTTAAACCTCTGGAGTTGGAAGCCACAGATACAAAGGGCCTACTGAATATGTAAACAAATGTATGTGTGTTATATAGTGCGTGTTTTTTAACTTTAATGAGGCATTCATTGAGAAATAGAATTCTTCATTTAAATCCTAATAGTTTCTAATGAGCTAGTGAATATGATCATATTTTGTACAGTAAGAATATATTCTGTTTATCCTTCCTTCAAACAAAAAAGCTGGATTGAGGGCAAAAACTCTTCCTTCATCTTAAATGCTGAAGTTTAAAGAATGGATTTTGGAACTTCATTGCTTAGGATAGAATTCTAGCTCTACCACTTACCAGCTGAGTGGCCTTTAATCGAATTAATTTATTTGTGCTTCAGTTTCCACATCTGAACAATGGGCATAATAGCTGCATCTGCATTATAGGCGGTTGCATTAAATTTATTTGTGTATAAAAATATAAATATATGTAAAGTGTTAGCAAATTTTGTCTTCTATCTTGGCTGTTAAAAAATTTATTGATTTATAGCTCCTCCTCTGTTAGTACAGAGAGAAAAAGATATTTTAAGAATATCTAAAATATTGCCTCAAAAGAAATGTCTGCTGTGAAATGACTACTTTAAGAATCTTGAATCAAGGGCACTCAACTCAATTGTCATGGGGCTGACAATTGTTACTGTTATACTTTTATAATAGGCTGGCTTCCAGAGTGTATCATTGTGTAGACCAGGAAAACAGGACACAGGAGAGGCCATGAGGGATCTTTCTACTCATTTTGTGCTCTCTGATTATATGTCAGGGGAAAGAATTATCAGGTAATTCCAGTTATCAAGAATTTTACAATGTCTGGTAACAAAGGAATCTGGCCTTAACTAAGATTCTTCTGGATAATTTTATTGGAAATGATTAAGATGTCTGTAGAAGGTCAATATGTGTTCAAGTTTTCTAAAGACCTTTTATATTAGAGACATTTATGTAAAGTATAAATTATTACATTAGTAGTAAAATGTATCAATATAAATATATAAAATATATTACTTTAGAGTTTTTATATTTTTCATTTATTCAACAGAGTCAAATGTGTGACAAACTTTGATAGATATTAATCTTTTCAAATTAGTGATGAGATGGTCAGGACTCAGAAAGCTTGGTGTTTTATACAAAGCTTGTGACATATTACTAACAGGGTTAAACGTAATATGTTCTTGTTCTTGTGCCTTTTCATTTTGAAAGTGCAGCTCTTGTTGAACATCACTTCCTATACCTTGTTCTGGTATAGTGATATTTCATATTTAACACAGCAGTCAGACGTGGCAATTGGTTGGTTGTGTCTGTCTTTGTTGTTTGTAACGGTACTGTATATTCCTAAATAAAAACAGGGGAACCGGTTCCTTCAAGAATAATTGTTTTAATGTTGGTGAGAACAACCAGCTCTGTTTAGAATTACTGCATTTACATTGCTATAAAAATGGCCAGATGTATCCTTGAAAGGCAAAATTGCAGTTATCAGAGCCAAATTAACAATTTGTCTGAAATTTTATGTCGTAAATGTTTTGTGAACAACTATTAAATATCATATGTATAAGAGACAGTGATCTTGTAGGGAGCACATGTGAATATTTAATCTGTTCCTAGAATAAATGAATATACCAATTCAGTGGATCTGACTTGGAATTCTGTAAACAAAGTTTTTGGTTGTGTGGCTTTTGGCAGACTGTGTATTACCTCTGAACCTTAGTTTTCTCATTTGTAAAATGAAAATACCATATCTCAAAATTATTGTGAGAATTGAAGACAAAAGTGTATGTGAATATACTCATCACATAATACGTAGTAGACAATACATATGTTATCATGTATTAATAATTTAAAATATATTAACAATGAAGAGAAAAGCTCTTAGGACAGTATCTAGCCTATAATAGGTGCTTACTAAGTAGTTCTTAAAATTATTATTATGAAGGATAACATTATAAGTAAATGAGTTATTAAACCTAATTAAGCCTTATTTTCTACCCTGTTTGTTCCATACCTATCTCCTGCAGTTGCAGAGAGGATCAAATAAAGTGAGATATAGAATATACATTATAGAATTTCAAGTGAACAAACAAATGTAAAGTGCTATTATTATTTCATATTAAGTGTATAGTTTTATGTTTAAAAGTAAAGTTAATTAAAGTGATATTTTCTAAAGTTTTAAACTGACATGTAGCTTATTCATATGAAAAGCCTAGAACTTTAAATGAACAATCTTAATTTATGCAGTGTTTCAGATTTTAAAATTGTAATTCAGAGTTAGTTAACTCAAGCTAATATTTCTGCCAAACTACCAGTGCGTCAGATCATAGCCAGACAATTGTTTTGGAAGAGAGCTGTGTACCAGTATACATATTTAATGGTATTGAGGATGTTTAGCCTTTTAAAAACTTCTAAGCAGTTGAGTTTTATGTGGTCCAAACCCTTATCTTGGTTATTTTTTCTTATATGGTCACAGTTATAAGGTGTTTTGGAGCAACGTCTGCTTATCAGATGGAGAAGGAAATGGCAACCCACTCCAGTATTCTTGCCTGGAGAGTCCTGTGGCCAGAGGAGGCTGGTGGGCTGCTGTCTATGGGGTCCTGTGGGGTTGCGGAGTCGGACATGACTGAGGCGACTTAGCAGCTACTGCTGCTGCTTACCAGAAATCTTTAAATTCTGCCACTGAGTCCAGGAGAAAGACAATGCTTATTTAAAGCTGAAGGTGTTTGTTAGAGCAGAGGCTTGCCCCACTCTTCTTCCATAGTCAGTTTCCTTGTTCGGGCCCTAAAGAATTCCATCATTTATATTCTGTGAAAATAGTATAAGGTGTACTTTCTGTAAACATAAAATATAGGATGCGGATTTAGACCTTCTTTAGTATTTCTTAATAAAATTTTAAAAAGGAATATAAATTATTTTCGCAATACAGGGAAGTAATATTTTCTTATAAAATCCATTGGCTTTAAAGCTAAGTGTCAAATTATTAAATTCACTGAAGTTATTGTTAGAGTTTTTGTTATGCTTTTGATAAGTGAATTTAACTAACAGGAGGAGTATCCAATAGAAGTGAAGTTACCCTAGTGTGAAACCATGTCACTAATATAAAACAGTCTTCAGATTTAAGGCTATATAATCAATATTATAGCTTCATCAAGCCATAGTGAAGGAAAATATCCTTTAATAAAATGGATCTGCCTTGCTTCTCCATCTATTCTGCTTATCTTAAAAATGCTAGTTAGTAAATGCTGCAGTTTTTTCTATGTAAGTTATACCTATAGTCCATGTGTATTTGAACGCATATTTTTATTTGCAAGGAAATGACTATAAAAGATTCAGCAAGATTTAGGAATTCTCTTTGTGTTCCCTAGAAGATAGGGAAAGATTCCATTTTTAAAAGACCAAGTACTGCCAGGTGAATTTCTTTCTTTTTATTCCTGTTCCAAAATGCATGCCTTCAAGAGGCTTTTTTTTTTTTTTTTAAACAGACTGAACTTGACTAATTTAAGATGTTAATATGGAAGGAGTACATATTTCCCTAATTTTTAAACAGATTTGTGCCTCTCACCTATCTCTAATAAGGTAACAAATGTAGTGTTAATTTAGATGAGTTATACTTTCTATATGAGTTTGCTAACAGAACTTGACATAAAAGCCGTTGTGAAGAAGCGTGATTGGTTTGGTTACCATAGCAACACTGTTGTATGGAAGAATGATTTCCTTTAGGAACCTTTCCTAAATGCTGTTTTGTACCCTGTAACGATATTGCTGGCTTGCCATCCCTTGTGAGGAGGTAAGAAGAGATGACTTCAAGGGTCAGCATGGTGTCTCGTGTTTATAGATTATCCTCAGCCATCAAAAGACTGCTTGGCTCATCTTATTCTTCCCATTGCTGAACCAATTCTGTTCTTCAGAATACTGTGATAATAGGAGTCTTGAACAGACCTTTATGTGTTAGAATACACAAAAGGAAAAACTGGATCTAGACCAACGATCATGTTATGTTAAGCTCATTTCCTAAAGCTAATGTCTTGTTATGGATTTTTAATTCCTTGCTTATCTTTGTTTGAAATTCTGCAATTTATCAATAATTTGTCCTGTGAGTGATGTTATCCTTTGGAGGAGACGAAAGGGTTTAACCAACAAACAGATCAGCAGGGGCTTCATTTAAAATCCTTTAGTGGTGGTTTGGTATTCTGGAGTTACTATAAAGCCTAAGGCTTCCATTGAGATTTCCTTTGTTATGGGGTAAATGTCTGCTCCATTAGCACAGCAATTGTGTACAAAAATGCATCAAATCAGTCAAGTACCACCATAGGGTGTTTTCCAGTGGTTAAAACAGGCTAATGGTTATTTCACTTGTACCTTCAATAAAAACAGCAGTAAAGGCTATTATAACTATTTTTCTAATCAGCCACGTTTCTAATTTTTCATTTTCACCCCTTGGTTTAGGTCCTTGGTTTAGGTTCCTTGATTTAGATTCTTGGAATTAGATCCTCCAAAATAAACATCATGGTTTAACTAAAAAATTGTATCAGTACTGCTGTTGCTAGTAATAGAGTGATTTAAGCTGCTTAGGAATAATTTTGTGCAGAAGGTGAGGGAAAAAAACAACATAACCTCAAACTGATATGAATATTTTAAAGATTGTAATACATAGTTTCAAACAAAATGAGTAACAAAATAGGTATGATTGGTAACAAAATTCATATATAGTAATGTGAGGTGATTATATTAGGGTTATTGTTTTGTTTTGATGAGTAAATGCTAGAACTCAAGTTTTTTTTAATGACTTACGGATGTTCATTTTCAATTTCTAACCAGTTCTTTTATCTAAGTTATCTGAAGTGTCCCTGGCAGTTAAACTATTTTGAAAAAAGTGGTTCACACTCATCCAACTCACTCAAATATTTATTATTGTGTATTTTGGACTGTGTGGCTTCTCTTGGAAAATATATGTTACAGTAGCATGTCATTCTCTGATTATAGGTAAGCCAGTTAAGTTTCTGACAGTAGAGTAGCAGAAACATGGTGTGTGGACTGGGAAACAAGTTATAGTAGATGCGGAGTTTTCAAATGACCAGTTTACTTCATCTTATTTTTCCACATTGCCCTCCTACTGCTCCTTGCCTTAAGAAAAATGAGATGGACCTTGGCAAAAAATAGCCAAATTCTATAAAGTGATGTCCACTTTAAATGTGGCATGGGACAATTCCCATATATCTGCTGAATTGAAGCCACAAGAAAGCTGAGACAGATTTGGCCATATTTGAGAACAGAATTGATTGAATAAGAAGTGGTAGTTTCCGATAAAGTTTATATATTTGCTTGGAGTTACTCTACTGAAATGAACATCCTTTCCAGAAGATTACACAAATGCCCATGCAAACAGAACTTTAAGTTCATCCGGGAAGCCCTCTCCTCGATTAGGGTGAAGGATTGCTCTTCTAACTTGTGTTTATTATTTTTTTACCCTCAGTGCATTCTCTTAGTAGTTGCAGAGTTTATGCTATATGTATGTGAATGCACGCGTCTGTGTATGGACACCATTCTTTCCGCTAAGAACGTCTCTTCTTAGTCATTATTATTTAAGGTTACTTGGACCAGCGTATGCCACAGTTGGTTTTGTGTTCTCCAAGTCCATTCCCATGTCTTATCCTTGTCCTTGGATGTCTGTCTTCTCTTTTTACTCACAGTTTCAGCATATTTTGACTTCCTCCAGCTAACCAGAGTGTACTCCCAGAGTGCCACTGCTGGTCTCAGTCTTCCTGAGATTCTTATTGGTCTTAACCTTCAGGTTGCCTGCCTCCCCTTGTTCTCCAGGTTCCCTGAACATACCGTCTTTGGATTCTTCCCCATCTTCCTATTTTTATTCTCTCCTCCACTTAAAGCAGTTCTCCCACAGATCAGCTTTGTTTGTCCCACCTTCTACCCACATTCATCCTGAGGAGGGCTTCTCCACTGCTTTCCAGTTTAGTCACTCAGTCGTGTCTGACTCATTGCGACCCCATGGACTGCACCATGCCAGGCTTCCCTGTCTATCACCAACCCCTGGAGCTTGCTCAAACTCATGTCCACCGAGTTGGTCATCTGAGTTAAATTCAGAGAATGACCAACTCAATGGACATGAGTTTGAGCGAGTTCCAGGAGTTGGTGATATCACTTCATGGTAAATAGATGGGGAAACAGTGGAAACAGTGGCTGACTTTATTTTTCTGGGCTCCAGAATCACTGCAATGATGGTTGTAGCCATGAAATTAAAAGACGCTTACTCCTTGGAAGGAAAGTTATGACCAACCTAGACCGCATATTAAAAAGCAGAGACATTACTTTGTCCACAAAGGTCCATCTAGTCAAGGCTATGGTTTTTTCCAGTGATCATGTATGGATGTGAGAGTTGGACTGTAAAGAAAGCTGAGCACAGAATAATTGATGCTTTTGAACTGTGGTGTTGGAGAAGACTCTTGAGAGTCCCTTGGACTGCAAGGAGATCCAACGAGTCCATCCTAAAGGAGATCAGTCCTGGGTGTTCATTGGTAGGACTGATTTTGAAGCTGAAACTCCAGTACTTTGGCCACCTGATGCAGAGAGCAGACTCATTTGAAAAGACCCTCATGCTGGGAAATATTGAGGGCAGGAGGAGAAGGGGATGACAGAGGATGGGTTTTGGGTGGACTCCAGGAGTTGGTGATGGACAGGGAGGCCTGGAGTGCTGCGGTTCATGGGTTCGCCAAGAGTCAGACATGACTGAGCAACTGAACTGATTGAGTAGTGATGGCATCCAACCATCTCATCCTCTGTCATCCCCTTCTCCTCCTGCCTTCAGTCTTTCCCAGCATCAGGGTCTTTTCCAGTGAGTCAGTTCTTCACATCAGGTGGCCAAAGTATTGGAGTTTCAGCTTCAGCATCAGTCTTTCCAAGGAATATTCAGGATTGATTTCCTTTATGATTGACTGGTTGGATCTCCTTGCAGTCCAAGGGACTCTCAAGAGTCTTCCCAACACCACAGTTCAAAAACATCATTTTTTTGGCGCTCAGCTTTCCTTGTGGTTCAGCTCTCACATTCATACACGACTACTGGAAAAACCAGGGCTTTGACTAGATGGACCTTTGTCGGCAGTGTAATATCTCTGCTTTTTAAGATGCTGTCTAGGTTTGTCATAGCTTTTCCTCTTAGGTTCAGTCACTCAGTCGTGTCTGACTCTTTGCGACCTTATGAATCACAGCACGCCAGGCCTCCCTGTCCATCACCAACTCCCGGAGTTCAGTCAGAGTCACGTTCATCGAGTCAGTGATGCCATCCAGCCATCTCATCCTCTGTCGTCCCCTTCTCCTCCTGCCCCCAGTCCCTCCCAGCATCAGAGTCTTTTCCAATGAGTCAACTCTTCGCATGAGGTGGCCAAAGTACTGGAGTTTCAGCTTCAGCATCATTCCTTCCAAAGAAATTCCAGGGCTGGGATCTCCTTTAGAATGGACTGGTTGGATCTCCTTGCAGTCCAAGGGACTCTCAAGAGTCTTCTTCAACACCACAGTTCAAAAGCATCAATTCTTCGGCGCTCAGCTTTATTTATAGTCCAACTCTCACATCCATACATGACCACTGGAAAAACCATAGCCTTGACTAGACGGACCTTTGTTGGCAAAGTAATGTCTCTGCTTTTCAATATGCTATCTAGGTTGGTCATAACTTTTCTTCCAAGGAGTAAGCGTCTTTTAAATTCATGGCTGCAGTCACCATCTGCAGTGATTTTCGAGCCCCCAAAATAAAGTCTGACAGTGTTTCCACTGTTTCCCCATCTATTTCCCATGAAGTGATGGGACCGGATGCCATGATCTTCGTTTTCTGAATGTTGAGCTTTAAGCCAACTTTTTCACTCTCCTCTTTCACTTTCATCAAGAGGCTTTTTAGCTCCTCTTCACTTTCTGCCATAAGGGTGGTGTCATCTGCATATCTGAGGTTATTGATATTTCTCCCAGCAATCTTGATTCCAGCTTGTGTTTCTTCCAGTCCAGCGTTTCTCATGATGTACTCTGCATATAAGTTAAATAAGCAGGGTGACAATATACAGCCTTGACGTACTCCTTTTCCTACTTGGAACCAGTCTGTTGTTCCATGTCCAGCTCTAACTGTTGCTTCCTGACCTGCATACAGGTTTCTCACCACATACACAGAAGGTGTCCTGCTCTACACTTTTAACCTTGACACTCCGTCGGTGTTGAGGGCATTAACTCTTGAGTTTCAGGACAGCACCTCTAGTTTTTTTTTCGAGTTTCATGAAGCCTACTTTGCATTTGTATAGTTTCAGTTCCAAATCAGTAAACATTTATTGAGTATCCATTAAGTGTCAGGGAATGTGCTCTGGGAATACAAAGGTGCATAATCTGTGGCCCATGCCCTTTCTTAGACTAGCAGTTTAGAGGGCAGACACATAAATAAATCTGATTACACTGTAGTGTTCAGTGATGGAGGAAGAAGGCCAAGAGAAATATGAAAGCACCTAGGAGAAGAAACTGACTCAGCCAGGGAAGGGAGGAGAAAGATTGTGAAGAAAGTCTTTCGGACAAAGTTCTATCGCTATTGTAATATTCCACCCTTTACACTGTCACTTCCTTTCTATTGTTTTTCTCAATAAGCAAGCCATTTCTGTAATGTTACGAACTAGAACCTGTCTCATTCAACAGAGTTCATCTTGGCGTCTCATATATATGTACCAAATGAATTAAAGTGGTCATTTGAGAAGACCTCAGAGCCTGTGAACTGAAAATGTTGGGAGAGAGAATAGCATGCATTCTGCTTGTTCCCCGAAATGCATTTTGTTTGTGCTTCTTCAAACTCTCAAGGTCGTTTTGAATTCTGATTCTGTACTCTGTAATGGCTGGTAACTCCCTCTTGCCTCTTTCCTTCCCTTCCCCAACCTTTCCTTCTAGTCTGGTCTCTTATGCAGATTTAATGATGGTACTAATTATTCCATGCCCCACATCATTAATGAAAAAGATCCACCAGTGTGCTGCCCAGAATTGACCACAGTGGAACCCCATTTGTTATGCTCCCTCTGAGGCTGACACTTCTCCATCGATAGCTCCTTGCCGGGCATGACCTTCTGCTGTTTCAGAGCTGCTCAGCGTGGATCCTATTTTCTCAGTTTATTGATGATTATGTCATGAGGAACATAATCAAAAGCTTTGTTAAAATCCAAATATAAATAGTCTCTAGCTGTTGTCCCTTGATCTACTGGGCTGGTCACTCCATCAGAAAAGATCAGGTTATTTGACAAGACTGGGTCTGCACCAGGCTATCTGTTATTACTCAATACTCTGTTTTCTTGAAGATGTGCCCAGCTGCATTTTTAAAAAATGATGTTTCTGAGGTAATGCCAAGATCATAACCTTTAAAAATATGTTTACATAGTTTATTAGCCTTTAAGGCACACACAGTCCCCCAAAGAGTTTATAATGTTTATCACTTTGCAGTGGGATGGGCTAATTCCTTTAACAATGGGTTGAAGGTCAGTGTGGACTACAGACTAGAAGATTAGAGTGAAGTTGGTTTATTGAATTCTTATCAAACTTCTTCCACCCTCTATCAGTCTTGATTGATCTTTCTGAAGGAGTTTCACATGTTTCAGAATCTATTAGAGAGTATTATTATCAACAGAAATTATGTCTTCCTACAAGAGTAAAAATAATAATATATAGGACTAATGGACATAAGTTTACTAAAGCAGGGGATTGTTAATTTTTTAAAGCAATTACAGGGAAGCTTTACCCAAATCTTCCTAGTTCTATAAATGTTACTTTTATTCAGAAATGATCTAGTTTGTTTTTTCTTTAGAAAATCATTTATATTGATTCTTATGTGTGTATGTATGTGCATGTATATATTTACTCTCTGAGCCACCAGGGAAACCCTATATATACACTCACAGTGTTTCTAGTTGCTAAAAACAGTACAACAGGTCTGTAACCTGGACTCCTTTCCATACCTTTTTTCAAGAACAGAAGAGCGTAGGGCATATTTTCATTGTGTTTTAGGCTTTCTCTATTAAGTACTTAGTTTTCTGTTTTGCTTTCACCGTATGTAGAAGTAAGAGAAAAATCAGCCTGTTCTGCTGTTTATGTTGAGGTACCCGCTCAGTTGATAGAAAGAAATCCTTTATTTTTGTGGAATGTTCCAGACTCCCCTCACTTGGGTTGATCTCTCTGAAGCTTCCTTATGCAGATCTGTCACTCAGGCTTTTCCCTTGAGGGCCAGCCAGACCAGATGTCTTTCAAAGAAAACGCTGTCAGAGCCTTAAAGGTAAAAACATCAAGGTAGAGTTAGTATGGTAAAGAAGGTGAATTTCTAAGTCACAAGTAAAGAAAATTCAGGTTCAGTGGTAGAAGATGATGAAACTGAATTATAACTGTTTTGTTTTTCTAGGGAGGAGCAAAGATAATTTTTCTAAACATTTTAATTAACATTTTTGAAAAAGCACACATGTTTAAAACATATATTAGTTGAAGAGCTGTAGCCTTTTCAGAAAACAAAGTTCATCTTTGTCAGTGATTAATGATTTTGAGTCATGAGGCTCTTTGGGTACAGGAGTCAAGAAATGATTGTTTCATTCATAAGTGACCTTAGCACTGTTTCTCCTTGTTGAATTTGGGTAATAGTTCTAGCTAGTTGAGCAATTAAAAATTATGTCATATTTGTTTATTTAGTCCCCAAAGCACTAATGGTCCTTTTCTGTGAACTAATTCAGTCAGTAGATTTTTACTGAACATTCCAGTATTCTTGCCTGGAGAATCCTAGGGACGGGGGGAGCCTGGTGGGCTGCCGCCTATGGGGTCGCACAGAGTCAGACACGACTGAAGCGACTTAGTAGCAGCAGCAGCAGCAGGTTAAACCAGGTCCTGGGAATAATGAACAGAGTAAGGAGTCTTTCCTCAGGGTGCTCATGGTCTAGGACATCAGTAGTCATGGCCAGCTCAGGGTGTAGATACTGATAGTGTGGAGAGTGGGCAAGCTTCTTCCAAGGGCCTTTGTTCCAGGCGGTGATCAGGGAGGCTTTACTCCAGATGAAAAGCAGAGGGACCCATGAGCCAGATCAGGCCTGTGTCCATGAGTTATGTGACCTGCCCTATGTTTGCAGTTTTATTAGTTGCTGTAGTTGCTGCTTTCGGTGCAGTTCAGTCGTAGCTGTGGCTGTATGTGCGAACATCGGCTGCATCCCACATCAGGAGCAGTCATTGCCTGTCATGTCAGGACTCTCTTTCAAACTGAGGAAGCCACTCGGCACTATGGCAGGTACAGTTGGAAAGTGTAGGGGAGTTAGGACTCTGAGGAAGAATCCTTAATCGAGAGAGGACAGAAGCTGGGGGTTAATGTTCCTGCTGTCCGTCATTCACAGGGAAGATTCTCGGAGCCATCAGGTGACAGGGCTCTGACACACCCTTGGTTGGTTTTTGTACATTTTATGCCTCACTTTTCTCTCTCCTGCTTCTTGGAATCATTTCTAAAATAATTGACTTGCAAGTCCTACTTAATTTCAGGGGAAAACAGTTGCAAAATTAAAAAAAAATGAAATGGAGGGTAGCAAATAAAAATTCAGATTTCTGATTATGTTCTTGAAACAAGGAGGATCTAGTAACCCTGAAAACAGATTCCTCTGGTGACAGCCAGCTGAGCAGAGGCATGGCTGTTGATTAAGATGAGGTAATCTGGCTTCTTTGGTCCAGCCTCATCTCCATCCAAGGAGTTCCAGTGCCTCGGCTCTGAAAACAGGGGAATGTTACACCCAGGATAACACTTGGGTTGAGTCTTTCAGAGAAAGCAGGATTTGGCCCGGCAAGAGGGATCAGGCACTACGTGGTGAAAAGAAGATTGGTGCAGAGCCAAGGAGATGGTATAGGCACAGCGGCACACCTCAAAGACATGGTGGGCCCTGTTCCAGACCACTGCAATAAAGCAGACACCCCAGTAAAGGAAGTCACATGAAGTTTCTCGCTTCCTGGTGCATGTGAAGCTATGTTTACACTATAGTGTAACATTTTAAGTGTGTAATAGCACTATAACCAGAAAAGTACATACTTTAATTAAAATTGTATTGCTAAAAAATGCTATCTTATGAACCTTCAGTGGGTCATAATCTTTTTTGCAATATAACATCTAAAATCACTGATCAGAGATTACCATAATAAATATAATAATAGAGAATAAGTTTGAAGTATTGCAAGCATGACCAAAACGTGAAGCAAATGCTACTGGAGAAATGGTACTGACAGACTTGCTTGACAGAAGTTGCTACAAATCTTCAATTTGTTTTTTTAAAAAAAGCAACCCAAAAAAACCCCTAGTATCTGCAGCGCACAAAGGGAAATGCAATAAAATTAGTTATAACTGTATATTATTTATATCTTGGCAGGATTCTGTGTCTGTACGTATGCTGCACACATGTGTAGTAGTCTATCTTGTTCTTTACAAAGTCCATCCCACTGTGGCAATGAATATAGTCATTCAATACATTTATGTAATTCTGGTTTTCCATCAATTACCAAAAAACATGATTATCAACACTGATTAATTGGATTGCTATACAAACAACCCTGCAGTAATAAACACCCATGTGTGGCAGGGAGGCATATGTTTGTCATACCCATTAGGGGAGCACTTAGGGCCCAGAGGACTGATGAATTGGCCCGCATTGTCTTACTCCACAGCTGTCATAGCAGCTCTGATAGCAGGTGATAGTTCTGCAAGAGCATGTCAAATTGGTGATTATCTGTTATGACATCCACTGATGGAAGCTCCCTTTTAGGTTTGATCCAGACAATGACCTTGATATTCCCGGTGAAGAATAAAGACTCACAATTATTGTTTTAAGGAGGAGAGACTTGTCGGTTGTGCCTCACACCCGTCATATCAAATTATCAGACTGAAACTGATAATACAATGAACACTACTTCTTCGTCAGCAGTGTAGTATCTGCTGGATTTGTACGTGCATGAAACCTTCCCCCAGCTCTTTTATAGAAATCCATTGAGATCACATGTAATCATCACCCAGAATTTCAAGTATGTGCATGGAGACTCTGGTGGAGGATAGTTGTATCTGTTTTAGGAAGAGATGCTTGAGAACTGAATGTTTAAGAAATGAGAAAAATTTTATGGTTAAGCTGAGAGTATGTATAAATTTCAGTATAGTGTGAGTAGAAGAAAGACTAAACTTTGAGAGAGATGATCCAAATTGGATTACTGAACTGGGTTTTAGGGCTCTGAGACTTTAGGGAAGTCACTAAACCTTTGGAAACCTCAATTTTCCCATATCTAATATGGAGATACTAATACCCATCCTGGCTATCTTACTCTGGTACCTCAGGGAATTTTAAGAAACTTGGAAATATTTTTTGGGGGGAGGATTGGTAAAGAGCATAAAATGGTGCTTTGTTTTAGTCCTTTTAATATGGAGATATTAATATAATTGACAGTGAAGTTTAAACAAGTAGTGTTTTCAAGCTGTTATTTTGTAGGGAGAGATGGAGAGTAGGCAGCTGGAATGGGTATCACAACCAGAGTCTGGGGATCTGGTTTCAAGTTCAAACAATATAACAACTAGTTTGGTTAGCTTGGACATGTGTGCTTTGCTCTTCCCTAGCTTCCTTGGACCGTGGTCTCTGATTTTCCTTCCTTTCTCTCTCTCTTGTTTTTTTTTTTGTTGTTGTTCTATGGCTCATGGCTCCTTTTGCTAACCTGGCTACCTGGGCACTTCTCTTCCGTCTCTCAGTGTTACTTCCATTTTTTTATGATCATGAAGTGCAGATATTCTGCTCATGCCAAAGTCAGTGGTACTTACTTGCATAAAAAGTATCTGTGAAGCTCTTTAAATGTGTGTATTCCAAGTCTCCACATCCATAAAGTCTGATTCTGTGAGTCCAGTATAGGTCCCAAGAATCTAAGTCTTTATAGGCATCCCATTTGAATCTGATGCAGGTGATTCTTTGAAAAACATTGGCTGAGAACATATGTGTATGTTTTATAAAACATTATGATTTGCAAAGTCAAAATGATATGGTTTTGATGACTTGCTCTTTTGAATAGAGTCTACTTATTTACTTGCATCGCTGAGCTAACTTTAGATAAATACAGTGGGCCAGCTGATTAACAAGATTATTGAGTGTCTCTGAGGTTTACTGTAGCATATTAAAGGTTTGTATACTTAGTTATAATCCTTACATTTTTTTTTGCCATGAAAGCAAAAACAAAAAAGCCATGAAACCAATATGTGCTTTTAAAATTCTACTAGCACGTGAATTTTGTGTATGTGTTTGGTGTTTCATTATAGACATGAGAGTGAGTAAATGTGAAATTGGCGTAGTTCTTTCCCAGAAGTGCTTACCATGAAAAAAGGTTGTGATGCATTGTCTGCAACGAGTAGTATTATGGTGAAGGGAAGGAGTAGGGGCCAGATTGTGGGTGCTTTTGGTTAATTCTCAAACAATCCCCCTCGATTTAAGAAATCATGCTTTATGGTGGCATCCTTTAATGAACTGTTTTGAACTGCGAAATACCAGATCAGTTAGAGCTGTAAGTGGGATGCTGGTAAGAGTGAAAGAGGGAAAAGCAGTTGATGCTTTTGGGTTTTAGGTAGTGTCCGAGATGAAGAAGCAGAGGCAAAGCCACTGGGGACTTCCACTGCCTTGTGCAGAGTGTATATGATTTTTATTTTGTAGAGCAAATGTGTCCCAAAGCACTGTTTGACATTTAGGTTTCTAATTTATGTAAAACTTGATATGCTAGAGTGAACTAGAGTATTTAGTGGAATCTAGACTCTATTTAGATCCATTATTGCCTCCCTGTCTCCTCACACCACACCTGCCCATTCCCATTGTGTATTTTGTTAAGGTAGGTGTAGCTCAAATGGTAAAGAATCTGCCTGCAGTGTAGGAGACCCTGGTTTGATTCCTGGGTCGGGAAGATCCTTTGGAGAAGGGAATGGAAATCCACTCCAGTATTCTTGCCTCAGGAATCCCATGGACAGAGGAGCCTGGTGGGCTGCAGTTTACGAGTCACAAAGAGTCAGACATGACTGAGCTACTAACACTACCACTACCTCTAAGGAAAAAAGACTGTCGATAAATGCAAATCAATGAAGTCACAGACCACGGTTGTTGGACTTTTTAGTAAAATCAAGTTCTGAGGGACTGTGATGGACTTTCGTGTTTTATTTTATAAACTCACAGGGGGACAATAAAGATATGAAGTGAGCTCTGATTAAGTCCATATTAAAAAGCCAAATCCTTCAAAAAACAAAGCTACTCTTAACTCATTAACGATTCACAAGTAAAATTACCCATACAGAAATGGAGTGAAACTTTCTAAATAATAGTTCATTTCTCTCCTAATGTGTAGTTGCTTTGTTTGTTTGATTATAGTGATTATAGTGTTCATTAGTACTGACTGGGTAGGTACAGTGGTTCATATCTGCAAATAAATTATAGTTAGTGAGTGCTCACAGCTTCTCTTTTCATCTTTAAAACCATACTTCCCACTTTGTTCAGTGTCAGCAGCTATTCCCTTAACATAAATATTTTTCTCACTGTGATTGTGATGGAACAAAGGCAATTCATGGGTATTTCTGCATTTCCGTTGTCCTAGTTACTCCTATAACAGAATTAGGTTTTATTTCCATTGACTAAGTTGTATCAGTACAAATATATTTCCGGCACCAATATAGTATATCTCAGTAAGCAACCGAAAGGAGGGAGCAAGTCTGAATACTTAGTTTTAACAGAGATTTTAAAAAGACATTTTCATTAGTAATCCAGGTATTTCTTCTATCAAAACCCCTTTAATCAGATGGAATGCATAAAAAAAAAAGGTCTGAATAAAATCTGTGTGTTAGTTACAGAAGAGTAATCCCCCATCTCTAAGCCAGCCAGAATGTGAAATTAAAATACTGTATTGCCTTAACCCGGGTCTCCTGCTTCACAGGCAGATTCTTTACCATCTGAGTGACCAGAGAAGCCACTATATTGACATAAACATATACAGTTAATTTCAAGAATACTTTGTCAGTACATGCTGGTTATTTACAGGTAATCTCAGAGCATGTACTCTTTAAACTACATAACTCCTAGAAGGTAATGTAAAAAGGGATGAGGTGATTTTTGTCTGTGTGTGGAAGGTACTGTTTAAATCTTTAGAAGTGCTGATGAGTGGTAGGTTTGAATCTGTTTATTACACGTGAATATAGGTTCTGTGTTAAATAAAATCACCTTGTAATTTGAATTTTAAAACTAACCTACTGATAGTGATGTCAGGGTTTTAAAATCTTTGAAAATGAAAGTGTGATATTTATGTACATTAAATTGGTTCAGTTATCTTCTAAGATATCAAGAAATGTATGCATTCATAGCATTGACATCCAGAATTTCTGTCTCTGTCTGTATATTTCTATTATTTTATACTGCAATTGAGGTTTATATATATATATATCACTATACTATTCACTGTATATATATATATGTGTGTGTGTATATATATATATATATAAATGACAGACTAGTGGCTTTCTTACCATAATCACTGTATGGAGATGATTTGCTTAAGATATTCATTTCTGATATTGAGGTTGGATTACTTTGATGTCTGTGTGCCTTCAAGGATACATAGCTTTTAGAGAGAGATCACTTGACCTGAACTATCGAGTGGGGAAAATGTGAATTTTAATCCCAGCTCTGTCTTACTGTGTGGATTTGAACTGCTCAAACTTTCTGAGCTTTAGTTCCTCTATAATAATTTGGATTATACCAACTTCAAAGAATTATTATGAAATTACATGGGGCTTTGCACTGAAGGAAGATGATGTTGATTGGCTTTTATTTCACTCTTCTTATATTTATAGATAGTATCTGAGTGTACAGGTTCTGATCCTATGACTTTGATCTGATGAGCACATCTGTCATTAACGGAACAGAAGTCTAGTAGAAACAGAAGTTTCTACCATCAGGGTAATAAAGTCCCTTTTCAGTCTCCCTTTTTTCCCTCTTACACTAGAACCAAAAAGCATATCTCTAATGGAATAGCATCATCAGGATTCTTTTTCACATTTAGAAGGCTTATGATGTTATATGATCTGAGAGGTATTAAAATATCTCATTGGCCAACACAGCCCTTAGGCTTACTTATCTGTCTTTTCTACCAGGCTTCAAGCTTCCTGTGGCCAAGAATCATGCCTTAGTTCCTCTTACTCCTCCAGGATACTGCGAGGCAGCCACTGTGTAAGGTCTATGGAATTAAGAAGTAGAAGGAGGAGTGCAGTATTCTGATTAAGAGAAAGTTCATGCCATATGCTTTTCAAGGTTAGTTGCTTTTAAAGTACCTAGAGTTTGTTCTTTTAATGATAAATGGTGGCTATCAAACATACTGAAAAAATTTTAAAAAGATCAGCCAGTTTTGGTGTATGCTTTAGAGTATTTTTTAGCAATCAGTGGGTTTTTGATGTTATTTTTGGCTGTAGGCTTTCTTTTTTTTTTGACCAAAAATATTGCTATGTATAGGCCTATATCCAGTCTTCTCTTCTTCCTTTCTTGTGATGTATAGTGTCTCTAGTGTGCAAAGAGGAGAAGGCGATGGCACCCCACTCCAGTACTCGTGCCTGGAAAATCCCATGGGTGGAGGAGCCTGGTAGGCTGCAGTCCACGGGGTCGCGAAGAGCCAGACACGACTGAGCGACTTCCCTTTCACTTTTCACTTTCATGCATTGGAGAAGGATATGGCAACCTACTCCAGTATTCTTGCTGGAGAATCCCAGCAAGACGGGGGAGCCTGGTGGGCTGCTGTCTGTGGGGTCACACAGAGTTGGACACGGCTGAAGTGACTTAGCAGCAGTGTGCAAAGAATTGTGATAATACCATTAATGTTTGAAATTTAGACTCAGGAGAGGTCAAACATGACACAGTGGAGCATGCAATGCTGTCAGCCAGGCACCCTTACTTCACATCATCAGAATTAATGAAATTTATTCAGAGTGTCTCATATGTTTCCTAAACATCAGTAAAATAATTATCCAAGCACCATTTTTAATGCTCTCAAGAGAATACCAAACGATCAGTATGGAAAATGAATTAAATATAGCAAGGTTTGAGAATTAGTAATTACTACATGAGTTAATAATAGCTTCTAATGCATTTTTATTTCTGGATTTATTCATACATTTGTAACCTTTGGAACAATAGTGCCTAATACCACCTTCATGATCTTATGACCTCAGCAAGAGAAATTCATAAGGGAGCAAATATTTGTTTAAGAGGCAGGTTTATGTAATGTTTATCCCTTGCAAAACAAGTGTAGTTATTATTCTGCTTTTCAGGTGAGAAAACTCTTGCTCAGATAGATTAAATATTTATTTCAAGGCCCCATAGCATTGATGTTTAAATACAGATCTGTCTGACCTAGAATTCCATGCTCATTCATTTGTGATATCCTTCATACAGTTTTTACTAATATTATTTTCTATCATCTATCTTTTGATCATTTCAGAAAAAGAATTGAATGGTTTGTATGATGTACTGTAGAACAGGAATAAATTTAAAAGTCATGTAGTGTGTAAGATAGAATATTATTCAGCCTTAAAAAAGAATATCCTGCCTTTTGTAACAACAGGGATGGACTTTGAGTACATTATGCTGAGTAAAGTCAGAGAGAGAAAGAGATGTTCTTTGTGTTCTCAACCACAGGTGGAATCTGAAAGAGTTGAACTTGTATAAATAGAGTGTTACGAGTAGAAATAGAGAATGGGAAGGGATGGGGGAAATGGGTCAAAGGCTAAAAACTTCCAGTGATAGGATGAGTATGTTCTAGGGATCTTACGTACAGTATGATGACTATAGTAAACAATACTGTGTTATATATTTGAAATTTAATGAGAGAGTGAATCTTAAATGTTATCACCACAGAAATAAAAAAAGGTATTTTAATTGTGTGAGCTGATGGAGGTGTTATCTGACCTTATTATGGTAATCATTTTACAGTATAAACATGTATGAAATCATCACATCATACACCTTAGTTTCACACAATTAACATGTTAATTGTATCTCAATAAAGTTAGAAAAAAATTTAAAAATAAAAATATGCATATATTATAAGCCAATAAATAAGTTAATAAATTTATTAAATAATTAAGCTCATGAAAACTGTTTGATGTCTAGCAGTCATTAGAAATCCATGCATGCATACAAACATTTATACATATATGTAGAAGGCAAAAAGGGATGAAATTGTCATTATTCTCTGATTACATATCTGTGCCTCTGAAAAATAGTAGAACCATCTCCCTATACTAGTATACTTTTTTCTTGAAAACTCATGTATATGAACCTTTTTTTACCATCTCACACAAGATTATGGTGTAGTACTATATTTCTTATTTTTTTAAAAAATTTATTTTAATTGGAGGCTAATTACTTTACAATATTGTAGTGGTTTTTGCCAAACATTAACGTGAATCAGCCATGGGTTTACAAGTGTTCCCCATCCTGAACCCCCCTCCTTCCTCCCTCCACATACCATCCCTCTGGGTCATCCCAGTGCACCAGCCCTGAGCACCCTGTCTCGTGCATCAAACCTGGACTGGTGATCTGTTTCACATATGATAATATACATGTTTCAATGCTTTTGTCTCAGATCATCTATATTATTAATTTACAGCTGTCTTATTTTTATTTGCCTGGAAATAAGTGGAGATTCTTTGTTTGAAAAAAAAAACAATAAAAAACTGAGTCTGAAAAAAATCTGCCCTGGCTTGGCTTGGAATCACGTACCATTTTGGGGAAAAAAAAAAAAATTCTGTGTGTATGTGTGTTTTGAGTTGAAGGGAACAAATATTAAAACTGTAAATAAGGAAGGATGATTTCTTTGTGAAGAACCGGTAGAGTAAGTAAGAATGATGGATATTCATTGCAGAGTGCATCTAAACACAAAAGAATAAAAATTACATATTAATTGGAGCTGACTGCTTCTGCTACACCATCTTTTTTGAGAAGGGCAGAAGTTAGGCAGGCAGCTGGGATTTTCAGTTGGTTGCTAAGTCGTTGAGCTTGATTGTTCAATTCTGGGAAGAGATATAAGCAAATTTTGACTTTGCTAATATTAAAGATATTAGGAGTTTGCAAGGTAACCCTCTCTTTCCCCCAACTTATGTTTCAGTCAAATGGTTTCCTTTTCTTTTAATTGGGGTGACATGGTTAGTGCTTATATCTTCTAAACTAGGCACTTCTTGGTCTACTTCACCTGGGAAACTTTAAAACGCCTGAGGGACTGTTTTATGAATTCTGAGATGGCTGCCGAAATTCTTTCTCATACCAACCATAACCAAATTGAAACACATTCCAGCATCACCTACATGGGGGTTTCTTGAGGAATATGAACCTTTGTATTTTGCTACCAGACTGTTGATAATATATGCAGGTAAACAGATGCATTCATTTAAAAACAAAAACTCAAAAAGTAAGTTTCTTACAGATACCTATGTGCTTGGACATGTAGATGGCAAGAGTATTTTATTGCAATAGCGTAGGACTGTAATTAGTATTAAAGTAATGTATGTAAAGTTAGTACTGTATCTTGTTCATTGTATTATCACTTCATAACATCATTTTATTAATCCTCATAGTCACCCTGTAAGGAATGCAGAATGAAACTTATTCACCCAACTTTACATGTTAGACTGAGGCTGGGAATTCTCATGAGGCTTCTGAAAGATTACTCAAACTGCAGAAATGAGACTAGAACCTAGGTGCTCTGACTCATAGCTAATTGTAACTAAAGTGTAAATTTATATCAATGAGAGGTCTGTGACCAAAATAACTATTTCTTTAAGACCGGCAAAGCCTAGTAGGAGTCAGTATTATAGATTAAATATAGTTAACTTCTTGTAAACTTCAATAGGACACAACTTGTTGTATTATTAATAACTCCTGAATTGCCACCCCACCCCCCCCACCGCGCAAGCAATACATAAGATAGAGTAAGTGCTCAATAAACATGTATTAAATGAATGGGTAAGTAAAAAATGTCACCACTTTTAGATGACTTGCTATGCTAGGTTTAGAATGCAACAGGAAGCTTCTCTTTATTAAAGATGATTCAGAATGATTTTGGTAGATTTAAACATCTTCTATTTATAATCTGTTTCCTGTTAGTAAATATCAGAATTCTGCTGATTTATTGTGCTTAGACCAGCAAACCCAGAATTGTTTGGTTTGGCATTCTCTAAATAATCTCTGTTTGAAAGCAGTATTAACCACATTCTTGGCACAGGGGATGACAGGATGACACATTGGTATGATTTAAACCTAGATAGCATATTGAAAAGCAGAGGCTATGGTTTTTCCAGTGGTCATGTATGGATGTGAGAGTTGGACTATAAATAAAACTGAGCGCCAAAGAATTGATGCTTTTGAAGTGTGGTGTTGGAGAAGACTCTTGAGAGTCCCTTGGACTGCAAGGAGATCCAACCAGTCCATTCTGAAGGAGATCAACCCTGGGATTTCTTTGGAAGGAATGATGTTAAAGTGGAAACTCCAGTACTTTGGCTGCCTCATGCGAAAGAGTTGACTCATTGGAAAAGACTCTGATGCTGGGAGGGATTGGGGGCAGGAGGAGAAGGGGACGACAGAGGATGAGATGGCTGGATGGCATCACTGACTCGATGGACGTGAGTCTGGGTGAACTCCGGGAGTTGGTAATGGATAGGGAGGCCTGGCGTGCTGCGATTCATGGGGTCGCAGAGTCGGACACGACTGAGCGACTGAACTGAACTGAAACTTTAAGAAGTATTTTAAATGATTATTATATTGATATTTCTTTAAAAATTTTATAGAGAACTGGACTTAATGATCCTAGGTTTACCCTACATCATCAAGTTGTTCACTTATTTAAAGGCTTAATGTATTAAGATTTGACTGGAAAAGAAATACCAAGGAATAAAAAGGAAACTTTGTCATACAGGTGAATACTTCTTGATTTATGTAAAATGTTTAATTAGCATATTAATGAAGCCCCAAAGGGAGGAAATCGAGTCTGTAAATTATAAAATGTGTAACTCCATGTAAGCCCATCATGGGCTATTTTATACAACTTTGGTCTGAGAGTTCTGAGCCTAGTTGCAATGCCTCTTGAAAGAAACATCCTATGACATTTATTTTTTGAGAATCTGCACTGTTCCAGACACCCGAAGAGAGTAAGTGTAAACATGAGAATTCATACTCTCTGTTCTCAAGGACCTTACCGTCTATCAGAGAGCAGAAGCCAAACATAAACATCTCTAATACGAAGTACAGTGGGTTCAAAGTGACTCAGCTTTTGACCCATGTGAAATCAGCAAAGAGGGAATCAGATACAACAGTGGGTAAAAGTGAATTTCACCAATGTGGTGGTGTTTGAGGGAGTCCCATGGAGTCTGCGGGATAGTGGGGTGTTTGACAAGAAAGTTAAAAACCTCTTTATTGGGAAGTGCCCTTCTTTGCACCTCATCACATCTAGCTTCCTTTTAGGTCATTTCACTAATTCTGGGACTTGTGTTGACATAGAATGAACTTAACTCAAAGCTAAGCAATTTCTTTGATAACTTTGGAAAATGAATTGGTGGTAAAAGAGTTTGGAACCCATGCCTAACCAAGGTTTGGGTCTGACTGCATATTACAGCTATAGTCAGGACAAGTGAGAGTAAATCTCTTGACCACAGCACAATCATGTTAGGATTTACCTTCACTTGCAACTTGAATTTATTTTATAACATTATCAATTTTGTTTGCCTAAAGTCATGGCAACCCACTCCAGTACTCTTGCCTGGAAAATCCCGTGGATGGAGGGGCCTGGTAGGCTACAGTCCATGGGGTTGCGAAGAGTCGGACATGACTGAGAGACTTCACTTTCACGCATTGGAGCAGGAAATGGCAACCCACTCCAGTATTCTTGCCTGGAGAATCCCAGGGACAGAGGAGCCTGGTGGCCTGCCGTTTATGGGGTCGCACAGAGTTGGACCCGACTGAAGTGACTTAGCAGCAGCAAAGTCTCTTGAATGTGGACTAATATTGAGCAATAATATGTGTTATGGAAAATTTCAGTTTATTTTGAATAAACATTCCATTTGGGAAATGGAATGTTACAGTTATCTAATATGGTAGCTAGGAGATTGCAGAAATATTTTACATAGGTTATTCAACTCCCTATATAAGAAAAAAAGAAAATAATGTTTAAAATATTATGAACATAACTTGAATTTAATTTCTTGTTTAATTATTCAGAAAGCTCTTTGAAATTCTATAGGTGTTCTAATTTACCAAAAGATGTAGGGGCTGTCATTCTTTATTTTCTAGGAAATAAATCATGGCCATTTGGCTTTTCTGGTAATTTCAATTCTAGATTAATGAAACTTGAATTTCTCAACCATAAGATTGGAGTGTCTGGTTTTAAGCTACTATGTAAATCTATTATGTGAATTATATTTTTCTTTTAAGCTTTAAATTACCAAGCTCATGGTGATTTGATGTGATAAATATGGCTTTTAAATTAAGTTAATATAGCCAAAATCAAGAAGCCAAAAATTCTATGGAACTTTTGACAGAATTAAATATTGGCAGGGGTTAAGTCCATATTTCTGTTTCATGGCTGCAGATACTAGGATGACTAATAAATATTCCAGGGAGTGCACTATTCACTTTGTCTAAGGTATTGATAAGTGAGGGTCATTATAATTTAGTGAGCCCATTCTTACATCTGAGTGTCAGCCTGATGAAGAGCATATTGTATTAATATTAAAGTTCAGCTATAGAATACTGTTCATTCTCAAATACTTAAATACCCTCCCAGAAAGTATAAAATATTCCATTCCAATATTATTAAATTTTATTTTTCAATATTTCTTGGCAATTAAAAATTCAGGCAGTTTGGTACTTAATTTATTCAGATGTATTTCCTGATCAGTGTTAAAGGTTCTTTGCTATCTCATATATGAGATAAAAAGTGTCTTTTTATTTTCTTATGTGCAGTTTGGCGGATTCTTTCTGTACATTTTGTTTGAGTTTATTTTTCAAAGTGACAGTGCATTAAGAAGATATATTGCTATTCTTTAGATCTTACATATAACATGGTGAACAATAGCAGAAATTGCTGCAGATACTTTGACTTTGGGATGTCATCCATTTTTCCTGCAAGAATCTGATTTTGTGGCAGTTTTCTACCACTAAAACTTTTGGACTGTTCTAAAAGGATAACTCTGGGAGATAGTGAAGGACCGGGAAGCCTGGCGTGCTCCAGTCCATGGAGTCCCAAAGAGTTGGACATGATTTAGTGACTGAACAACTGAAAAGACCTTACAATTTATTCTAAGGTGGACTCTGATTAAAATATTACTGAGATAGTGATAAGCATGATAATGGTTGGTAGTATTCATTATTCATTCAATGAAATTTTTCATTGATTAGTCCAGTGACTCATAAATTAGTTGTATTATCAAATATGTAAAAAAAACTAACTCACAGTCATTCTTTATTTGTTGTAATTTTTAAGTAGCCTATTTTATAACATAAAATAAATAAGCACAGTACTGGGCAATTGTACTATTTCTAATTCGGTTGTGCCAAAGAAAATCTAACAATCTTCAGATGACTTGTGAAAATGTAAAAAGATTCCATCCTTTAGGATAAATGATACTGTGAATTAAAGAGACTTAAGTATATGCTGAAAAGATAATCAACTTTATTGTAAGATTGAACCAAAAATAAGTCATCTGCTATAGAAAATTTCTTTGTATACTGTCAATCATTTCAAAAGCATTTGGACTATTTGTTGGTTTTTTTAAGCTAATCATAAGATTGCATAGCGTGTCCCCAAATCCTGAGCCATTGCATTGTTGGCTGTCAGTTATCTAAGATATTTCATTCCTTTATTTGCTCTTTCTTGTTAAGTCCCTGTGAGGCAGATTAGTGGAATTAAAATTTCTTTGAAACCAAAAGACAGCTCTAGAATTTCTTTCTTATTTTAGGGGAAATAATGCTGCCCCCAAATTTGGCTTCTGTCAAATAATGTATAAACTGTAAACACCATTAGATAATCTATGGTAATTATCTGGAATTCTTTCATAAGAGTTTGATACAGTTGAAAGGTCATTTTCTATGTATCTTCTTACTAAGTAGAGTGTAACTTAATAGGCAGCAGTATGTAAAATGGGCTTTAGTATTATTTCTGTACTCTCTGGTTCCTCAATTGCATCTTTTCTCCCCTTAAATTAAACATATTGCACTTCCATCTGCTGTAGTCTATAGATGATTCACATTTATTTTTGCAGGGATATTTTTCAAATGGGTTTAGGGAGCAGATGTTTTTGCATTTGTACCCGCCTTCCTAGTCCTCACGCTTTCTGTCTATACATGGGAAAATGCATTGCTCCTGTCCTTGGCGAATTTTGCATCTCTCTTTGATTTGGGCTGCCGCACTGTAATGCATGATAATGTGGCGACTGCAATGAAGCCAGACTGTTGCTTAGTTTACTAGTCCTCGATAGCAGTATCCTAGTTGTGCTGCTGAGATTTGAAGAACTTCATCAGCTCTTGGTAATTCCCTCCAGGATTCTTGGGCAAAACCCTGAATCCTACCAAACCTCTCCTCTGCTAGTCTTCTGTTTCAAACCTGAGTTTAGACAATTTATGGACTTATAAATGAAGTCATAAATACAAAGATTCACGCAGGATGTATTTTTAGCACAGGTACTTTTACCATGTATTTTTTCCTGCTCTAGGATACAATTAAAACACCTCCATTTTTAAAGATTGCATGTACAAATTGTTGTCAATCTTACCTATTTTTCTAGAACATGGTACCTACCAGAATATTTAGCAAACCTCTGCAACCAAAATTGTGTTCTGAATACAGGTGTAGTTTGATAGGGTCAGAAGAGGGAACTTAGTTTGATAGTTATCCATTGATGTCTAACAAATTACCCCAAAGTTAGCAGTTAAAACAGCTCACGTTTTTTAGCTCATATAGTTTCTGAGAGTCAGGAATCCAAAAGTGGTTTAGCTGGGTGTTTCTGGCTCAGGATCTCTCATGAAACTATAGTTAAGATGTTAGGTGGGGCTGCAGTCATCTGAAGGTTTGACTGGTATTGTAGGATCTGATTTCAAACATGCTTGTTGACAAGAGTCTTTAGTTCCTTGTTGTCTGAAAGAACTTTTAATTCCTTGTCCCTCAGTGGGCTGCCGTCTATGGGGTCGCACAGAGTCGGACATGACTGATGCGACTTAGCAGCAGCAGCAGCAGCAGCAGTGCCAATGAGTACCTTTTGTCACTGGCATTCTCCAAAGTGAATGATTCAAGACAGAGAGACAAAGATGGGAGCTGCTGTGCTTTGTATAACTGATTTGTGGAACTGATGCATCATTGTACTACATGCTATTGGAGCAACCAAGTTACAGTGTGTATTTATTACCAAAATGCAGGGATGATTAAGGGCCAACTTGGAGGCTGTCTATCATAGTCATGAATTCATCTATATGCCACTTATGACCTTAAATAAGTCACCAACTTTAATGAACTTCAGTTTCCTTATCACTTCTACTGATGAGCTGAAATGTGATGATGTTATCAGATGATAGATGCAAAATCACTCTGTAAACATAAAATAGCATCCATTTATGAGGGTTAATTAAGGGACTGTCCTTATTTTTCGGAGTGATAAAAGAAATAAAAGCACGAGGGAGTGAGGAATATAGGGAAATGGGAAAAAAGAAGAGAGAATGACAAATTAGAAAAGAAAGCATCTCAGTTAGCAGGGACCAGAGGTCTTTACCCTGTTTTTGCTTCTCCTCCTTGTCTGTAAGTTTGCACACAGAATGGGTGCTTATGTCCTCAAAATTCATAACACCATCTTTTTGAGCATTACACAAAGAAAAGCTATTATGAGCTCTTCTTAGCTTGGGCAGATTTGATTAAAATCAAATGAATGTAAATCAGTCATCAAAAAGGCTGGATTTAAATCACCAGTGGTCATACTCCCTCATTACTTCATCAGAACCAGAATTGAATGCGGACCTCCATTATAAATGCTCTGCCATTTGTTAGGAAAGAACAGTAAGATAGTCATTAGTGTTTCCGTAAGCCACTGACCTTGGCTCAGTATAAACTAGAATCTAGAAAGTGGCTGTATTTATTATCATTTTTAATGTGTTTTCTGGAACTCATTTTCCCTATGGATGACTTTCCGCTTCATTTTAGCATCTAATTTGTGGAGACATCCTCTTAACTTTTAAGACTGTTTTACCTTTTGCTTTTCCCCTCAAGAAATAATTACAACAGATAATTCACATATTGTCTGCTCTTGCCTATCTCTTGCTTCTTAACGTACTCGGTCCCTGACCTTCACATTATCTCATATCTGAGATACATATTAGGGAAAGGATGAAAATCTGGGCATACACTGCAGTCATTCCCTGGCCTTAAAACATATTTTTGCATTTGATTTGACCTTTTTGAAATGTCTTCTAAGTCGAAAAGCCTAAGTCAAAAGAGCCACGTCAGCCTGCCCAGTTTCCATCCAGTAAAAACAGCTTTTTCTCACCAGTAACCTACTTAGCCAGCCTGTATCCTTAGTCAGCTTGCACTCCTTCCTTCCCTCTCAGCTCTCTAGTCAATGATTCCTGATGATGCTGATGCTAACTCTGCAATTCCTTTAAATTTCCCCCTTCTTCCACCTCTGACTACTTTGTCCTTTTCTCTCACCTGTTTGCCATTTTAACAGTCATGGTATTCCTTTCTCTTTCTTTTCTCTTCGTCCATTCTCTCCATTTTAAGTTGCCTTAAAACACATAAACACACAGTAGCCTTAAAACACACACACACACACACACACGTGATGTTATTCCCCGGCTGAAAATACAGTGATGTCGTTTTACTGTCTGCATCAGCACTAACCACTAGAACATTCTGTAAGGATGGAAATATTCTCTATCTGTGCTGCTCGGTATAGTAGCTGCTTACCACATGTGGCTACTGAGCAGTTAAAATTGGTTAGTAAAACTAAGGAACTGTATTTTCACTTTTATTATTAAAATGAAACGGCTGTATGCTGCTAGTAGTTGCCACTCTGGGCAGTGTAGATCTGTCAGATAAAAGTATAACCTTCTTGTTTGTATCACTTTTTTCTTTTTTTACACACAAAGCATATATACCAATTATATTTTCTAATGTAGAACTTGAAACCTTTTTACTTTAATCCACATTAAGAAATCTGTTTTCTGTTGTGATTAAGACAAGCTTAGATAGTCGTATATGTACAATATATATTTATTGAGGCACCTACTCTCTGTAAAAGTGGGGATGTATGTATACTTATTTAACTTCTATGCAGAGTACATCATGAGAAATGCTGGGCTGGAAGAAGCACAGGCTGGAATCAAGATTGCTGGGAAAAATATCAATAACCTCAGATGTGCAGATGACACCACCCTTATGGCAGAAAGTGAAGAACTAAAAAGCCTCTTGAAAGTGAAAGAGGAGAGTGAAAAAGTTGACTTAAAGCTCAACATTTCAGAAAACGAAGATCATGGCATCCGGTCCCATCACTTCATGGGAAATAGATGGGGAAACAGTGGAAACAGTGTCAGACTTTAATTCTTTGGGCTCCAAAATCACTGCAGATGGTGACTGCAGCCATGAAATTAAAAGACGCTTACTCCTTGGAAGCAAAGGTATGACCAACCTAGATAGCATATTGTCAATGTATGGCAAAGCCAATACAGAATCGTAAAGTAAAATAAAAAATAAATTAAAAAAAAAAAAAGAAAAGCAGAGACATGACTTTGCCAACAAAGGTCCGTCTAGTCAAGGCTATGGTTTTTCCAGTGGTTATGTATGGATGTGAGAGTTGAACTGTGAAGAAAGCTGAGTGCAGAAGAATTGATGTTTTTGAGCTGTGGTGTTGGAGAAGCCTCTTGAGAGTCCCTTGGACTGCAAGGAGGTCCAACCTTTCTATTCTAAAGGAGATCAGCCCTGGGATTTCTTTGGAAGGAATGATGCTAAAGCTGAAACTCCAGTACTTTGGCCACCTCATGTGAAGAGTTGACTTATTGGAAAAGACCCTGATGCTGGGAGGGATTGGGGGCAGGAGGAGAAGGGGACTACAGAGGATGAGATGGCTGGATGGCATCACTGACTCAATGGACATGTGTTTGAGTGAACTCCGGCAGTTGGTGATGCACAGGGAGGCCTGGTGTGCTGAGATTCATGGGGTCGCAAAGAGTTGGACACAACTGGGCGACTGAACTGAACTGATGTGTACTTATAGGTGATTCATATTGTTGTACGGCAGAAACCAACACAACATTGTAAAGCGGTTATCCCCCAATTAAAAATAAATTTAAAAACCTTGTAAATATATCTATGAAGAAGATAAGATTCCCAGCTCTCTTGAATCTAACACTTTATTGACGAGAACTCATGTACAATAAATAATAATAATGAAAGTCAATTATATAGTGTTAGTGGGTGATGGAAAAAAGAAAAAGCAGAATTGGATGGAGGGAATCAAGACCTCTGGTGAGTTGAGGAGCAGGTTGTAGTATTAAAGAGGATGGTCAGGGTAAGCCTACCCAAGGAGAAGCAAAGACTTGAAGGAAGTGGAGTTAGCAAGCAGATGTTTAGAGGTGACTTATTTGTTCCACACACAGGGAGGGGCCAGAGCAAAGGTCCTGGTCAGGTATGTACCTGACTTGTGTAGAAAACAGCAAGGAAGGAAGGGTGGCTAGATGGAGGGGGTGGGGTGCGAGGAGTGGTGAGTTTTGGCGAGGGTGGACGTGGACCAGAGTAGTGGGAACAGTGGCAATAGTGACTATATTTTTATAAGCTTGAATACATGTGTCTACTGTTAGGCACTCTAGAAATTGTGTCTGTCTGATCCATCAGAATCCTCTCCCTTCCCTCAGAAGGAACCACCATCCTTGTTCTTATAATTATCTCATTCTTGCTTTTTTCATCAATTTATTTTTATAGATGCATTCTTAAATCTGTATACAAGGAATGGTGGCGTACGGATTCCTTTTTGTAACTTTTTTGTTAAAGATTATGTTTGTAAGATATATTGATATTTTTGCATTTATCTCTAGTATCTTCATTCTCGTGGGTATATACTCTTCTATCGTATGCATATCCCACAGTTTATCTATTCTGCTATTGATAGTTCTGTTTAGTTTTGAATATTTATGAATAGTGTGGCTGTGAGCATTCTTGCCTTTATTTTGGGATTCATAAGCACACATATCTCTATGGTGTGTCCTGAGTGACTAAATTCTGAGTCATAAGATCGGATATGCAGCATTCAGCCTCATTAGATAACACCGCACTGTTTTCCAAGATGGTTGTGCAAGTTTACATGTATGCAATCCCTTTTGTCTTACATTGTTGTCAATACCTGTGATTGTCAGACTTAAATTTTTGTCAGTTTGACCAATTCATGGTAGTATCTCTTTGAAGTTTTTCTTTGCATGTTTATTCTCAGTGGACTCGGTTATAAACAAAATCTTAATCTGATATCTAAAAACGAAAGGCCAATAACAAAAAAACAGAACAGGGTTCCCCAACCTCTGGGCCTTGGACTGGAACCTCCTGTCAGATAGCGGGGGCATTAGAGTAGAAACATATTGAATTTTGAATACCCTTTCCTATGTGTATTAGCTATTGGATTTCATCCTGTGTGAAGTGCCTGTTTAAGCTTTGGTCCGTTTTTTTATTTGATTGGCACCATTTTCTCATTGATTTGTACAAGTTCTTTACAGTTTCTGCATACCATTCTTTGTAAGCTTTATGTATTGAATATATATATTCTCAATATATGTAGCTTTTATTACACTCTTTAGTGACACTATTAGTGTCTTTGGATGAACGATACTTTAAATTGTAATGTAGTAGAACTTATCAGTTTTTTCTTTTATGGTTAGTTCTTTTAGTATCTTGTTTAAGAGATCCTTTTCTATTCTTCAGCTCCAAAGGTGTTCTGTAGTCTCTTCTAAAAGCTGTATAGTGTGAATTTTCACATTTAGGTCTTCAGTTCATCTGGAATTGATTTTCGTATATGGTGTGAGGAAGGAGTTGAATTTTTTACTCAGTATGTGTGGCCAATTCTATTTTATTTTACTTCTAAAATGTTTCTGATTGTGACTTATTAACTTTATTTCATGTTCTACTAATAATGACACTGCTTCAGTCTTACCTAACCACCTTTTAAAATTCTCGGTGGAATCAGTTATAAACAAAGTCGTAATCTGATATATCTAAAAATGAAAGGCCAACAACAAAACAACAGAAGAGGGTTGCCCAGCCTCTGGGCGGTGGACTGGAGCCTCCTGTCAGATGGCGGTGGCATTAGAGGAGAAACAAAGTGCACACTAAATGTAATGCACTGGAATGATCCTGAAACCATTCCCCTCACCCTGGCCTCTGGAAAAATTGTCTTCCATAAAACTAGTCCCTGGTGCCCCAAAGGTTGGGCCTGCTGAAATAGAAGATAGGAATATGTACATAGCTAGCCAGATTGGAATTCTGCTGCTCTTTGCACATCTGATTCACATGTGTTTCTCTGCAGAGCAGGTTAATGGAAATTATGGCTACTGATAGTTCTTGAACTTTACATACCACATGCACAATTACTGTGGGGAATTTATTTCCATATATGTCCCGCATTTTCTCCGGAACATTTTGGGTCGGGTGATCACTTCTGTGCTGATCAACTGTGAAAGCTTCTCCTGTTGGGGAAAAGCTTTGTGGGTGATGGGGAGAAGCGAGCAGCTTCTCCAGTTACTGGACAAATAGGTGAGGCATGGAATACGTCCATGCCACCGGTGCTCTCACCAGTAGAGCCTCTGACTGAGATTCTGCCCTTAAAATGGCATATTTGGTGGCGCTTTCTTAGTTGTTCCAAAGGTAGTCTGTTGACTTCCTCTGCTACAGAGGCCTCTTAGAGTTGCCTCCAGTAATTGAAATGACTTACTTGTGGGTCTCTTTTAGCTATACCTGAGACATAGATAGCTAGTTATTTTTGTGAAAATGTAGCATGGATAATGTCCAATAAATATGAAATTGGCAATAGGAGAACATTATAATATGTGAGACATTTTACCTGCATTCGATTAGAATTCCCATAAACTTCCCAAGTTATACTTTGCACCAAGTTATAACTTCCCAAGTTATACATTGCATCAGCTTCTGAGTATGTAGTTGATTACTAAATAAATTCTATCTTCAAAGATTGGTTTTATATGTTAAAGCAATGGGTTTGACTCAGACTCAGTTTCCCAATACATTTTTATTGGATTTTGTGTTTGAAAACAGTGATAGCTAATTTAAATGGTAAGAAATGTCATCACTGTAAGTATTTGTTTTTACAAATGCTCTATCAAAACATTTTTATTTTTGATTTTATGAAAATTATCTTTAAGTTCAAAAATATTATCTTATGTAAACTTTTTTCCACCATGACTGTTGCTACTCATAAGTGTTTGCTTCTTGCCAATTCAATTGTCCTAAATGAATTTTCAATGCAGAATAACATAACAGATGTGATCAAGCACAGAATGTTTTCAGTACGTCCTGTTATTAAGAAAAGAAAATTCTGCCTTATTTTGGCATAATTATTTTCAGTCACTAAACTGCATCCTTTTGCTTTCCAAAGGTAACAAAATGCATCTTTTAAATGGGAATGGCAGTGTAGATAGAACTTTAAAATAATAAAAAGGGAAAGTCTGTATCTAGGGAGCAAAAGGGCTTCCTTGGTGGCTCAGATGGTAAAGAATCTGCCTGCAGTACAGGAGACCCAGGTTTGATCCCTGGGTAGGGAAGGTCCCCTCGAGAAGGGAAGGGCTACTCACTCCAGTATTCTTGCCTGGAGAATTCCATGGACTGAGGAGTCTGGCGGTCTGCAGTCCATGCGGTCACAAAGAGTCATATATGACCAAGCGATTAACACTCACAAGGAGCACAAAGCTTCTTTTCTGTAGGATGAACTTAAAACCACATTTATCAGCCATTTATTTGATTGAGAGACGTCAGGGGTTTGAAGCCACTTGTGCTGGTTCCCTGGGAACTCAGATCATAAGGGCCAGAGTCTGTGTCCTTCTTCTTTCTCTGCTCCTGCTCTTTTATCATCCTTAGCTTTTGGTGTTTTGCATACTCTTCTATGAGGAATGAGCTATTTCCAGATGGATCTAGGCTTTATCCAGCATCTTTTGTAGCAATATGCATTACTGTGCACACCCCTGTTCTGGACTTTAATAGACTAGAAAAATGTATTGATTCCACAAACTGAACTTGTCAGTTGAAGAAATGTGAAGACAAAACTCTTGTGGATGAAATGGAGAGAATGTTATCGTTCTTATTAAGTAGGGAAATGCAGAATGTTTTGGGAGGTTAGTACCCGTTTCTAATATTGAAGAAGCAATGTTAATCAAATAATCTTTGACTCCATATTGTTGTGGCTCAAGCAGAGAAACTAGAAGCTGAATAAAGCCAGCAGATGATTGTTCTCAAATGGTAGTGCTGAATTGACAGAACCGTTCTCATTAAGCATCATGAATATCTAGCTTCCCAAGATAACCATGGTAAAGGGTTCAACAGCCATAGGAATGTGTAAGTTCTGGGCTGTTTGGAATGGTTTTCTTACCATGCCTTATAGTTCTTCAGCAGAAACCTGGGTGTCACAGTTGAAATAAGTATTTTTATCTATCTTAAAATAAATATTAGGTGTCAAACACTGGGAATAAGTTTCTAGTTGTCAGTGAAAATATATATACTTTTTTCCTGAGGATTCAGATACAGAACTCTAAACTTTTCATTTTCCGTCTTTTTGCGACAAATCTCAAAAGGACCTAGTACCTAACACCTGCAAAAGTAGGAATGACTACAGTATTGACCACATTCCAATAATTTTAAGTTGAGCTTACAAGATTTTGGGGGGGAATTTCCAAATTGTCTGTTTATCAAAACTAAACTCATACTCAAAACAGGAACTAGTGGAAATGGCAACCCATTCTAGTATTCTTGCCTGGGCAGTCCCATGGACAAAGGAGCCTGGTGGGCTACAGTCCATGAGGTCTCAAAGTGTCAGACACGACTTAGTGACTAAACAGCAAACAGTAGTTGTCTCTGAGTGCCATGGTGATTTACCACAGTAACACTAACTTTCATATTGTTCCCCTCATGTTCTGGGTGAGTATCTGAGACAGCGCAATATCTATATGAGGTGTGTTTGTGTGCAGACACGGTGCGTGTGCGTGCACACACACATATGTACTCACAACAAATTAAAAGGCTTCTCAGACTCTTTCCTGTCTGGGGTTCGTTATCCATCTGTACCAATTAGAAATGACTCTGGGGAAAAAAAAAGAGAAATGACTCTGTTTTACAATCTAAAGTGCACATGTTATTCAGAAAAAAGATTTAATAGCCTTCTTTCCATATTAGGAGCATTAGAAACTGTATTTTTTTAACCTGGTAATACATTACAGGAGAATTTTCTGTCCCTTATATATTTGCTAGTTTCCCTTTGTACCATCCTTATTTTGACTATAACCTCAACTAGCCTAGTGGGAAGCTTTACCTTAAACTTATTGGACTTTCAGGGCTTGTAGGTAATTTAATAAAATCCCAGCATAACTACTCCTTGTTTATTTTCCTTAATCTTATCCTGTCAACAAAGGTCCATCTAGTCAAGGCTATGGTTTTTCCAGTGCTCATGTATGGATGTGAGAGTGAGAGTTGGACTATAAAGAAAGCTGAGTGCCGAAGAATTGATGCTTTTGAACTGTGGTGTTGGAGAAGACTCTTGAGAGTCCCTTGGACTGCAAGGAGATCCAACCAGTCCATCCTAAAGGAAATCAGTCCTGGGTGTTCATTGGAAGGACTGATGTTGAAGCTGCAACTCCAGTACTTTGGCCACCTGATGCGAAGAGCTGACTCATTTGAAAAGACCCTGATGCTGGGAAAGAATGAGGGCAGGAGGAGAAAGGGACAACAGAGGATGAGATGGCTGGATGGCATCACCGACTCAATGGACATGAGTTTGGGTAAACTTCAGGAGTTGGTGATGGACAGGGAGTCCTGGCGTGCTGTGGTTCATGGGGTTGCAAAGAGTCGGACACGACTGAACGACTGAACTGAACTGATCCTGTTTCAGTGAGGTTTTATTTTATGCCACTTCATTCATTAAGCCAATTGACAAGAACTCTGGACGTGGCTTTGACTAGGGGAGTTGACGCTGGTAGTCAAAGCCCATTTGAGGAAGGACATCAATATGGAGACAGAGGAATTGGCAGAAAGCAATGGCAAATCCATTCAGATTAGTTCCCCTTAGTGCAAGTGTGAATACAAACTGTCAGTCCTCAGAAGGGTATTCAGGATGTTTATTGTGGTTTGGATGGAACCATGACTACATGAATTTACTGAGAGGGTTGTTGTTTGCCTCCAGTTGTAGCTCATAGTATGTATTAGAAGTCAGCGATCCTTCCTGGATTAAAACGCATGCATGAATCCTTTTGCACTAATCAAAGTGACAATACAGTCAGCCCTGAAACTCCTGCATCTTGGGTAGCTGTGCCAGATTTGAATGTGACAGGGTGTCTTTTCCACTGATTAGCCTCTTTCTTCCCTGCTATTCATTGTCATCTTATTTCAGTTCTCTTTGAAATATACACTCCCCCTTACCGAAGCTCCTCTCCCGTGCATTTCTCTGTCTATGCACCAAGCCCTTATTTTTGGTGGGCTGTGGGAGGCCTAGTCTTTTCTATTGAACAGCTTCATAAGGAGCCCAGCTGTTAGCTGTCAAGGGTTTTCTCTTTTATTAGTCTCAGAAGGCAGGACTGGCAGGGTGTAGCATGTTGGTACAAGATCCCAGCTGTTGTAATGGTGCTCTCGGAGTCCCTGATCATTTGAAACTTGAAAAGAAATTTGACCTTATCTTAGCAGTTGTTTCCGTGTGTTCATTTGTTTATTCTTGATAGGCTCGCAGTGCAAGAGAAAGAGATGTGGATGATAACTATAAAACATCAAGGCAAGAGGAAGGAAATTTTGTTTAGCTTTTCATACGTTTTAGAAGTCGACATTTTTGGTATGGAGTATGTAATATACTGGAGGGAAATGTTAACTCATGTGAATGCAGGAAAATTAATCTTGGCGTACCTTTATTTGGTAAATGGGCTAAGCAATCTTGGCAACATTTATTCGTATTTTAAAAACAGGGAGATAAGAAAGCTAATTATTTCTCAGAGGCACACTCTGAAAGTTTAACAGAATTAAAAGTTTTTGATGCTGTTTAATTAAAAGAAAAAAAAATGCAGTAAAACCAGATTCTGCTCTAAAGGGACTTTGCTTCTTTATGCCGTCTTATCTCTCTGGAGGTTTTCTTCATGCCAGGATCCTTGGGGATAGTTTAATAAGCAGACCAAATTGTTGAACGATGGAATCAAATACCTTAAGCAAAGACAACATCTGCTTTTACTTTGTTGTGAAAGATTGACAGACAAGAGCGCGCATCGTAGCATAGATTTTATATTGAAGAAACGTAACTTATTTAAAATGGAGAACCTTGAGAGAAATGCTTGGTTGGGACTGAGTCATTACCCAGTTAAAAATAACCTTTCCAGGTCATGTCGTTTTGTTTGCCGCAGTGAAATAAGTTTATTTCAGCAGAATGAAGCCATTATTAGCTTGGCAGAGTCCACTTGTCAGAATTTTATGGAGCAGAACACCGTTTGGCTGGGAAATTCAATAAATACTGTAATGTGAGAGGAGTTAAACTCCAAGGGCTGAAGGGGCAAAGAGTGGGGGATTTGTCGCTAATTCATTGTTTTACAGCCCTGGTAAGAAGGCATTAGGATATATGATGAATTATCATTAGAGGTCAGACACACAAACCTTTTGCGGGATACCAAGACAGCAGAACGTGTGAATAAAATCAAAACCTTAAAGTATGTTAAGATGTATCACACTGGTGGGTTAACATAAATATTGAAGTGTCTTGATTCTCGAGTTTTTTAAATTTTTATTTTTTAATTTTTCCATGTTTGGAAAGTAATATATTTTCTTTACCTTCTCTCCTGCCCCTTCTGAGAATCTCTAGAGGAACAAAATATAAGTGAAAGGCCTATGATAGTATAACCCAGTCATCAGACCAGTACTGCAATGTCAGAATGGAATGGAGTCATTTGTCACCTTAACAGTGTAAGAGACCAAGCCAGTGGCCACTCTCCAGCTACAGGAGACTTCACCTTGAGGCAGTGTCGGAATGACTGGTGTGGGGAGACTGAATTTCCAGCTTTGCCCTTGTGTCATCCTAGGCAAATTAACTTCAACAAGTCTCAGTTTCCTAATCTGTGAAGTGGAACTAAATAGTACTTATCTCACAGAATAGTCAGTAGGAGATATAACGAGAGAGTACGTACCAAGTTTTAACACAGAATCTTGTTGTTGTTGTTTAGATTTTAAGTCCTCTTCTACTCTTTTATGACCCCATGGACTGTAGCCCACCACGCTCCTCTGGCCGTGGGATTTTCCACGCAAGAATAGTGGAGTGGTTGCCATTTTGTTCTCCAGTGGCTCTTCCTGACCCACGTCTCCTGCATTGGCAGGTGGATTCTTCACTGCTGAGCCCCTGGGGAAGGCCTAACGCAGAACCTAGCCCATAGCAAAAATGGCAGCAACTGATTACTTGTAACACTAGGAAGAGTCTTTAATTTTGTGGTGGGTAATTAATGTATGATTATGCTCTACTTATATCATTCTACATTCATTTCTGAATGTCACTGTACAAATGTACTTTAAAAAACATTATTACAGTCATTTTATAAGTACTTTTTTGTATTCTTAACCTTTATGAGCATGTCTATTTGTTGCTAGGATTGGTAAGATTCAGTGGGCTAGAGAAAAATGGGCAAAGGTTAGAGTGGAAACTTATTTTGAGGTAAAATGTCACTGCTTACGGATTTGGAGATTATTTCCGACTGTGTAGGCTGTTGGGTTTCATATGAAGAGGATGTATAAAGTCTTTCTGTTTTCATGCATCCTCATTTCAGCTCTCGATCAGTTGAGGCTTCTCTTCATGTTTGTCCTTGAAAGGAGTATATTGGGCATGTCTTAGCCATGTTATTAAAAGAAATCAACAATGTTGGCGGCAAACACCATATGTTTAAATAAAATGACTTACTGGAAAGTCTCCTGGACTGACCGTGGGCCTGATATACTTGCTGGACATACCTGTTAGACATACAGAGTGAAGTGGAAGGTCCTTTCACCTTGTCAGAAATTATTAGGACTTTAAAGATAAAGCGCTGAACGTCTTTAGGGAAAGGGTGCTTGGTGTAATATGTAAGTATAGCTTGCATCATTTGCTCTGCAGCTTGACCTTCCCACATCCCCTGCACAGTCTGATTAAGATTCAGAGAGCTCTGGAATTCATTTAATTAAAGCACTGCCCTGGAGTCCATTATTGCAAAATATTAGCATAGTGCTCTGTGTGACCTTTAAAAGTTTAGAAATTGGTAGCAAAATACAGAGGTTCACTATTTATTCCTTCCTGTGTAATACTTTCTCCCTATTTTCCTATACTAATTAGTTGTACTCTAACGTTCAAAACCTGCGTTTCATTTTTGGTAAATATTTTAACATCTTTTCCTCAGTTGGGGTGCAGATCTCTTGACCACCTCTCTCTTCTTTCACTTAGTACCTTTATCTCCTAAGGGTATTATCCTTGAAACTGATAAATTTAACTCATATGGAACAGTCACCTCACTCTGGGCTTCAGAAACCACCTTTAAGCTTTCCAGAGAAAAGATGATTAAAAAGCAGCCCCTTACCCCCTGAGATGCTTTAGATAGCGCCTCTTGACAGCTGATTGCTGCCTGCTACAATACATTGTACTTCCTGTGCCGTTCCTTCAGTCTGAAGGTGTGCCAAGGCAAGGCGTGGGGCAGCTCGTGCACTACAGAATCTTTTAATCAGGGATGTAAGAAGTGATCAGGGAAATCAGAGCTCACCATCCCCCACCCTCCCATTGAATTCTTCTAGTAATTACAGTTAAACCTAAAGAGAAGATTTCTTCAAAGTGGAATGGCTCCTGTGGGCATTTTTCAGTGGAGCAGGTTAATTTATACTTACAATATCTGACCACAGCGGATCAATAACAAGTCTGTGATGTGCAGGAATGCGCGCAGGAGATACTGTAAGCAAACACAGCTCAGGAATTGATATGTATCCAGCCGCTTCTGAGCTTAATTTTGGCATGGTCTCCTTCCTTTTCTGGCATCTATAAACTGGGTTTTAGGATTCTTTGCTTGCTTCTATTTACTTATATCAGGCTTCTTGGGAATATAGTATCTCTTGGCCTTAAAGGTCCGACACGATTATTCATGTTCATTCGAGGAAGATCATCAGACCTTGCCCAAGATTCTAGTAGGTCTTTCTAGGGATTGACACTGAAGTGCCCACCTGACTATGAGGTGACTGCAGGTACCTCCTGCAAAGAAGAAAAGCAGAAGCGCTATGGACATTTTTCTTAAGACGCCTTTGGACTCCACTTCTTCCAGTGTTGTGAAAGTTAATCCCCAGTGTCTGAGGGAGCCATCACCCAGTCCTAGGGCAGACCAGGAGGCTCCTGACAGTTTGTAAACCCGAGTTTAGCAACAGTGTTCTCATTCTTTGCAGTCCTCTGCAGTGCCTGGCACAGTGTGGCACTCAGGATTGATGCTTAAGGAATATTTTTACCTGTTTGTGTCTCATCTCAAAGGGAAATGGTTGGACTTGAAGCAGTCCCTGAACTTATCAAATGAGATCCTGTTGAATAGATGGTCTGATCTGGTGTGGTGGAATAATTGACTGGATTTTTTATTGAACACCGAGTATTATACTTTATAATTTTGTGTCCATAATTATGGTCTGGTGAATTTAGAATAGTTTTACTTCCATTTATTTGGAAGAATCTTATTTTAGTTTTTCCCCCAGACGGAAGATGTTTTCCAGATTCTCCTAGAACTGGAGCAGAGGTTTAAGACTGAATATGCGACACTAACTCCCTACCCTCACTAGGCTGTTGATATTACATTGTGGGGTGACAGTCAGAGAATGTTACAGTTAATAATAGTAATTAACAGTTTACCTGGTTACCTACCACAGCTAATCCAAACCCAGGGAAATTAAAGGGTGTATAAGTTAAATGTCATCTCTTGTTGAGCATACCCTCTGTTCAAGAAGTATCCCTAGGACAAAAAAAAAAAATCGTCAACATAATGTGTGAGCAGATATGCCTTCTTGGGGCCCCACTGACTGCAGCCTTTACAAAACCCGGGAATCTGGCTGAGTTTGTGGAATGCCAGTCTGAGGCACAGAAGCTTGTTTACTGCGCAGATTAAATGGAAAGTCTGAAATAACTGAGGAGAGAGTGACATTTTGACTCGGGTATTGTGTGTGCTGGGGGGAGGGGCTCGGTAATGGTATTTGTAGTTGTAATCGTGTGTTTGACACTCCTGGATTGGTGAATGCCGGCTCTAAATTATCCCTAAATAGGGGAGGAAAATTTACCTGGGGAATGCACATTCTTTGTTGACTCTTTTTGACCCTTCCCTCCCCCTCTCCCTCCTCTGCTTATCTTTCCTGAAGACCTGTGAGGTTGAAGGGCTGAGAGATGGGTGGGAGAAGGTTGTTAGTTCCTAAAGAAAGGGTTGAAGGAGGCTTCCGTTGCCTTGGTTGAAGATACAAGAGGCTCAGAAAAGAAGAGAACTAGACACTGTGTATTAAAAAAAAAAAGAGGGTGAATTAAAGTTGCTTCAGTTTGTATTTTGGTTATCAGATCAGTAAGTAGTTTTTCACCATTTCTTCCTTCCTTCTTCGTTTCCTTCCTTTCTCTCTGTCTTCCTTCCCTCTTTCTTTGTTTCCCCCTTCTTTCTTTCCCTCCCCTCCTTTTCCTCCCTCCCATCTTCCCCTTCCTCCTTTCCTGTCTATCTCCTGTTGTGAACTGTGGGTAGATTGCTTTGAGTCTGGGCTAAAGGGGCTCATTTTCCTCTCACTTAATACATTTATCTGAGATCTTGTCTTCCTTGTCCCCTTCTCCATTACTTCATTTCAGAGTGGATCATTTCATATAATGTTAAACAATTTGGGGTGAAGGTGTAATAAAGAATCAGAGTTTTGGCTTTTTACCCTGGTCTTGAAAAGTAGTAGTTTTGTTGGTGGCGGTGGTAATAAAATAGCTTTTGAGCCAAGTACTATGGTGAATTCTTTACCTGCATTACCTCTTTTGATCCCACTGAGCAGTCCTCTGAGCCCTGTTTTGTGTAATCTCCACTTTCCTGTGATAAAACCAAGGATTGGAGTGGATGAGTATTGTACCCGAAATCCCAGAGTGGTAAGTGGCACAAATTCAGACTGACTGAGTCTGTGTAGCTACTACAAGCCATGTTGTGGTATTACTGGTCTTTCTAAGCACAGATGTTCTTTCTGTTTCCAGTGGAAAGCGGGATGAATTGTAAACTTAGGCAAACAATGGAATAAACATCTTCTAGGTATTCAATAGTGCTTCCATTAACAAAGCCAAGTTGGTCATTTGGGGCTGGGACTTTGTGGCCCAAGATCTAGGGTAAGGGTGAGACCAGATCCTGCAGCATGGATGCTTCTTCAGCGCTGGTTAGATCTAGGGTCAGTCATCTGTCCAGATACTGTCACTGTATTAGCCGAAGGAGAAGGGAGCATCTCACAGTGAGAGCAGACTGAGCTGTGTGGACTGTGACAGATATTGCCAGGCTGAAAATAGGAAGGAGGCTTGATGATTCCGATGACAATAAAAAGGCAAATTATCTCAGGTTGTAAGCATGGAATACTTTTTATTACTGATGGCTGATTGGCTTATCATTGTCAAAATGTTACCCATTGTACATTAGCTTGGGTGGTCCAGCCTGTCAAGCTAGCCTAAATTTAGAGAGTGTGTATGTATATGTGTATATATGTGAATAGAAATGAAAACATGTAAATACTAAAAAGTAGAATGAAGCTTTTAGAGGGAAATGCAAGTTATTAGCACATGGGACACAGTTGTTTTAAAGCTGAGAGCCTATGTGAATTACTTCTTTTGAGAAAGTAAATAGCCCAATCAGAGTCATCACCTTTTATTCTGAAAGCTTTGTTCTATAAGATGCTCTGTGGACTGGTCCATACTTCAGGATGTGCTCAGAGTTTTTTTTTTTTTTTCCTGTTGTAGTTCATGTTGACGATGTTTCCATGATGAATTGTGGAAGGCTTTTATGTGAGATGACAATTGAATAAAAAACAAGAGTTATATAATATCCTTGAGTCCAGTCATTAAAATTAGGTCCTGTCAGGCCATATCTTAGGTTAAATGAATGTAGGACTACATAAATCAGGAAGTGTAGTAAACAGGATTTCAATGAAATTGAATTTACGATCATCTCTCTTTTACCTCTGATGTTTATACCACTGATGATTACAGATGCATAATTTATATAAGATTTCTAAGTGCTGGAATGACTTATAAAAATCAAAGTATGGCTCACTCACAATAGCAAACACATTCCCAGGACAGTTTTGGGTATTTTTTAAAAGTAAAAATGCCAGCTCTATTATCTTTCCTAAGTTACAGATTTTTTTTACACAGAAAACAAAATAATCTTTCTTACCACATTTAGTGAAGGAGGCTTGTCAACTATGTGCAAGGTTATGTAAAAGTCTTGCTGTTAATTAATTACTACTATTGTGCCTTGAACTCATTTCCCCTTTAATGCCTGTTTTTCCCCAGAAGGAAATATAAAGGACACATGTGTTAATTTGTTAACCATTTGGGCAATGCTTCTGTTTAAATTTAATTCTAAAATGTATTAATTTAACAAGAAAACTGAAATGCTTTAAGGAGTGCGTGTGTGCATGCTAATTTGCTTCAGTCACGTCCAGCTTTGCGACCTTATGGGCTGTAGCGTGATAGGCTCCTCTGTCCCTGGGATTCTCCAGGCAAGAATACTGGAGTGGGTTGCCATTTCCTCCTTCAGGGGACCTTCCCGACCCAGGGGTTGAACCTGCATCTCTATGTCTCCTGCATTGGCAGGAGGGTTCTTTACCACTAGTGCCACCTGGGAAGCCTCAATTTAAAGGATAGGACTTATTCTAACATTTTAGACGTGTCTCCCTAAGTAGAGTCCCTGCCTCCCATTTCTTCTGTTGTATGGATATCGAATATACTGTTGCTAGAATAATCTTACAGAGCATCTTGGATCATCACCATTGTTGCTGCTATTTTGTTGAATGCTTGTTGCCTGTAGTATCTCATTTAATTTCGGCAACATTCATTTTGCCCATAGCGAACTGAGTCTGAGCACAATTTCATGGCTCACCTAGGACCTGATCCTATTTTCTTACTGTCTTAACATCTGGATGCTTCTAGTTTTCCATCAGAGCTTCCCTAATTCTGTTTGGTTGATGAATCAAGAAAACTCTGTGATGGTCTATGTAAACATTTACTATTGTCTGCCTTTAAAAATTAAAAGTAAATAAGACAGAACCCTCAGAAAACTATAACTTCATTTCTTTTTGTTTTAACTCATAATAATTTTCAACATTTCAATCATTTTCAAATTCAGTCTTCACAAATTTTGGCTGCTACCCAGATTTGAATTGTGCAGCCTAAATGATGTGCCCTGCTATTTATGTGCATAAAAATTAATAACATTGATACAGTCCTTCATGCCTACAAATTTTTGCCTCTTAGAAATTGCTGGTTTTTAATAGAGATCATACAAAGAATATGTGGTTGAGGCCTTTGCAATTTTTGGTTCTTAACCTGAAGAGTGTGTCTATTTCACACCTACGATGTATGGTGCCTTACCTAATTGGCATTTCCGGGGGAATGGCTTTCCTCTGCATATTGTGTAGGGAGTTCAAAGTTATCCATCCTTGTTCCCATCTCAGGCCACAGCAAGAAGAATGTCTCAGTGTCCCCAGTCTTACAGCCTCAGGAAGCGTGAAAGCTTAGGGAGCATTTTAATTAAATGTCGCCCAAGGCTTTTATTCTTGCTGAGAAAGTAAACAAATCTTAAACAGACCCTTTCAGGGAAAAAAAACAAAACAAAACAAAAAAACCTCTTCCCTTACTTTTTTTTGAAATTGTGCTTTACCTTCTGCTGTTTGCTCTGCACTTTTTTCTTTGCTCTGACTTTTTTCTAGCTATGTATTTTAAATACCAATATAGTCAATTGATTAGAAGTTCCTTTTAAAGTTGTTAGAGTGTCTGCTTCACTTAAGGCATTGGTGGATAGAACAGCTAATGGACGTAGGCTGATTGATTTTTGTCTGTGACTCACTACCAAATATTGCTCTCCTCTGTTCCCTATCCTTGCAATATAGAGTGGATGGGTGGAAACTCCAATTTTGCCTTTAGATTCACTGTTAATTCGTTTGATAATATATGTTGTTTCATTTGATAATAACTTATTTACCTAAGTTATTATGTAAATAAGTGTTTCTGTAATCAGTAACCCGATTATTGCTCACCTCTCATGTGTGTATTTTTTCCTTATTCTTCACATGTTTCATGACCCTTGCACACAAGAATGTACAAGAATGGTGACATCCTTTGCATGGTCACAGCTTGGTCTTGTCAGCTCAGCACTGTGGTCTCTCAGTTCAGTTCCGTTGCCCAGCCGTGTCCAACTCTTTGTGACCCCATGGACCAGGCTTTTTTGTGACCCCAGGATCCCATGCCAGGCTTCCCTACCCATCACCTGAAGTCACTGAAGTCTTTCCTATTTTAGGAAATTCCCTGTAGCATTTTTACTACTTTTTTAAAAAAAGCATAGCAGTTGGACCCAATTTTAAGGTTGTTGCTGCTCAGTTGCTCTGTCATGTCCTACTCTTTGCGACCCCATGGGCTGCAGCACGCCAGGCTTCCCTGCCCTTCACTGTCTCCTGGAGTTTGCTCAGATTCATATCCACTGAGTCAATCATGCCATCCAACCATCTTATCTTCTGTCGCCCCCTTCTCCTCCTGCCCCATATCTTTCCCAGGATCAGGGTTTTTATTTTCCAGTGACTTGGCTCTTCATGTCAGGTGGACAAAGTATTGGAGCTTCATTCAGCATGAGCCCTTCCAATGAATATTCAGGGTTGTTTTCCTTTAGGATTGATTGGTTTGATCTCCTTGCTGGCCAAGAGACTCTAAAGAGTCTTCTCTAGCACTACAGTTCAAAAGCATCAATTCTTCAGTGCTCAGCCTTCTTTATTATGGTCCAACTCTCACATCCGTAAATGACTACTGGAAAAACCATAGCTTTGACTATAGGGACCTTTGTCAGCAAAGTGATATCTCTGCTTTCTCATACAATGTCTAGGTTTATCATAGCTTCTCTTTCAAGGAGCAGGCGTCCTCTAATTTCATGGCTGTAGTCACTGTCCACAGTGATTTTGGATTGAAGAAAATAAAGTCTGTCACTGTTTCTATTTTTTTCCTATCTATTTACCATGAAGTGTTGGGACTGGATGCCATGATCTTTGTTTTTTGAATGTTAAGTTTTAAGCCATCTTTTTCACTCTTCTCTTTTCACCTTCTTAAGACAAGAGGCTCTTTATTTCTTCTTCATTTTCTACCATTAGTGTGGTGTCATCTGTGTATCTAAGGTTATTGATATTTCTCCTGGCAATCTTGATTTCAGCTTATGCTTCACTCAGGCGGGCATTCTGCATGATGTACTATGCACATAAGTTAAATAAGCAAGGTAACAGTATACATCTTTGAGATACTCCTTTCCCAGTTTGAATCAGTCCGTTGTTCCATGTTCAGTTCTGACTGTTGTTTCTTGACCTGCATACAGGTTTCTCAGGAGGCAGGTAAAGTGACCTGGTATTCCCATCTCTTTAAGAATTTTCCACCATCTGTAAGACAAACAGATTAAATGTAGTAGTTGAAAATGTAACTAATACATTTATGGTTTTAAAATAAATTCAATCTGTGTGTGCGTGCTAAGTTGCTCAAGTCTCCAACTCTTTGCTACCCCATGCACTGTATGTAGCCTGCCAGGCTTCTCTTTTTATGGAATTCCCCAGGCAAGAATACCGGAGTGGATAGCCATTCCCTTCTTCAGGGGACCTTCCTGACCCAGGGATTAAACCTGGGTCTCTTGCATTACAGGTAGATTCTTTAGTGTCCAAGCACGTCTAAAGGCCCCAAATTTTCCACACTCTGTATCATTTCCATTTTATGGATGAGAAAATGTTTTAAGTGTGTGAGGAGCTTTCCAGGGTCATAGCTAGGGAAGTAGATGTTTAAAATATAGCTGTGGTACAAAGTAATGAACAACTAACAGGAACAGGGATGTTAAATTTTCCTGTGCATTGAGGAGGGCTTATTAACCCCTCTCTGGGTGGGAGCAAAGGAGAGGGAAGATGGTGGTTCCACATATGTCAGGGAAGGAGAGCTTTACACAGAGGTGCATCTGTGTTGATTATTTATGAATGAGAAGGACTTTTTCAGCCACAAAGACAGGGAAGAGCATTCTCTGCAGAGGGAATAGCAAATACAGATGTACTAAAAGAATATTTTGTATTTGTGAAACTGTAACTTATTTTGTTTGTGAACTGTGACTGTTGAAAGTAAGTGACAGAAGATTAGAGAAGCTAGAGAAGTAGACAGGTTTAAATTATGAAGTCATTTTCTAAGTCTGGTTCAGGAGCTTGGACTTTATTTTAATGATGGAAATTCAATGAAGTGTACAGGAGTTGTGAAAAGATAATTCTGATTTTAGCTTTGGGGAAGTGGGATGAGAGTCGAAGTTATTCTTCCACCTGAAACAAGCCAAAAGCCCACTAAGTATATGAAACAATAGTGTTTAAGACAGAGGACATCAGTTAGTAAAAGAGAGTGATCCCCGAGTGATGAGAAACCTGCAGTGAATCCCCCAACTGTTCCAGGTGAGCTCCTTGAGAGAATCTGGAAAGTGACATGGGGATATGGGAACCCTGTTGAAACCTGGCAGACTCCTGAGTTGAGGGAGTGGGGTTGAGAGTCAGGGGAGACCAGAGCACCTAGTGTTTTTAGGACATGGGACCAGAGATTAGATAGCTGCACAGAGAGAACTCCAGAGATCTAGAGAGGCTCCCCATTGAACTTTTAGCAGAGAGGAGACCAGATAATGTATGTGAGGGAACTTTGGGAGGCTGGAGAGAAAAGTACTGAGAAGTTATATTATTAAAAGAAACAGTCCCCACAGGGGCACAAGACAGGGAATAGTGCCTATTCCTACCAACCAGAAAGGAAATACCAACATTTATAGGGTACTATGAATGTTGAATACTCAGAAAGTTAGAGTACTCAGAAAGATCTAGCTTCAGAAACAGAGAACAATTTCTCTAGGTTAAATCCTGAGCTGATCCCATCTAATGAATCATAAAAGCAAGACCCAAAGGATCAAAATGTTTCCAAGAAGTTTAATCACATCCCAGAACCAAAAGTCAGAGTCTTTACAGGAATACAAAAACATCCAACATCCCCAGAATGAAATTAATGATATAATGTTATCATTAACAGTTAAAAATATCCAATTAACTTTTATTGAATATCTCATATTGTTATCAGAAAGCAGAAAAATAATACCCATATTGATAAGGAGAAAAATCAGTCTATTGAAACTGAGCTAGAATTTACATAGATGTTAGAGTTAGCAGACAAAAAAGTTTAAACATGTTTTCAGCTGTATTCTGTGTTCAAAAAGTAAGTAAGAAACATGTAAATATTAAGATGACCAAGAAAGGATCTCTCGAGTTGAAAATTATGACATCTGAAGTGAAAACATATTGGGTGGGGGCAAACATCTAACGACATTATCGAAGAAAAGATTAACGAACTTGAAGCCATAGTAATATAAACCATCCAAAATAGAAACAATAAGAAAAAGAATAACAAAATAATTCTTTCATCAAGTTGGGTTGTTGTCATTTGTTTTTCTTAGGGGGAATAAATTTTTTTCAGTGGTTAATAAGTCTTACATTCTGATATTTCCTAGTGTTGAGTAACTGATGAAGCTTTGTGAAGAATAGCCCATTTATTTGGTTTTGCTTGTTGGGTAAACTGAGATCCTGGTGTTCTGAATAAGGCATTCTGGGTGGCTTCATGAGGTGATGGTAGGACATGACTGATGCTTGAATTGACAGTTTTCAGCCATACACACTCAAGCTGTGGCTACTAGTTTTATCATCTGAACAAAGGTCAAATGCTTGTCACTAAGCATGTGTGTGTGCGTGTGCTGTTGGAGAAGAGTGTTCCACCATAATTATCCTCTAGATACTAGTTTTCTTATTTTGAACATTGGAACTTTGAGTAATTTTTCACAGGAAGTTCAGTTCAGTTCATTCGTTTAGTGGTGTCTGACTCTTTGCGACCCCAAGAATTGCAGCACGCCAGGCCTCCCTGTCCATCACCAACTCCTGGAGTTCATTCAGACTCACGTCCATCGAGTCGGTGATGCCATCCAGCCATCTCATCCTCGGTCGTCCCCTTTTCCTCCTGCCCCCAATCCCTCCCAGCATCAGAGTTTTTTCCAATGAGTCAACTCTTCTCATGAGTTGGCCAAAGTATTGGAGTTTCAGCTTTAGCATCATTCCTTCCAAAGAAATCCCAGGGCTGATCTCCTTCAGAATGGACTGATTGGATCTCCTTGCAGTCCAAGGGACTCTCAAGAGTCTTCTCCAACACCACAGTTCAAAAGCATCAATTCTTCGGTGCTCAGCTTTCTTTACAGTCCAACTCTCACATCCATACATGACTACTGGACAAACCATAGCCTTGACCAGATGGACCTTTGTTGGCAAAGTAATGTCTCTGCTTTTCAATATGCTATCTAGGTTGGTCATAATTTTCTTCCAAGGAGTAAGTGTCTTTTAAAAGCAAATATCAAATCCCTGGGCTCACCCCACAAATTCCCCAGTGACAACTCAGGGACAAGATTTACACTGGAAATTTGTAAGGTCTTTAAGTCTTTTTTACTGCATACACATTGCTACTCTGATTTAAACTCATCATTTGTCACTAGTGGGAAAAGATATATTTCAAGTGTTACTATGACAGGTAAAATGCTATTAGTTGATATATTAAAAGAATAAATACTTGATTATAAATTCTGAAAATTTCAGAAAGTACAGTGATGGTCTTTAGAATCATGTGGATGTACACACATAGACATGTATATATTCTTGGTATTTTTCCTATAATGGGAACTATTTTGCAAAAACCTAGGAATATATTAAGGAAAAAAGACATTATACAAATCAATGCATTTAGCTGAAATGGAGACCGCTTTTAAAGAACAAAGACTTATGAAGGGAAATATGCAATGAGAATTTTTATTCAGAACAGAATACTGATTAAATCTTACAGTTTAGATTTCTGTTGTTTTGCCTTTTAATTGAGTTTGTATATTTAAAGTTTTAGCCCATTAATATGAATATTTTAGAAAAATACTACATGAAAATAATTAGGAAAATATACAGTACTTAAAAAGGCTTTCCATGTGGCGCTTAGTGGTAAAGAATATGCCTGCAAGTGCATGAGATACAAGAGATGTGGGTCCGATCCTTGGGTCAGGAACATCCCCAGGAGAAGGAAATGGCAACCCATTCCAGTATCTTTCCTGAAAAATTCCATGGACAGTGGGCCCAGCAGGGTACAGTCCATGGCGTTGCAAATAGTTGGACACAACTGAGAGGCTAAGTGTGCGTGTGCGCATGTGCGCGCATGCGTGCGCGCACACACACACACACACAGTTTAAAAAGTACAATATATATTTCCATGAGAGTATTCAACTTAAAAAAAAAATCAGGGACTTCCCTGGTGTTCCAGTGGCTAAGACTCCGTGCTCCCAATTCAGGAGGCCCAGGTTCGTTCCCTGGTCAGGGAACTAGATCCCATATGCTGCAACAAAAGATCACGTGTGCTCCAAATAAGACTTGGCGCAGCCAAAAAAAAAAAAAAAAAAAAAAAAATCAAGCAAATACATCTTTGGGTTTTCTTTGAGTTTAAAGTGTAATACTTTAGACTCAATGAAAGCTTCTCCATCAGTTTCCTAGAGTGAGGGTTTGATGTTTAATAATCTTTGAATCTTCTATATTATACAGTTCAAAGAGATCATATTTTATGATAAGAAGATGAATTACCCTTGAATATAGACAGAATTCATTGCACTTATTTCTTCTTTAAGGAAATCATCTCCTTATTTTTTCTAATTATTTTGTTGGGTTAGAATAGACGCATCCTGTCGATCCTGTTTCTCTTATACTCATGCCACATTGAGGAGATGCTTTGAAGCAAACTTTTTAATCTTAGATAAATTACTACTTTAGTATTTGGCAGACCACTTCTTGTTTTCTGTGTATCTGAATATCCGTTTCTTAACCCTTTAGATATCTACCAGCTTGTCATTACTGGCATCCTTGAACGGGGAATGAGGGATTAGGGTTGGATTTCTATGTATTTTTCAAGAGAATCAAAGTGTGAATTTCATCCATTTATAAGGAAAAGTTCCTTATTTTTTTTCCTTTTTAAAGAAAAGGTAAACCATAACCTTTTCTAAGTGAGGTCGTTCAGTTGTGTCTGACTCTTGGCAACCGCATAGACTGTAGCCCGCCAGGCTCCCCTGTCCGTGGGATTCTCCAGGCAAGAATACTGGAGTGGATTGCCATTTCCTTCTCCAGGGGATCTTCCCAACCCAGGGATCAAACTCCGGTCTCCCACACTGCAGGAAGACTCTTTACCATCTGAGCCACCAGGGAAGCCCACCTTTGAATATAAACTGTAATGGAGTAGGTTTTCTTCTAAAAATTAGCTTTTTTCTTTTACAACTGTAAAAATATATATATATATTAGTTTTTTTATACAACTGAAGAAAACTGTTCTTTCTTTGTGACATCAGTATCCTCACAGTAGGGCAATTTCATTTTCACACTGAAAGCTAAGTTTTAGAAGAAAACCTGTTTCATTAAAGTTTGTATTCAAATAAGTGCTGAGGACACATTTTTTAACCTATCATGTTAGATTTTTGGCAGTTTTCCATCACGTTCGAGAAGGGAAATCCACACAACTACCAATGTCTTTACTGTCAACTGCCTAGGCCAAATCAGGTACTCTGAGTGTTCAATACATATTGATTGATATGCTCTTCATCCCAGACACTCTCAGGTTAAAACAGAGTGAAAGCTTAACATTCTCATCTAGCTGTAATTACGCTTCTGCAATTTCCATTTAGTTCTCTGCAGTCCTGTTTGTACAACGGTAGCATTGTGAGGAACCTAAACAAGGCATATAAAGAAATTTTGAATGAACTCAGACAGTAGACATATAAATGTTTCCTAATATGATTTTTTAGTAAATGTTATAACATGGACCTACTTTGTCATCTTTATGAATTACCGTGGATGTTAGAGATTCAAATATTTCAGCTGTTACATAGTATATTATCCTTGGATGATTGATTCACAAATCAATGGTAAAATTTGGCCTATTTTAGTGCAAAGGATGGGATTGGTTTCTTTTGAATGAACACCTTCCATGTGCCTCCCTGCTGTGTCTCCCTCCCCACCCTTGAAACATGAGCAGTATATCTTTCTTATGCAGTATTATTATACAATGGGAATAGTATTGGACTAGTGTAGGTCAGTCAGTGTACTAGTCTCTTACAAACTATTAAGCAAGTATTTTATTCTGTGTCAATTTCCTTATATGTATCTTAAAAGAAGAGCTAGAATGCTTTATCTCTATATCCATGTTCTATTTCTATGCATAGTTTACTATTATTTTTTTTCTGTTCTAGTGTAGGACTTTAGATGATAACTTCACATCATCAGAACTAAGGGAAAATGATTTATAAAGAAAAAAATCAGAAAGACTAGTCTTTTATAGTGTTAATTAAATATATTTTTTTATTCTTTCTACTGAATATTTTGTCATTTTGTAGCTTAAGGTTTCAGTAACTTTCAAAAATGCAAATTGAGGCCATATAGTAGTAACTGTCTTTGTTCCTCCAGATTCTATAACTATTTGAGAAATTTGTATTTCTTTCTTCCTGACCTTTTAAATTCCTGAGAGTTAGAGCAATGACATGTCATTGTGAAAAAAAGTTAAGGGGTAAGTGATTTTTGCCCTCCAGTCTTCACTATCTTTAGTTAAATATGTTTCCTTTAGAATCTTTTTCTATACATGGACAAATATACACAAATATATGTGGATAAATATACATACATCAGTGGACTTGTTTTTTTTGGTAACTCAAATGAGACCATTCTCAAGTAGTTCTCAACTTTGGTTTTATGTTGGAATTACCAAGTAGGCTTTAAAAATATACTAATATCTGGGTCTCACCTTGAGAAATTCTGACTTAACTATTCTGGTATGTGTTCTGAGCATCAGAATTGAAAAAAGTGAGAGAGAAAAGGAAAAAAAAAGAAAAGAAAAATTTAAAGTCTGGTGATATGTGGCTAAATTTGAGATCTCTAACATAGCTTTTGCAGTTTGTTCTTTGTATTCACGATGAATCATGACCACCTTTCCATAAGTAAATATACCCTCACTGATGGCATTCACATTTTAAAATAATTTTGCCATTAAAAAATGCTTTCATAAATGTACATGTATCTTCAGGGTTTTATGTAAATTATCTGTGGGTAAGTCCCATAAGGGAAAGTATCAATTCAAAGAATATAGAGAAACATTTTAGCTAACTTCCTATTTATGTGATTATTTTGGTTTAATTTGATAAGGGGCAATACCCCTTTTCTTTGTTCTGAAGGCTAGGTCAGAAATATAGCATACCAGATTTGTAAGAAATAGTATGTTATCTACTTACGTTTCCTATCCAGTAGAAGAAAAGTCTTGGTATGGTCAATACCAATGATGATTCAGGCTCTTCTCAAGGGGGCCTGAAAAGCAGCTAGCTCTCAGTGCCAGGAAGTTCCAGTGGTCATCTTTTCTTATATGGAGATTAGAGCGGCCCCTCTATAGCTTGGAGTTTTACATTTTCTTGGCCAGAAGGAATCTTGGAAATAATTTTGATTAACACCTTTCTTGTGTAGATGGGCAAAAGATGCCTTGAGGAGCAATGTGATCTTGTTCACTGTCCTACAACTGAAAAGTCATAGTCCTTGGTTTGGAGATTCAGATTCATTCTCTGGCCTTGTCTCTGTTCCAGCACACTTTATTCTTATTACATATTGTAATAGTTAGCTACTGCTGTGTAACAAATCATCCCAAATTTAATCACTTAACATTTATCATGTCACATTTTTTGTGAATCAAGAATACAAAGTAACTTAACTGTGTGTTGCTGACTTAGGGTCTCTCATGAGGCTGCAGTCAAGGTAACTACAGCTGCAATTATCTCAAGGCTTTACTGGAAGAATATTAGCTTCTGTGTTACTCACATGGCCATTGGCGGTACTAAGAGTATCTACTTCCAAGCTCATACACAGTAGCTAATGAACCCTGATTTTTCCTCATGTAGCTCCCACCAAAGGCGGCCTGTAAGTCCTCAAAAGAGAGTTAAAGCAAGCAGTGGAGTAGACACCCAAGTTAGAAGTCATAGTCTTTATATAACTTTATCTTGGACACATCATCCTATCACCTCTGTTATAATCGGTTCTCTAGAAGTGAGTCACTAAGTCCAGCCCACACTCAAAGGGAGTAGAATTATGCCCTATCTCTTGAGGGGAGGAGTAGCAAAGAGATTGTAGATATCTTTAAACTCCTACATATGTGTTTAAAATTTATTTAGTATTTGGTGATCACAAGAGTCATAATTTTAGCTCAAAGGGCATTTCCTTTTACCTCCTGGTCCTAAAAGGAACCTACATAATTATTTAATCATTGGCACACAGCTAAAATAGACTTCTAAAATTAAGATGATAGCTTAACAGTGTCTTAGAGGTTGCCTAGTTTATAAACAAGGGATAATACAGGCACTGAAATTTTTAACCTATATGTCTTCATGCTCAATCATGAGATGTGTTTAATCATGAAATGATTATGTGTTAATTTATTCATCACATGATCCCTTTCTCCACCAAACAGCCCATTATTTTGAGTATTCCATAATGGTCTGTATTTTTAGCATCAGACCCATAATCCCTAAAATCTTAATGCCTAAAATCCAGATGTTTTTAATCTCTAAACTGTCAGGGTGTTACTGGGAACATAAGGTAAATGCCTTGAAGCAAAAACAGTAATGCGTTTTTAATGAAGAGTCCTTTCTATATTGCTGATTTCTGAGTCAAGAGTTTGCCTCTCTAGCAATAGCCTTTTCATACCACCCTTTGTAATGAAACATATGGCTTACATCACAGTAAAACATGTAGAGTTGGAAGGAGAAAAAACATGTTTCACATATGTGCCATGTCTAATGTAATGCCATATGCCTAGCAAACACAGAACTAAGACTTGCCTTCAGTCCTGAAATAATTAGAGTAATAGAGTATTCTTAATTTGTTTTAAATACTGCAAATGGTTTCACATTTTCAAGTAATTAACACTCCATTCACTTTTAATATGTGTATTTTATTATTTAAAAAATCCCCCAGTAAGTTTTAATGAACCCTCAAACTGTGACATTTAGAAAGCATTAGCTTTCCCCAAATAAATTATCAAGAGAAAAATAGTTCAGCTTTGACTTTACTATGTTGAAGTGAGCTTAAAAAAGGAAAAGTATTTTGTGCATTTTATGAAATGTGGTTGTTTGTGTTTTGCTTGTCTTTGTGCTTATGGTCTTGTTTTTGATGTCAAATTTTCATCTGATACATTGACAGTGGTAACTTAGGACTATTTCCCCTTAGTAAAACAAAAAAGGAAAAAAAAAGGAGTGCTTTCAGAAACTTAAAAAAGATGGTACCTACTTTTTGTGGTCTTTAAAATGGAGTTAATTTGGTTGTTTTTTCTGTAACCATGGTTTATACGTAGTCAATGCAAACAGTTTTTTAATTTGCAACTTGGAAATAATATATAGCAAAAGCACTAAGGATTTAAGTTTGGTTTATTACTTACCTGTGGCTGTTGTAACATTACTATAAACTTGGTGGCCTAAAACAACAGAAAATAATTCTTTCATGATTCTAGAACCTGGGGTCTGCAGTCAGTTTTACTGGCCTACCATCTTTTTTATTTTTGTGAACACCTCTGTCTCAAATGTGTTGTCTTTTTTCTAACCTTTATATGAGAAATGATAACAATGCATTATATTTATAATATTGCATTTATACTTTGTATAATATATATTAGTATACCAATGCATTATCATTGCCACTGTTATTTATCATTGGAGTTCTGTATTTTGATTGTGGTACAGTCTGCTCTACTCTCTTGAAACAAATGAGTACCAGCAGAATGTTTTCCTCTGGTAGATCTTAGCTAGCTGGAATTCATCTTTGTTTGACAGGAAGCCTAATTGGATTGATGCCTACTGCTGGCATCTGTGTATCTGTCTAGACCAGGATCCTGAGATTCCTGAACCCTCAGACTGGTTATTAACAATAGAGGTCTGTTGGACAGTGTAGAAGTTTTGTGAGTGTTTTAGTGTCACTCTGCAAAGTACCTCTGTCTTAGCTTGGGGGTAAGCGGACGTGGCAGAGGCCACTGACCCTTTGTCCCAAGGCATTCTGTACTTTTCCTCACCATTGGAAGGCAACTTTTTAGGGATGCTCTGTAATGGTTCACATATATATATGTATATATGTATATGTGTGTATATTTAGCTGTATCTCTGGGTATCATAAAAATTTCCCCCTGCCATAAAGAGAGACATTTTTCCTACGGGTTAACTGGAACAGAGGAGGTGGAGAAAGTGCTTTTAATTTCAAGGGTCAGAAGTTAGGAGAAAAACCATAAATATTTCCTTTCCTGGGCACTCATCATGCTGAAGCAGGCCATTAATTTTGAAAGAGCCTGTTCTATTGAAGGAGCCTGTTCATCTGGCGACTTGATAGGTTAGTCTGTATTACTTTCTTTCCTCCAAGCCAGAGTAATGATGTTGAGGAACAAATTATTTATTTACTAGTGTATTTAAGGAAAATGCAAGGAATTGGATTAAATTAGAAAAATGATAAATGATTTATGCTAAGGAGCAGTTGTTATTATTTTGGTAGTGAATCTGTATCCTGTCAGCATAGCTGCTTTCTCTGAGGGTTTAAGAATTCCTATGAAGGTAATGTATACTATTTTTACTGATATAGTCCCCAAAATAATGAAGCTTATTTTATACTCTTCACAGGAAAATAAAATCCAAAAAGTCAGTCTCATTTTAGTGTTTAAAGCTAAATCTAAATCTCTCTTGCTTCAATGAATACCAAAAAAACTATCACTGAAAATTACACTGATAATTCAGTCGGGAAAGCTTTCCTATAAAGGTTTTATTATAAATTATAGACAGACAGACGTAGATATCCCTTGAATTTATGTAATTTAGGACTGTAAAACAAATGGATATAATCTTCAGTCTTATTCTTCTTAATTTTTGCCCTCCATACCATTTCTCTTGTATCTAAATTGTACAACTGGGTGTACATCTGGGTTCATTTGACCCTCTATGATTCCTTTGTTAATGACACATCTGGGACTACAGAAGCAGGGAAGATGTTCCCACTCTTAGGATACTTTGCACATATATTTAAAACTCAAACTTTGTAACTGCATCTCTCATATTCCACCACAGTGGCAGAATTTAGTGATCTTTAAATTTTTTTTGTCCTTAGGTTTCCTTTTTCCATTTTTTGGGGGAAACCTTTATCTTTTTATTTATTTTCCTTGCACCACAATTATTTTAGCAGTATTATTCAGTTCAGTTCAGTTCAGTCGCTCAGTCGTGTCCGACTCTGCGACCCCATGAATGGCAGCACGCCAGGCCTCCCGGTCCATCACCATCTCCCGGAGTTCACTCAGACTCACGTCCATCGAGTCCGTGATGCCATCCAGCCATCTCATCCTCGGTCGTCCTCTTCTCCTCCTGCCCCCAATCTCTCCCAGCATCAGAGTCTTTTCCAATGAGTCAATTCTTCGCATAAGGTGGCCAAAGTACTGGAGGTTCAGCTTTAGCATCATTCCTTCCAAAGAAATCCCAGGGCTGATCTCCTTCAGAATGGACTGGTTGGATCTCCTTGCAGTCCAAGGGACACTCAAGAGTCTTCTCCAACACCACAGTTCAAAAGCATCAATTCTTTGGCGCTCAGCCTTCTTCACAGTCCAACTCTCACATCCATACATGACCACAGGAAAAACCATAGCCTTGACTAGATGGACCTTAGTCGGCAAAGTAATGTCTCTGCTTTTGAATATACTAACTAGGTTGGTCATAACTTTTCTTCCAAGGAGTAAATGTCTTTTAATTTCATGGCTGCAGTCACCATCTGCAGTGATTTTGGAGCCCAAAAGAATAAAGTCTGACACTGTTTCTACTGTTTCTCCATCTATTTCCCATGAAGTAATGGGACCAGATACCATGATCTTCGTTTTCTGAATGTTGAGCTTTAAGCCAACTTTTTCACTCTCCCCTTTCACTTTCATCAAGAGGCTTTTTAGCTCCTCTTCACTTTCTGCCATAAGGGTGGTGTCATCTGCATATCTGAGGTTATTGATATTTCTCCCGGCAATCTTGATTCCAGCTTGTGTTTCTTCCAGTCCAGCGTTTCTCATGATGTACACTGCATAGAAGTTAAATAAGCAGGATGACAATATACAGCCTTGACGTACTCCTTTTCCTATTTGTAACCAGTCTGTTGTTCTATGTCCAGTTCTAACTGTTGCTTCCTGACCTGTATACAGATTCCTCAAGAGGCAGGTTAGGCGGTCTGGTATTCCCATCTCTTTCAGAATTTTCCACAGTTTATTGTAATCCACACAGTCAAAGGCTTTGACATAGTCAATAAAGCAGAAATAGATGTTTTTCTGGAACTCTCTTGCTTTTTCGATGATCCAGTAGATGTTGGCAATTTGATCTCTGGTTCCTCTGCCTTTTCTAAAACCAGCTTGAACCTCAGGGAGTTCACGGTTCACGTATTGCTGAAGCCTGGCTTGGAGAATTTTGAGCATTACTTTACTAGCATGTGAGATGAGTGCAATTGTGCGGTAGTTTGAGTATTCTTTTGCATTGCCTTTCTTTGTAATTGCGAAATGCAGTACTTGGATGAAATCTAAAAAACGACAGAATGATCTCTGTTCGTCTCCAAGGCAAACCATTCACTATCACAGTTATCCAAGTCTATGCCCCAACCAGTAACACTGAAGAAACTGAAGTTGAACAGTTTTATGAAGACCTACAAGATCTTTTAGAACTAATACCCCCAAAAGATGTCCTTTTCATTATGGGGGACTGGAATGCAAAAGTAGGAAGTCAAGAAACACCTGGAGTAACAGGCAAATTTGGCCTTGGAATGCGGAATGAAGCAGGGCAAAGACTAATAGAGTTTTGTCAAGAAAATGTACTGGTCATAGCAGTATTATTACTTATTTGTATAAGTTTCTTTGTAAATGAGCTTTGCAATGAGTGACTGTGTTCTTATGAGTGTGTATTCTTAGAAGATGTATCTTAGCTCTTTTCAGCTTATCTTGTACCTGCCAATTTTTGTGTAAAGACTTTGGGTTATAAAATCCTTTGGAGGAGCATTTCTACTGTAATTATTATTATTTTTTAAAATTGAAGTATAGTTGATTGAAAATATTATGTGAGTTTCAGGTGTGCAGCTAAGTGATTCACTGTTTTTACAGATTATACTCTGTTAAAAGTTCTTATAAGATAATGATTATGGTTTCCTTGTGCTGTATAATACATCTTTGTTGCTTACCTGTTTTATACATAGTAATTTGTATCTGTTTATCCCACACCCCTATCTTGCCCCTCTCCTCACTGGTAATCACTAGTTTGTTTTCTATATTTGTGATTATGTTTTTTATATATATTCTTTTGCTTTATTTTCTATATTCTAGGTATAAGTGATAACACAGAGTACTTATCTTTCTGCAGATACATTCATGGTGCTGAAAGTGGCAGAATTTCATTCTTTTTTTTTTTTTTTAAACTGAGTAATATTCCTCTGTGTGTGTGTGTATCTTCTTTGTCCATTTGTCTATTGATGGACATTTGGTTTGCTTCCATATCTTGGTTATTATAAACAGTGTTACGATGAATATTGGGCTACATATATAGTTTCAAGTTGTTGTTGATTTGTCACTCACTCATGTCTGACTCTTTGTTACCCCATGGACTGCAGCAAGCCAGGCTTCCCTGTTCTTCACTATCTCCTAGAGTTTGCTCAGACTCAGGTCTGTTGAGTTGATGATGCCATCCAACCATCTTATCCTCTGTTGCCCCCTTCTCCTCCTGCTCTCAAACTTTCCCAGCCTCAAGGTCTTTTCCAGTGAGTCAGCTCTTTGCATCAGCTGGCCAGAATAATCTCATTTTTTCTCAGTTATATACCCAGGAGCACAATTGCTGGGTAATATAATAGATCTCTTTTTAGCTTTTTGAGGAAACTTCATACTGTTTTTCATAGTGGCTGTACCAGTTTATATCCCCAGTGTTATTGTACATGGGTTCCCATATCCTAAGTAACTGGTATTTGTTACTTGTAAACATTTGATGATGGCCATTCGGACAGATATGAGGTGGTATCTCATTATTATTTTAATTTGCATTTCTCTTATAATTAGCAGTGTTGAGCATCTTTTCAGGTTCCTGTTCCATCTCTTTGTCTCTGGAAAAATGTTTGTTCAGATCTTCTGCCCTCATTTTGATTGTATTTTCTTATGCTAAGTTGTAGAGCTCTTTATATGTCTTGAATATTAACCCCTTGTTGCTCATGGTACCATTTGCAAATGTTTTCCCCTATTCTGGAGGTTGTGTTTTTGTTTGGTGGGTAGTTTCCTTTGCTGTGCAAAAGCTTTTAAATTTAATTAGGTCCCATTTGTATATTTTTCCTTTTGTTTCCTTTGCTTTAGGAGACAGATCAAAATACATTGCTGCTGCTGCTGCTAAGTCGCTTCAGTTGTGTCCGACTCTGTGCAACCCCAGAGATGGCAGCCCACCAGGCTTCCCCGTCCCTGGGATACTATTTTATTAAAAAGTATTCTGCCCATGTTGATTCCCAGTCTACACTATGTATCAGTGTTTGCTTTTCCTAGTGAGACTTTACCTTTCTATAGATTTTTACTTATTTACCAATTAGAGAAGATCCTTTAACACTTCTTTGCAGGTAGATTTAATATTGATGAACTCTTAGATTTTGTGTTTCTGAGAAGTTCTTTATTTTTCTGTTTTAAAGTGATAATCTCACTGGGTAGAATGTTGTAGGTGGAAGATATTTCCCTTTCAGCACTTTGAATATATCACGCCAGTCCCTTCTGGCCTGCAAGGTTTCTACAGGGAAATCAACTGATAGCCTTATGGGGGTCCCTTGTATGTGACTCTTTATTTCTCTATTGCTGTCTTTAGAATTCTTTCTTTATCCTCTGCCATTTTAATTATGGTATGTCTTGATGTGGGTCTTTTTTAGTTGATCTTGTTTGGTACCCTCTGACTTTCTAGTACCTGGATATCTGTTATATTTCCTTCTTTGGGTTTGGAAATTTTTGGCCATAATGTCCTGTAACACATTTTCAGTGTCCTTCTCATTCTTCTTTCTAGGATTCCTATAAGGTAATGTTGGTATCCTTAATGTTATCCCAGTGGTCTCTTACATTTCTTTCATTATTTTCATCCTCTTCTGAGTTATTGAATTCCATTGTTCTGTTTTCCAGATTTGGCTATTGAATTCGTCATTTCTGATTGAGTCTTTCTTACGTTTTCTAGTTCCTTGTTAAAATTCTCTCTGTATACATCTTTTTTCCCCCATAATTTAGTTAACATTTTTTATTACCAATGCTTTGAATTCTTTATCTCATAATTATTTCTGCATCATTTATTTTTCAGCCTTTTTTTCCTATTGCTCTTGTAATTGAGAGCAGTCCCTCTGTCTTTTCATTTTGCATAACTTTCACCGCCTCTATGAACTTAGGTCATGGTTACCTATTTTGGTATTGATGGGGTGTTCTCATGTGTGAGCAGACTCCTTTGGAGGGAGAGCTGGATTTGATGTGGACACAAGTCATATCTTTCCTCACGGTGTATTGGCAGCTACCAGTTTGGTAAGCGGTGAGGCTGGAGACGGCGTGGCAAGATCTGGACCCTGGTGTGAGGCAGGACTTCCCTGCCACTCAGTAGCCATCGTCACCCTCTTAGGGTTAGGGTCCGGTCCAGATTGCTGGCTCAGAAGCCCTTAGTGTTGGGGCTGAGTTGGCTCTGTTCCCTGTAATTGTGCGTTTTCGCTTTTCCTTTACCTTATAGACAGGGGAGTGCTGAAAGGCATGGGGCCCGTGTGGGCTGTCAGCTCATGCCAGTAGCAGACAGAGGCCTGAGCTTTCCCCAGTGTGCTTCCTGTGCGGGCACCAGTGTTGTTTCACTTGCTCTGTTCATACACAGCCTCAGGTGCCGGTCGCCTTTTGTGCCTTCCAGCCAGACACTTCCCTGCCTTCTGCCATCCCTGCCTTGTTGTGGGTCCATTATGCAGAACAGGAGGGGTCCACATGGACTCTCCTCATTTACTGGTAGGTGAGCTGTGGTGGAGTGGCTGTCAGCAGAGGGCTGGCTTGCTTCTATGTGCTGCTTGAATCTGACCCCCTCCTCCCCTACATCAGCTTCAGACTGTGTCCTGGCATCAGGTCCCATCTGCATCGCACAGTGGAATCTCCTCCCTGGTCATGGCAGCTAAATCCTGTGCTGCACCAACGTAGCTTAAGCGAAACTGGCGTTTTCACTTGTATCCGACTGGGCTACACTGAATTGGTGGTGAAATCCTGGTAGTCAGTAGAGCAGACCTCTGTCCACCCTGCCTCAGAGGCAAGGCTGTGCTTGTGTACTACACATGAGAAGAGCCAGGCTTCCCACAACCAGATGTTAATACAGTGGTCTTACAGCCTGACAGTGGGGTTTGATTATGCGCATAAGACCAGGACTGGGGTGCCCAATCTGTGACTCTTACCCCTCAGTACCCCTGGGCACATGTCCACTCTTCAAACTCCTTTTCCTCTGAGTCTCTTCCCAGGGCACAGATCTCAACCCAATCACTTTCTTTCTTTCCTACCTGATTACACGTGTAGAGCTCTTACAACCTTTGTTGTGTAGAAGTCCTGCTGCCAGTTTCCAGTTTGTTTTCAGTGAGAGTTGGCCCACATGTAGATGGATGTTTCTTATGTTCGTGGGGAACATGAGCTTCACGTCCTTTAATTCTACCATCTTGATCAATCTTTCTTCTCCTATAGTTTGATTGGCCTCTCCTTCCATAGTCATTACAACAAGTATCAATATCATGTGGAACATAGCTTTATGAAAAGAGTCATACAAAGAAATGTCACTGATAATGAAAGAATAGAATGTTAAAATTTTATCACTGACAGTATACTTCACTGCTGCTGCTAAGTCACTTCAGTCGTGTCCAACTCTGTGCGACCCCATAGATAGCAACCCACCAGGCTCCCTTGTCCCTGAGATGCTCCAGGCAAGAACATTGGAGTGGGTTGCCATTTCCTTCTCCAATACATGAAAGTGAAACGTGAAAGTGAAGTCGCTCAGTTGTGTCCGACTCTTTGCGACCCCCTGGACTGCAGCCTACCAGACTCCTCCACCCATGGGATTTTCCAGGCAACAGTACTGGAGTGGGGTGCCATTGCCTTCTCCTATACTTCACTAGATTATTCTTTATCTAACCACTAGTGTTTCTTGCCTTTTTTTTTTTTTTTTGCCTGTTAATCATAATATGTCGCCTTGACACAATCCTATCCCAATTTTGAACCAGTCTGCTGTTCCATGTCTGTTTCTAACTGTTGCTTCTTGACCTGCATACAGATTTCTCAGGAAGCAGGTAAGGTGGTCTGGTATTCCCATCTCCTTAAGCATTTTCCAGTTTGTTGTGATCCACACAATCAAAGGCTTTAGTATAGTCAATAAAACAGAAGTAAATATTTTTCTGAATAATTGCATTACCTAACATTTATTGGGCATTATTCTGTGTCTCTTTCATTAATCAATCTGTGGATAGATCATCCAAAAGGACATCAAATGAAATAGATCTTATTCATTATCATTTTGTCATCATCTTCACTTGTAAAAATAATTATATTGTGCTCTTATCAATTAAAAGACAGTACAGAACTCAGAATATAATGAGGTTAGAAGATGATATCTTTTTGCAAACAGTATATAGTTACTTGGAATAAGGAGAATGTTCAGTTGATTTAGGTTTTAAAATTATAAATTATATCTAGTATTAAATCTTGATATGGTATGTAGAAGTACCTTTGTGGATTAAGTAGATAATTGGAAAATAGGCCTGTTTAATGTACTTCCCAAAGCATATATATTGATTTTGTATTGAATAATAAATTTAAATATATAGACATTCCATAATATTACATATATGTAGTTACCATCTGTTCAGTTTAGTTGCTCAGTTGTGTATGACTGTTTGGGATCCCATGGATGGCAGCACTCCAGGCTTCCCTGTCCATCACCAACTCTGGGAGCTTGCTCAAGCACATGTCCATTGAGTCGGTGATGCCATCCAACCATCTCATCCTCTGTCATCCCCTTCTCCCCCTGCTCTCAAGCTTTCCCAGCCTCAGGGTCTTTTCTAACGACTCTGTTCTTCGAATCAGGTGGCCAAACTATCGGAGCTGCAGCATCAGTGCTTCCAATGAATATTCAGGACTGATTTCCTTTAAGGTGGACTAATTTGATTTCCTTGTAGTCTAAGGGACTCTCGAGAGTCTTCTCCAGCACCACAGTTCAAAAGCACCAATTCTTTGGCATTCAGGTTTATTCATCGTCCAACTCTCACATCCATACATGACTATTGGAAAAACCATAGCTTTGGCAATACAGACCTTTGTTGGCAGAGTAATATCTCCGCTTTTTAATCCGCTGTCTAGTTTTGTCATAGCTTTCCTTCCAAGGAGCAAGTGTCTTTTAATTTTATGACTGTAGTCGCCATCTGCAGTGGTTTTGGATTCCAAGAAAATAAAGTCTGCCACTGTTTCCATTATTTCCCCATCTTTTTGCCATGAAGTGATGAGACTGGATGCCATGATCTTCGTTTTTTGAATGTTGATTTTTAAGCCAGCTTTTTCAGTCTCCTCTTTTACTTTCATCAAGAGGCTTTTTACTTCCTCCTCACTTTCTGCCATAAGGGTAGTGTCTCTGCATATCTGAGGATATT